>NC_136490.1:1137500-1615000 GCF_053919585.1 Euprymna scolopes
TCCGGGGCTTGATAAGTGGTGACTTCCATGAAAAAAAAAAAAAAGAAAAAAAAGTGGCTTTTATATAATAGTAGAGATGTAAAAATTGAATTTAATTTGAAAATATTATTTAAAAAATAGCGCGGTAACATAAACATAAACACTCTCTTACGAGGATGGGGGTATATTGATAGCGTCATGCTGTTCTCACCTTTGGAATCCCAAGAATCGCTGAAAAAGTCGTAAATTGGAGGGGGGGGCATGTTTTTTTTTTTTTGTTGTTTTTTTTGTTGTAATTTTATGTGGGGGATCAAAATAGAAGAGACTTATTTGCCGTGAGACCGTCGACAGATTACCACGTGACCTAACTTTTCCCAAACTTAAAACGAGGCTAGAATTTCAGACTCCCCTGCGCTATTTGCACCGTATTGCGAGAATTTGTGTATGGGCTTCCGTACTACAAAATAAACGACTTTCTGTAAGACCTTGATTTTCATTTCAAATTTACATAATAGAAACACGTGCGCTTTCAGAATTTACGCATCATGTTTTGGCGTGATCTGCGCCAATTCTAGCATCGTTATTTTTGTGTGTAATACTGGTTTTTATTATAAATCACACGCGTGAGTACTTGTTTTTTTTTTTCTCTCTCTCTTCTGACGATTGTATCTGCGCCATTCACGTTTTTCTCTCTCTTTTTAATAACGATTTTGTTTTTGAACTCGTTTCTCGTGAAGGTCTTCTCTTTTTATTCTCTTCTCACTGATGTTTTTGGCGCTTGTTAAGATATAGTCGACAAACCGATTTCTAAAAATATATTGTTTTAAGCAAAAACAATATTACGTAAGTAATTGTCATGTCGAAAATAGTAATATATCCGAAAATTAGGCACGTGTAAAATTAATGCCGATGCTCAAAATGTATAAACATTTTGACTCCTCCCCTTACTTAAAAATTCACCAAATATCAGGAAATTAACCAATTTTAATTAAATTTTCAGTGTTTATAAAATAATGATCACAGAATGAACCAATTATTTTTATTTAAATCTTAGTGGAAATGTATTATTTTGATTAAACAAAACACACCTTTACTAAAGATATGGTTTTCTGTAGTCAGAAAAAAAACAAAAAAAAAAACGGTACAGCTTAGATAAGTAGGTCCCGCAGACGAGCTTCGTTCTGACTTTCAGAAAATTTAGGTTAACAACCGGTGAAGCTACCGAAAAGTAACCCTTTTCAATGAAGATATAGACAATATTTTTTTAATTAATTTCTTAATTTTACTTCAAAACAAAGTGTAAACTTATATAAACAAAATATTTTAGAAAATAATTTCTTAATTTTAAATAAAAATTGATTGTAAAGAAAAATTTTTGTAAATAATTATTGAAAAATATTGCAAAGTGTTTACATTGCTAGTTCTTTGGGATAATAGGAGCGCAGCCAGCCTCACCTCACCCCTTCCAAAAAAGACAAACGAAAACACTTTAGTGTTTTTACTATTTTTATGCGCTTTTTTGAAGTTTGAAACACAAGTAATGGCTAGTTGTTAACTTGGAACAACAAGAGTGCACTGCATGACTGCATGGGCCATGCACTGCACTGCAGTGCAGTGGTGCCAGTGCAGTGCACTGCATGGACGAAATTCTTCAGGGTTTAAATGCAATGTAATGCTTTTATTGAGGTCGAAAAACGTTTTTTAGCCACCATATTACTTCCTATTTACTTGCCTCCCCACGAGGGCAGAGTTAGAAACAAGGTCGGTTTTTAATGTAGAGAAGCATTTATTACTAAAAAACGAAATGGTGAAATATAAAAGCAAGTTAAACTACAAGTAAAAAAAAAAATTTAAAAAAAACTACAAGTAAAAAACAAACAAAAGAAAGACAAAATTCAAAGAAATGAACAAGTGAAAATAAATAATTGCAACCAAAGACAAGTCAACGTACAAAGGATTAATAATGGGAGAAGCACCGGTGTGACATGTCACGTGACATAACTGTTCTGATTTTTCAGAACATTTTTTTAAGAAAAATAAAACATCGTAAATTATAACAATTTAAAAAAAAAATTATTTAATTTTTACAGGAACATTACGAAAAAAATCCCCTAAATTCCGTATTAATGAATTCGATATAACTCGAAGACAAAATTCATTTTCAAACTGCCGATATTACCATTGAATTAAGAATTGTTTATTTAATATTTTCACACAAAACTTATAATAGCAAAAATATTTCTACTTTTTTTTAAAATTAGATTTCGCATAATTTTTATATGCAAGATTTCTTAATACTTTTCTTGCTCGCATGAATGTGAAATTTTCGTAACATAATTTTTATATAATCTTGAACCATAATTAAAAAAAAAATTAATTTAAAAATAGAACATAAAAATATAATTAAATTAAAAAATAATAAAAATGATACAAACATTTAGAGTAGAAATGTACGGATGCACGTCTAGGAGTGTGTGTGGGGGGGGGAACTGGCACCCCTACCTCCTTTTAATATCATAACTTCATTTTGAAACAGCGTTTTGATCCGTATAATCGTGTTAACAAAACTTCATTTGTTGCGATTTTGTGAACGGCAGAATTACTTGTTTTGGGGCGCTAATTAAGCTACTTTTTGTACAAACTTCAAAATTTAGCTGAATTGGTTAGCTCGCCGTGAAAACATTTTTCATAACTTTCTTTTCATGTGTACAAATATTTTTTTCGTTTTGGAAATTATCTTTAGTCTCTAATCGTTCAAATACAATCAAAATGTAGTCTGAAACCTACAAAAAAAATTATGATAAATCGGCTTTCAAAACTAGATCCCCCTATCTTTATTCGTCCATTTTTTTCCTGTACCTACCAAAAATTTGAGTAGAACAAGTGCTATTGTGTTTTTAGTAAAAAAAAAGAAAAACGTCTATTGCTATAGACAACAAATATTGAAAAACGTCCATTGCTATAGACAACAAATATTGTAGCCATGAGGCATTGAGGCACAACCGAAAAATGGAAGAAAAACTAAGTTTTTTTTTTTATTCATGCACTTATTGATCCATGCTGAAATAACATTATTTAGAAAGCCATTCTTAACATGGGAGGGTGTTCAATTTTATAAAAACAGATATCATAAAACTTTAATTAAACTTGAAAATGCTATTAAAATATATATATATATATATATATATATATATATATATATATATATATATATATATATATATATAGTGGATCAATAAGTGCAAAGCACCATTTTTTAATTTTTTTTCACAAATAATGGATTTTAATAGATTTTAATTTTTAACAAATTAAAATCTATTAAAATTTGTTAAAAATTAAAATCTATTAAAATCCATTATTTGTGAGCAATTTTTTTTATCCAGAAAAATAAAAGCCTGAATTTTATATGAAAAGCAGTATAATATAAAACTTTCTTCTATTTTTAATAGAATTTTAAAATTTAAATCCCCCCCCCCAAAAAAAAACACCATTCACCGCCATTTTTGTTTCTATAGATAACAGTTATAATATTTTTTTAAAAAGGTTTTTAAATCAATTATTTTATTTTTTTGTCTAAATAAGATTTAAGATGATTTGCTATAAGAATATGTAAAAATATTATAAGTACCTGAATTTCAAATAATTCCATCTTTTATCACTCTATAGATTTTGCATGGCGAAATTAAAAAATTCCAAAATTTAATGATAATTTTGAAGAAACTATGGTAGCCTTTACAGAACTAATTGAAGTTCATTTAGTTCTGTATTTCTAACGTTTGTTTTGATGATTAAGTGAAGAATCAACTTTATAAAGGTTTAATTTATTTTTCATAACCTGGATATGAGAGCCGAAAGGACCGGATTAGAAGTCTTTTATATCCGGGTTACACTCTGTGTGTGTGTTTGTGTGTGTGTGTATATATGTTGCCTATTTAACACCTAAAGTTAAGCAACAATGAGACTGGCCACTACCAGATGGGTGACCATTTAGGGAATACTAGGAATCATATGTGTTGAAGACAACTTCTGCATCTAGTATCATGCTTGCCATCAGGACCAAGTGTTTCTAGACAAGAGGGTGTAGTAAATGCAAGTCCCCTATATTTTAAACTATGTCAAGTGCAAGTCACAACAAAAAGGAAAAGGAGGAGATAACAACTGTTTGTAAATACAAACTGTTTGTAGGCCTTTATGGTCTACCAAAGGTGAGGAAATATCATGTAACGATAAATTGCCAAAAGAAATTATTGTATTTTTAGCAATATGTGCAATTATTTAATCGATATTTTTTTTTTTTTGTATCGATTCTTCAAAGTATTTTTTTTTTTTTACACAGTGATCACCACTTATCAAGGCCCGGAAGCCACTCAGGGATAAGGGTTATTGCAAGTACAGTACGTTAGTGTGAAGATTTGATGAAGTGTTTACTTAAGGGGGCGGCTCATTAGGAATTTGTTAACATTGGACTTGAAGACATCCAAGTTGTAGTCCGATGGGAAGCAGGCAGACGGAACAGAGTTCCACAGGCGTGCAGTTCTAAGAAAGAAGCTTTGTTCATGGAATCCGCGTTTTGATTTAGGCACAGATATAGAGTGGGGGAAATTTTTCACAGTGGATTCAGCTAGACGGGTGTTTTTCGTGAAAGATGTGCGAGGGGGGACCAGAGATTGGAGTTCAGACGAGCACCTGCCATAGAAATAACGATAAAACAAGGATATGCTTGCAACGTCTCTTCTGTGGGAGAGAGGTTGCAGGGTAGAGAAAAAGGCATCCCCCACTAAGCCACGAAGTCTATTTTGTACTCTGTCAAGGCAGGATAGGCTGTTTTTAGCAGTTCCTGCCCAGATATGGCAACAGTATTCCATCCTTGGATGTACTTGGCTTTTATATATATCCTGTTTAATGGTATATTAGCAATATTTGGCTCACTAAAAGAAAATTATTAATTTATTTTTCAAATATTTAAAAGTAGTGTTTTTCATAAAAATAATAAAAATGTGTATATATTTTTTTTTATCTAATCTGAAAGAATAATTATTAACATATTTAACAAATTTCACATTCAAAACACAAAAGATCAATTATTAAACACATTCAAAATTCGGATTTTCAACCTAATAATCTGATACGTGCACGGTTGTGTGGGTTTTTTTTGTCGTTTTTATCTACAATCCTCACTCTACCCCACAATACAGTATATTTTGTTCAGTTTTGACTGATTATTTTAAGCATACTTGTAACCACAAATAAAGAAAAGGGCTGCAGGCAAAAATATATATAAATATCGATTATGAAAAAACACCATTATAAAGTTTATTCTGCACTTAATAATTGGTGAAAATTCTGTAATGATTGGATAATTATTTGATTTTTGGTAGATTTTTAAAGAGATTTTGTCAAAAAAAAACTTACTCCCTCCTTCCGTTTTGGCCGTGCCTATATGAATAAGTAATTTAAAATATTCACTTCAGAATTATGTCCCCTGCATGTAATATCTAAGAAAAAGGCGATTTTTACCCAATTTTCTGTGAAAAGAGAGACAACAGACTTTTCTTTCTCTAACTTTACAATATAGCAAGAAAGAAGAGAAAAAAAGAAAACAACATACTGAGGATGGAGTTTGGCTACAAAATATATTCATATTATAAATTTCAAGCAAGTAAAATATTTGTTTATTTTCCTAATATTGCGTTGTGATTTGGCTTTCCAGCGCACTTGATACATATTTTATTCAAATTAAATCAACGTTTCTATAATGGAACTCACACCCTTGACGTTAGTATTTTTAAGTTTAATTCAAGTTTTATGATATCTGTTTTTATTAAATTGTTAAAATTACAGAATAATTACAAAACACCCTCCTTGTTGATTCTACATTCCCGAAAGGTGTTACCAGCCTATCGTTTGAAATTAAGATGGCGCACTAATCCTTCAATAAAATGTCATAAAATTTGATTTTCTTCAGGGCTCTACATTGCGAGTGAAACAGTCGCATTTGCGTGTGATTTTTCAAAATGGCGACTAGAAATAATGAAACGCTTATCTTTTGGCGATTGTATTGTTTTTGCTGACAATCTTCCAAAGCTTACTCTGAGTGAAAAATATCTTTTCAACTTTTTTTTTATAAAGCGAACAAAGTTAAATTATTTAAATAATAAAAGTTTAATAGAACAATATACTTTTTTAACGAGGGCCGTTTAAAAAAAATATCTGAAGAAATTAGAATGTCGAGTACCACATAAAATTTATTGCATATTTAGAATTACACTTATTAAAAAAAAACAAAAATCTTTATGATGTACATACTCGTCACAGAACAAAAATGTCATATTCCAAAAATCATGTGGGTTTGACTAGTAAACGAAAATATTTAGTTGTCAAAGGTCAACTAAAGATAAATTTGTCCATAGAGCCCTGTTCTTAAAAAAAAACAACTACTTGATCGATTTACGTGATTTTTGGAACATGACATCTTCATGCACTAACAGGTAACGTACATTTTAAAGATTTTTCTTGAAAAAAATTTTTTTTATAGGCCCAACAACAAAATCAAAATTGCCGCCAGAATATACTGAGCGCCATTAAAATCATTCGGAAACCCAATCAAATTTTTAAATTGTATTTTCAAGTTAAATTTAATTTTTATGATATTTTATTAAATTGTTAAGTGAAAGTACAGAATAGTTACAAAACACTCTACTCTTCCCATGTTAAGAATGGCTTTCTAAATAATGCTATTTGAATGCTGTAATATAGATGCACAAGTACCTACCATTCTTGGTCCAGCCATACCGGACATGAGAAATGGGGGGGGGCAAATGCTGAACTTAGTCACTTTTTTATGCCTCATTCATTGTGCACTCATGGGGGACCTTGCATGCTTCACTGGTTTACTTGGGAGTCATCATGTATCAAGGCCTGAGGATAAAGGTTAATGAATGTAATTTTGTAGTGTAGTAATTGTTAATAGTGTAGAATTTGATTATTTATGGAGACGGCTCAAGAAGAACTTGTTTACATTGGATTTGAAGACTACCATTTTGTATTCAAGCAGGACAGCAGAATAGTGTCCCACAGGTGGTCAGTTCTCGGAAAAAAACTTTGTTCATGGAATCTGTATTTAGGCTTAGGCACATGTAGAGAATGGGGAAAATTGTTTATAGTGGTTGTAGCTAGTCGAGTATTTCTTTCTTTTTTTTTTTTTCTTTTTTTTTGTGAAAGTTTGGTAAGAGAGAACCATAGATTGGAATAACAAACGTCTTTTCTTTGGGATATTTGATTCTACCTAACCAATGAATCATAATTTTCCAATCAGTTTTACATGAAATGAAAAAGGAATTCTAATCGATTTCTAACCCTAATCTCCTGTTATTTCCTTTTAGTTGTATACACTGTGCAAGGTTCACTGTTTTATTACAATGGAAAATGCAACAATTACAAATGATAATATAGTTCTTTGTTGAAACATTTGCGAAGTAGATATCCTTTCTGCCAAATAGCATAATGAACATGCGTTCCAATATGCAAATAACTTACAACTGATAGCACAAACAATGTATCAAAAGAGATGGCGTGCTGCTTTTGTGTGACTGAATGAACTTGAAATAAGATACTTTGACCTTAGCGTTGGTGCTGCGAGAAATGGAGCCCAACTTTCACATTTCTTTCAGATTATTATGTTATAGTGCCCCCCGCCCCACTTGAATTTTAATCCTGAAATATTTGCATTTTTCATATTTTTGTTTTTTAACAGAAATCAAACTTTTTCAGATTTACTTACTGAAAGTTTCATCAAAAGTGCATTTTTTTTTTCTGGAAATCATCTACGTAGGTTGTTTGCTTAATAGCTACATCTAGTATTTTAGTTTACATTGAGAGGAGGAAAGGGCTCATTTTATATGAACGATTTTCAACGATTCTCAACTAATTATCTCCCTTTCCATTTGGACAATTTGAACAGACTTTATATGAAACTGTAAAGAATCCATTTTTTATAGAAATGGATTCTTTACAATTTCCTATAAACTGTATCATCAAAGCTGATGTTAAACTTACCTCCATTCCACAAATCTCTGGTGTTCGCCGCTAGTACCGGGTTTGGCTGCCCATCACTATCTTGGCTGCTGCCGACCGTCATGCATTCGTCTGGAACGTTGTGTGTTCTATGGGAGGTGAATGTCATCTCAAGTCAATTAATAATTTAACTTTTGAACTTTTAGGTATTTAGTTCTCTTCCACTGCAAGAACTGAGACACCAGGGTTGAGTCGGAAAGTGGGATTGAAAAGTCAGTGCCTGTGAGGAGGTCTCACAAAAATGGGCACTCTGACCTGCAAAAAGTGTCTGGGTAGCCCTGTCGACATTCTTCGATAAGGGCACTTCAGGGGTTAGTTTATTGCTGTATGGTTAGTTTATTATTGCTAAGCAATAAACTAACCCCTTCTCAAAGAGAGAAAGCTGAGCCTAGGAGGATTAACCTCCTAGAACTGCACAACACTAGCACCCACCGCAAAATCAGTATCAATCAGATCATTACAGGAATGCTCTAATCTCTGTTAATTTGGGGTTCCGAAAATTAAAATCTCTAGCTGGAGCTTTTAATTTCCAAATAAATTTGTGATAATTATACATTTGTAAAGGGAAGATGGATTGACTGGTCTCTGAATTCATGAAGTCGAGAGCATGGGTCGAAACCCCTTTTCTCTAGCAAGAAAGAAAAAAAAATACCTCAGTAAATAGGACGACCTGGAAACAATTACAAGCATTTCAAATTTTTATTAACCAAAAGATCATTTCTTTTTTTTTGTGTGTGGTATAGGTACAAATCACAATCTTTCTTGAATATGCTGTCTCCCCATGTTGGCGAAATTAAAAAGATTGGTGTCCGTTAATGATATGGTGAGATGTGTATTTTTTTAGATGATAAAAATGCGGGAACATCATCCAAGTGGAGAAAGAATATTACTTGTGAATGTATGGCTGGTAGTTTCTAGTAACTGAAGAAATCCTCTGATGTTAAGGAAGGTATTAATATCAATGTAATTTAGCAAAGAAAACTTTAAAACGTAAAATACTAAGGAGAAAAAGTTTATAAGCATAGAATATTGATTCATTGTTGCTTGTGTTAGTTTCCTTAGTGAGAAATAGAATATTTCGTTTGTTTGCAGTTTTTATATGACACTTTAATCGTTGCCAATTTTGTGTACTAGCAGTCGAATCTGCACAGTGATAATTTTGAGCGAGTTATTCAGGCTGCATAAGACTGTATATCACGGAATCATTGCTGGAACTTGCAGAAAGGCGGTCTGAATTTGGTAGTTTTTAACATCCTTTAGGCTTAAACTCCAGGGACATTGTGGGCAGCGATATTAGTGTCTTGAGTAAACACTGCCTAGACTTTGGTATTCTTGGCAATGCTGTTTTACGTCTAGTAGACAAAGTCTGGTGTATTTGATAACCATGGGTGGCGTTAATGGTGACTTGTGGTAATTACATTTCGGCACGTTAATGTTTATATACTAGCTTTCTCAGAACGTTCTAACCTGTTTACTGTATTCATACATGAAGAGATAAAAATTTAGTCCCGTAAGTTTGTGTGTCAAAGTGACACATTACAACGTTTCCTTGCGCAATGCAGACTTGCATAGACATTCGGTGACATAATCAAATTGTCTCTGCAACGAATAAATTCCAGCCGTATAAAATTCTTCTGTTTATATGACAAGTAACTTGATTTGACTGGTCACTACACATCCTTTAATAATTGAATTTGGTTCTTATAAATTGAATTCAACTTATATATATACAATAGACAAAAATGTTTGTATGTACCTGTCATGAAACAAAGATGTCATATTCTAAAAATCATAAATTGAATTTGGTTGTGATCTGTGCCAACTAAACACTGGCTGTCAATAACATGAAATTCATAGTATTCAAGTGTTTTTTTTTTTTTACTAAAACATTTTTGGAAAAAAAATAAAAAGGTTGCTTGGTAAGAAATATACAAATTGATTTTATAACGTCAAGAATGAGAGTTCATATGGAAATGTTGTTTTAATTTGAATAAAATAAAATATGCATCAAGTGCGCTTGAAAACCAAATTACAACGTAATATAAGGAAAATAAACATATTTTACTTGTTTGAAATTTATCACAAATATATTTCAGAGGTATACTCCATCTTCAGTGTGTTGTTTTGCTTGCTTTTTTTTCCTTTTCTTCTTCCTTGCCATGTTGTAAAGTTTGAGAAAGAAGTCTGTAAGAAGCCGTGCGTTGTATCTGGGGGTTGTATTTTGAAATGTTTGAACTGTCCGTAGGCAATGCGAGAATAACGTCAAGAACGAAAGTTCATATAGAAACGTTGTTTTAATTTGAATAAAATAAAAGATTTTATAACCATTCCTATTTTTAAAGTAAAATATGTTTCAATATATTTTTTACTTAGTACAAAATAAAGTTGGGAATAACCGTCTACGCCACACGTGAGGTTAAATTTTACCCTCTTTTCAGATTTCTTAACGCATTACTTTTGAGGTGAGGTATCAGAATTTAATTTCTGTTCATTTTTTTTTTTTGTTTTTAAATAAAATGACAAAATATCTTAATGTCAGATTAGTTTCATAAAGTTTAATGGTTGAGATTTATGGTGTATCAACCGTGATTGGGCAATTTTGACAAAACCATACATATGTCTGTTTTTCGTGAAAATTGTGTAAACGATAGTTTTGGGGACATTGACAGGTACTAAATTGGGGTCTTACTCCTGAATGAGTTCAAGACGGTTGAGGTAGAGGGGTGGGTTGGTAAAAACTACTGATGGGATGATGCCAATATTTTTCCCAATTCCGATACAATTACGGATTCAGATTCTTTAAAATTTTTACTGGTCCTACCAGATCAGGCTGTCTATTGGCTTCCTGAGACGAAATGTACCTACATCGATTTCTGTTTTTGTTTTCTATTCTCTTTTGTAAAACTTAATTATGTTCTGCAAAAACCAAACAAAATCAACAGCCCCTTCCCCTCCCCCCTCCTTTCTTTTTCCTTTCCTACTTCTCGGTTCTGGATATGACCTTAAACTATATCTGATGATGAGGCCCCAGTTTGCGGGCTTTGGGGAGCGTGGAGCCACCCTTTAATTGCCATTGCTCCCAGGTCCACTCTGACTCGGAGTGGTAGTACCTGTTAGGGTCCCAATTATGGAAAAAAAAAAATACATTCTATTAAAAAATTATTCTTCAAAATTTGATCAGATTCCACACACAATAAAATGATCCTAATCAAAAGATTACCAGACTAAGCATCGATCTACAGTGACGAAGTATCAACCATTGGTATGGCACTCGATCTTATAGAATCTTCTAAAGATAAACAATTCATGATCTGCTCAGATGCCAAATCAGTACTCGAAACACTGGAAAACAGGAAACTAACGAACCCAATAATCATCAAAACCCTAAATAGATTTGATGATATTCCTAACAATAAAAACATTCTCTTTTGTTGGATACGCAGTCATATCAACATAAACGGTAACGAAAGAGCTGACAAAGCAGCAAAAGCAACACTAAATTTGACCATAACCAATGATAAGATCCCTCATACCGATTTAAAACAAATCATTAACAAATATATTAGAAACACATGGCAAGAGTTGTGGAACTCCTGCGCTAGAAACAAGCTATACCAAATCCAGGAAACCATAGGAAAACAGAAACCAAACAAAAGAATGACCAGAAAGGAGGAAGTTATAATAACAAGACTCCGAATAGGTCATACCTCTATAACACACTCCTACCTACTCAAAAAAGAAGCCCCACTTTGCACACCCTGCCAGGAACCATACACAGTAAATCACATATTAACAAGATGCGAAGACTTGAAAACAAACCGACTGAATCTATATAATGAAAAAACTGTAAAAGACATATTCACTCATGTAGACCCAACTACTCTTCTCAAATATCTGAAGATAATAGGGTTACTCAACAAAATATTAAAAAAAAAAAATACCTTATCTAACTATATAAACATAGACACTGAACACCAGATACATACATAAAACCTATAACTATTAATGTATATAAAAGACTCTGGCCTTAAATGACCACATAGGTTGATATGCCATAAAATCAATCAATCAATCAATCATTAAAATTTTTAAGTATACATTTTTAATCTTAGTGGAGAGGGAGTGTTAGTTACTGCAAAAAAAAAAAAAAACATGAAATATGTACATATAATTTCCTAAGCGTCAAATACATTTCATGAAGATGATCTATAAATTTTAGTTTAACTGGCAGTTTAAAATCAATAAATAATTATCATTTCATCATTAATACAAGCTGTGGAATATTGAGCTTTAATAAAAAATAAACAAATAAAACCAATGAAAAGAATCGTTTTTGGCATCGGAAAATATGCACAAATTTTTCTAATCCTCCAAAAAACGTTCCAATTTTAAAAAATTTGTTTTTTTATTCCCAATTCTGATTAATCGTGCCAACACTTTTAAAAAGTTTACAAAAGTTAGTGAAGTAAATTTTGGTGAAAACTAGAGAAAAACATCTTTCCCAATTGTGCCCAATGCAGTTTAGTGTTTTGCCCAAAATACATTAGACGGGTGCTACCACTTTGGGTCAGAGTGAACCTGGGAGTAATGGTATGGAATGAAACGGCATTCATCCTAGATGGGTTGAATCGGCTAGGGAATATCAAATTCACAAGAATTCCCCAGTTGCGTATATCCTGATCGGGTGAGATGAAGTCTTTAGGTTTTCGCAATTCTGGTAGGGAAGTGTTGACATTCTCCTACGTACGACGTCAGATATTCCCAAATAGTCAAACACCTGGTACTGATCAGCCTCAATAATTTATTAATGAAAACTTATGTATCAATGTCGGGTTACGCTTTATGGGAGTAATGGTGACTTGAGAGTTGACTCCAAAACTCTAAAATTGGGATTTCAACATCAGATGCACTTTTAAAACCATTGCCAAAAAATGTTGTGTAAGAAAGTGTATGAAAAAAAAAAATGTTGTGTAAGAAAGTGTATGAAAAAAAAAATGTTGTGTAAGAAAGTGTATGAAAAAAAAATGTTGTGTAAGAAAGTGTATGAAAAAAAAATGTTGTGTAAGAAAGTGTATGAAAAAAAAAAAATGTTGTGTAAGAAAGTGTATGAAAAAAAAATGTTGTGTAAGAAAGTGTATGAAAAAAAATGTTGTGTAAGAAAGTGTATGAAAAAAAATGTTGTGTAAGAAAGTGTATGAAAAAAAAATGTTGTGTAAGAAAGTGTATGAAAAAAAAAAAATGGTGTGTAAGAAAGTGTATGAAAAAAAAAATGGTGTGTAAGAAAGTGTATGAAAAAAAAAAAATGTTGTGTAAGAAAGTGTATGAAAAAAAAATGTTGTGTAAGAAAGTGTATGAAAAAAAAAATGTTGTGTAAGAAAGTGTATGAAAAAAAAAATGTTGTGTAAGAAAGTGTATGAAAAAAAAATGTTGTGTAAGAAAGTGTATGAAAAAAAAATGTTGTGTAAGAAAGTGTATGAAAAAAAAATGTTGTGTAAGAAAGTGTATGAAAAAAAAATGTTGTGTAAGAAAGTGTATGAAAAAAAAATGTTGTGTAAGAAAGTGTATGAAAAAAAATGTTGTGTAAGAAAGTGTATGAAAAAAAATGTTGTGTAAGAAAGTGTATGAAAAAAAAATGTTGTGTAAGAAAGTGTATGAAAAAAAAAAATGTTGTGTAAGAAAGTGTATGAAAAAAAAAAATGTTGTGTAAGAAAGTGTATGAAAAAAAAAATGTTGTGTAAGAAAGTGTATGAAAAAAAAAATGTTGTGTAAGAAAGTGTATGAAAAAAAAAAAATGTTGTGTAAGAAAGTGTATGAAAAAAAAAAAATGTTGTGTAAGAAAGTGTATGAAAAAAAAAAAATGTTGTGTAAGAAAGTGTATGAAAAAAAAAAAATGTTGTGTAAGAAAGTGTATGAAAAAAAAAAAATGTTGTGTAAGAAAGTGTATGAAAAAAAAAAAATGTTGTGTAAGAAAGTGTATGAAAAAAAAAAAATGTTGTGTAAGAAAGTGTATGAAAAAAAAATGTTGTGTAAGAAAGTGTATGAGAAAAAAAAAATGTTGTGTAAGAAAGTGTATGAAAAAAAAAAAATGTTGTGTAAGAAAGTGTATGAAAAAAAAAAATGTTGTGTAAGAAAGTGTATGAAAAAAAAAAAATGTTGTGTAAGAAAGTGTATGAAAAAAAAAATGTTGTGTAAGAAAGTGTATGAAAAAAAAAAAAGGATGGATGACAAAACGACAGGAGCGCCTTTTTTTTTTTTTTTTTTTTTTTAATAGTTTCAATCTCAAGTTTTGTTGTGCGTGACTGAAATGTCTTGAAATGAGGATGGGCATGTATTTTGGGATTTTCTTTTTTCACGTGAGAAATTAGACTTGCAACAACAACAAAATGGCTTTTAGGCATGGAATAGAACTTTTTTCCCTCCCTTAATAAAATTGGGTCAGTAAGAATATAGAAGTGAGTTTTGGAATTGATGGTAATTTGCTGTGGATTTGAATTTCATGCAATGTTGTGTCTGTTACGAATATGCACGCATATTAATGTTTCCCTTTATATGCGTTCACTGCTGAACTCAGTCTACACTAAATTCCTTCTTTCGGCTGAGAATATGTTTTTCACAAGGTTTCAATATTTAATGGATTATTTTTAAGGGCATCTTATGAATATTCAATATTTTATGGATTATTTTTAAGGGCATCTTATGAATATTAAAATTCACAATTTCAAGTGTGAGCAATTCGATAAAAACACAAAATTAAAAAATGTTATATTTCTGAATTTTTTAGATGAGAATTAGTTATTCGTATTATTTGGATTCTTCAGGCTACTGTTCTGATTTTGAATGGCATTTTCACAACATTTCAGTCGACGTAACCTCCAACCTTCTTCAAGTGTATCTTTCGGGAATTTTTCTATCAAACTCAGGAATTTGGACGCAATTTCGAACAGAACCCTTTATTTACTTCACGGGGGGTAGCATGCTCTCATTCCATCAGCCATGACTGAATAGAGCTCCTAAGTAATTCACAATTGTATTTTTCAGTCGCCCACACTAAGAATTGAACCTTCCACTTCAAGAGAATATCACTTTTACAAATGAGTTTTTTAAAGTATTCTAACTAGTGGTGATACGATTAATCGCAATCGTTAATCATAAGAATTATGTATTTTGGGAGGAATCGGAATTGCATCGTTAAAAAATACCTTAGATTTATGATTTTTCATTACGATTCTCTTATATTTTAAGTTGCACTGTTTGTTTGAAGTGAGATTAATGCTGTCAAAAATTTATGATAAAAACCTCATAGAACTTAACATATTTAATATGATGTACAAGAATTTTATTAACTACTTTAAAGGTAATCTTTATTTATCTTAATGAGTTTTCTTATTCCGTCACATACATAGGTGCTTTCTGTCTGTTTCTAAACTTCGAGGCCCATGATTAGTTATCTGTTCGCACTTGCTCTGAAACTTTAGGGGCCGCGAGGTAACATTGTTTTCATTTGTAAGCGAAGTTTATTTATGTATAAAACAGCCTAACTACATCAAGTCCATGAAAAAGTTTAGAGAAAAAAGATTTTACAGTGCTCTCATTGCAAGTAAATTATGTTAAAAATCAGTGGTTTTTCCAACTGGTGACTAAAAAAAAAAAAAGATTTTTTAAGAGGGGGGGGGCGCTTATCTTTTGGCAAGTTTTTTTTTTTTTTTCGACACTCTTCCATTAGTAAATGAATGAAAAATCACATTAGTAAATGAAAAGCGTCTTGTCAACCTTTATATTAAAAAAAAAATAAATAAAACAAGCAAAATCAAATTATTTAAACAATAAAATGTTTAATAGAACAATATATGTACTTTCTATTTTCCGAACGAAGGCTGTTTCAGGAAATATTTCTAAAACTAAAGTGAAACTGGTCACGTGGTATCAGTTCACAAAACTTTGACAGTCCGTTGACTTTTTTTGAAGTATCCAAAAACAAAAACGTTAGAACTACATATTACGCTGACTGACGGTTCCGCTTAAGGTCTTTCAAAAAGTACAAAAGAAAATAATCATTTTGCTATCTGTTAAATAAATGCAGTAAGTGAATTTAAGCTTTTTTTTTTTTTTTTAGAAATTTAGATTTCATTAAAATATTCTGCGAATAAAGCAATTAAACATTTCTTTTGGAAGTTCTTTGCACAACAAAAACAAAAAATGTGAAAAATTTATTAAAGAAAGAAAAAGAAAAAGTTTAACTTTTTTTTTTTCCTTTTTTAACTCTTTGAACCCTAACTTTGCAAGAATGATCAACCCTGTGAATTAAATAATGAATCCAGTTTGAAATTCTGTATAGATTCCAGAGATTGATAAGACTGACCTGAAGGTCAGAGGTTATAAGATTAAAAAACGTGAGAATAAAAATCTATATATATATAAAAGCGAAAATGTATGTATGTTTGTGTTCTGCTAAAAACTTTCGACAGACAGAACAAAAATTCACAAACTTGTTATCATATTGAAGCTCCATCCTTCGCCCGAAAAATATCGAAAAATTGGCCAAAAACGTAAATTTTTTTCACCCTGAAATCGACAATTTTTTACAGGGGGGGGGGGTCAACAAAAACCGTCCTCTCATGACGAGATCGGTTCTATGCATGCGTCAGATGACGTCATGACCTGATTTAGTTTAAATAGTTGAAGAACTGACTAAATTCCATGTACGTCGTGTTAGCTCAGTTGATTAAAGTGTTGGTTCATTAAACGTTTTGGGTTCGAATCGTGGTGTGAGATGTCTTTCTTTTTTTCTTTCTTTTTTTTTTGATTTTTTAAATTTAAATATTGAAGCAGTGTTATTTAAGCCATTTTTCATGTAACGTTCGTTTTTCTGTTTTTTTTTTTTTTACTTCGCTTATTCTTAGGTTTTCATTAACACCCTCGACCGACCACACACACCCAAAAACACCCGGGTACCCACCGATTTTTTAAATTTTAATATCGAAACAGGCTTATTTAAGCCATTTTTCACATTTTTTGGTTTTAACGTTCGTTTTTCTGTTTTCTTTTTTGTTTTTTCGATTTTTATATTTAACATCGTTCGTTTGCCTTACGTTAGTTTTTTTTGTGTTTTTTATTTTGATGTTTCTGGTTTGTAAAAAAAAAAAAATAAAAAAATACCTAAGCGACTATATTGACATTCTCTGGTTGGGGTTCCTCAGGCGACTAGCAATACACTAACCTTTTCTCAAACCATGAGGAGGTAAAGCCTGGAGGGCTTACTTCCTAGAGCTAAACAGGACACAGCACCATAAATCTTAGCCAACAGAACAAGCCATCCCAATACTGGTCAAGATTCTGGTGGTTTTGTGGCTGAGAAGAAAAATCCATAGAAAATCGTTGCACAAAACATGTGCGTTACTGATACGATATCAGTTATGCAGATATCGTTTATACCATATGTCAATACAGAAATTCTGTTAAATATTTCATCCAATAGTTTTCAAAAATGCCATGATTTTTTTTTTACCATTTATTTATGAAATTCTCGAATCCATCTGATATTGCTTTGCACTACTGCTGATATTTATTCTTAAATCTTAAATGGCTAAAAAAATTCCGTTCAGTTTTGAAATTCTGTACAGATTCCAGAGATTGCTAAGACACACTTGAAGGTTGGAGATTACAATATTCAAAATGTGAGAATAATATCCACGATAAGAACCGTTATCTAAATAATCCAAGAAATATTCTATAAATGATAGTTTCTGTAATCTTGAACGTTCTATGTCGTAACTTGATATTATTCAAAGCTACCAAACTGGGGAACTCTGACTTGCAAAAAGTTCCTGGGCAGTCCCATTGGCATACTTTGGTGAGGGCACCTCAGGCAATTAACAATAAACTAACCCCTTCTTAGACAGAGAAGGCAAAGCCTGGGAAGGTGGACCTCCTAGAACTGTACAAAACTAAACTCTCACCACAAAATCAACAAGGACTAAATCATTATTGGAATGCCCTAATCTTTGCTGATTGGGGGAGGGGGGCAAGATAAAAACCCCTAGCTGATATCCAACGTTTCTCAAAAATATCATTCGTATTTTTTACCATTTGTGAATTCCTTCAATCCATCTGACACTGCTCTCCACTATCATTGTTCTTAACTGAATGATAATTATTCTTTGAATGCTTTTAAAATGTAGTTTTTAGCTAATGTTAACATTCTTATCGGATATTTGGGTTATAAATTCCTGTTAAATGTAGGCACTTAACAAGAATAACATTAACTACTTTTTCTAATTGACCATAATTTTCCTAATGATCTCAACGTGAGTCTCCTGTTATAAATACATAAATTACAATGCGAGGTCTCGGTGGGGGGGGAGAATATGGCCTAATTTAGTTTTTATGTGTTAATCTAACTCTGCGATGTTTTGTTTTTTTCCTCATTCTTGTTCATCCCAAATCAGGCATATTGTCACTTGAATGTAGGTGGCTATTTGAGACCATGTAAATAGGAGACTATGCAAAGAGATGAGCCAGATGCTGGTTTACATTACATTTAAACTTTTTAGTCGGATAAGCAGGAAACAGAGAATTCCAAAGTCTAGCAGTTTGAATGAAGAAGCTATTACAAAGCTATTACAGTAGAAGCGTTTCTGCCATCTAGAGACCTATAGTGAATAGGGTGGGACTTTATTGCTAAACGGATTTGTTGGGAGTATCTACATCGGGCAGGGGATACAAGTGCAATGAGTTCATCAGAGCACATTTCATTAAAATACTTATAAAACAGGCGCGGGGATACAACATTGCAGCGATGAGACAGGGGTTGGAGTGCAGTTGACAGTGCAGGACCTAGTACTAGGTTGAAATTATTATTCTGGTTTTCAATTTTAACTGCGGCCTTGTCATCTTGGTCGTTTTGTTGCGTTTAAGTTTGATTTTGCTATTGCATTTTTCTCAGTAAATGTGCAGATTTAATAGATGCATCTCTGTAATATTTTTCTCAATTGCAGTGAAAATTCCTACTATATTTTGACGATGGTTATCTAGTGTTTCCCCCGCATATGAAAAAAAAAAATCTATCATGTCTGTACAGGACATGATACATAATATCATACTCCAAAAATCACTTAAACGGATGAAATAGTTTTATTTTTCAATGAGGAAATTCAATTTTATGACTAAACTATCAGTGATACACTCGCAGCATCATCTAATAATTAGGCCGAAGGAATGAGTCAGATGACGTTAAATAATACAAACTAGCAACTCCATTTGGGCATTGGAAAAATACAAATTCACTTGAAAATGATTTTCTTTAAAACAAAACTACTTGATCATTTTATGTGAATTTTGGAGGATGATATTTTCTATTTTCTTTCCGTCATGGGTACATGTCCAGTATCATTTTAGGCATGTAAAGATTTTTTTTTTTTTTTACATCCAGGTACATTTGTGTTGACTTTCAAGCAGACTTCGAAGATGTGAGGTGGCATGATATGGCCCTCACTTGAAATCACACCAAAGACCATAACTGTGACCGGAAACTTTGTTTCATCACCCTGGGCATGTCCCTGTTATTTGTGGCAATCCAGTAATGCATTTTGAGGGTGCTGGCAATGGTCCTGTTGTCATAACTTGGATCAGTAGAGAGCATGAGTTGTACAATGGCACATCTCCAACCTCGCTCGTTGAACATTGTATCACTTTCAGATATGTTAGAAGGCTCCAGTCACTCTTGGGATTTGTACACAACTAGTAGATAGTCTGCAAAAAAAAAAAAAGATAGCTAGTTTTCATCAAATGGAAATGAAATCATGTTGTCTTTTCTATGGCGACAATTTTATTATTCCACTCTGTAAATAGCTTTTCTTGAACCGTTTGTCTTTGGAATTGCCTCCCTTTTCCCCAATTGTACCAACATGCAGAAATTTATTTGTAACTTGAACAAATAGCTTGCTGCACCATTCTCTGCTTAAGGTGCCCCCATAAATTTCCCCTAATTATAGTAGCTCCTTTTCTTGGTGACAAGTATGCCTTATTTGAGGTGAATAAAATTTTTTTAAAAAACATAGTAGTTTTTAATATACGATTAATTTTTATGCCGTGTTTAAAACCTCTGCTAATAACTGTTTGGTTTGAAATATCCAGAAGATAACCGACTATGAGAAGACCAGAGAATACAATAATCTAAATCAGGCTTTCCCAACGGGTCTGTACCGCCCACCAGGGGTGGGTGTTAAAAGACTTTAGGTGGGCAGTGACGAAATTTATCATATAGGAGGTCCCGGAGATCCTAGGAGGGGGTGGGTGGTTGGGGGGGGGGCTTGAAAGACTTGAGTTTCTAGTAACATTACTAGGTATTTCTCAACCCATTTTCGTTGGGATTCACAATTCATGTGGAAATTGATTGCATCACACTTGTTTTTAATTGGAAAAATTAATTCAAGAATCAAACGCCGTAATGTTCATAAAATTATTATGAATATTCAATTATTTATTTTCACTTTAATTATGTACTACCACTAACATTATGATGTTGTAAGGATGCATGTAAGGAGTTGGACGGTATCCGAGTGTTCTGAGGGGGTGGGGCGTTTGCCAAAAACAAAAAAAAGTTGGGAAACCCTGATCCAAATTCATATTATTTGCATTCTTCGCACTACTGTTCTTATATTCAGTGTCATTTTCACAATGTTTTCATCCATGTGATCTCCGACCTTCCTCAAGTGTATCTTGTCATACTCTGAGAATCTGGTAAACTCTGGAATGTACACAGAATTTCGAACAGGGTTCTTTATTTAATCCACAGGGTTAGCATACTCTAGTTTCGTCAGCCATGACTTGGTAGAAGTCCTAAGTAATTCGCAATTGTATTTTGAGTGTTGCCCACATTGAGGCTTGAACCTTCAACCTCCAGAAGAATATAACTTTACAACTTAATTTTACCAAATACTTGATCCGCTATGCCACACTCAATGTGAGTGACACTCAAAATTACAATCGGACTTCTACGCAGTCATAACTGATGGAACGAGACCATGCTACTTTCGTGGATTAAATAAAGGGTTACATTCAAGATTCTGTGTAGATTCCCGGAGTTCAGTAGAAAGATCCCCAAGTTCGATAAGACCCGAAGAAGGTCAAAGGTTACATAAACTGAAATGTTGTGAAAATTACACTCAAGATGAGTAAGAATCCAAATAATATGAATAATGAATCTTCATCTCAAAAATTCAATGCAAATGATGCAAAGGTGCAGACAAAATTGAAACGATTTTATTCCAAAATTTAATAAAATGAAAACGGTTAATTAGAATTTCTTGGAGGATAAGCATTTTCGTTAAAAACGCAGAATAGAATTGTCTTAAAGATGACTTGAGAAAATAAAGAGAATGTTTTCAAGCTTTGTCTTCAGTTTCTACCAAGTCCCATTCTTCCTTTATCTTTTTTTTCTATTTATTTTTGGAAAACCAATCTGACTTGAGTTTCTCTTCATTTCGAAATTCTTCTTAACCAGGATTTTTGTTTAAAAAAAAAAAATCTTTGATTGAGTTGCTGTTTTTTTGTTTTTCACAAATTGTTAAGTAGGCTAAGGAGTGGGGTGGGGTCATGAGTACTGCAACACTCTTATGGATATTTCATTAAAGTACCTGTCACCTCAGAATACATCATCAACAGTAACCTTTTCCTTTTTTTTTTTTTTTGCAAAAATTAGTAAAACTACAAAATATATGTAAATGTTTAATTCCAAAAATATTTTAAAATATATAAATTCAAACTTCATTTTATTTTTTTTTTTAAATTCTTTTTCACAGCAAACAAGGCATGTTGAACGTAAGGGGTTACTATTTGGCATCATGTCTAACAGGGGATTGTGGGAGTTGAATAGCAAGATGTCTGTTCACATTATATTTAAACTTCTGCGTGTTAGTAGAGTCAGGGAAGCAGGACAAAGAAGGAATTCCAAAGTGAGCAGTTGGATGGAAGAAACTATTCAGAGTATAAGACTTCCTGACATCCAGGGACTTTGACTGTAAAGGGTAGGGTTTTGCTGCTGTCGGGTTAGTTGGCGGTATTTATGTTTAGGAGGCATGGAGAGTTCATGAGAGCACATTCCATTAAAGTACTTGTAAAACAGGCGTGGGAATGCAGCATTGCAACAATGGGGACAGAGGTTGGAGCTTGACCGACAGTGCGTGACCTATTATATTTGACATTCTTTTTGGAGCTTGCCTAATAGTGAAATATTAGTGGTAGATTCACTAGCACAGATGTGGCAACAATACTACATATTTTTCTGATCACCCTCTTTTTTCCGCTCAACTTAATTGCATTATTTTCTTTGACCATATTTATCTTATTAGCTTTCCATGCTCTTCTCCGTCCGATGCACACCTAAAACCAATCTCAATCATAACCTGATGATTGTCTTCAATCAAATTTGTTGCCAAAGTCGCTGGAAAAGTGGTTGCATCATTCTACCTCTCCAGCAGGTATCTCGCTCTCAATGCAGCCTGTTGAATAGCGGGCTATCAAAATGGGGATATGTAGTATAAAGGAGTTTTCAAACAGCATCAAACGGTTATATGTAGTATACCGGGGGGGGGTATAAAAACAACGTAGTTGTATAACAAGTGTATATATGTTTGTATGTGTATATATATATATATATATATATATATATATATATATATATAATATAAAGCTGAACGTCTGTGTGTGTGTGTGTCTGGTCACGAATAGGCTCCTATATGGTTGACTATTATAGAAAACTAATCACATAATGATAGAAGATGTATCAAGACACAGGAATGGGTATGTTTGATCTGGCATAATGATGACTCATTAAAATTGTGGGGTCTGTGTACGCGCCTGGTCCACAAAGTATGGAAATAAAAAATTAAAAAAAAAAAACGTTTACAAGTGTTTTTGATATAGATGTACATAAGAATACTTTGATAAGTATGTTTTAACTTAAATAGGGATGGTATAATAAAATTGTGGGGTCTGCATTCGCGCCTGGCCTCCATAGAATGGAAATAGGCACAAACTTTAATAAAGACTTTTCATATCTATCTGCGTAAGTATACTTTGATAATTATGTTTCAGTTTGAAGAAATATGGTATAATAAAATTATGGGGATGTTTGTTCGCACCTAACCTCCATAGAATGGAAATATGTCGCAAAGTTTAACAAGGTTTTTTAATATAGATCCACAGAATATTGTGATAAGTGTTTCAGTGTGAACAGGTATGGTATAAATGCACGTTTCATTGAAGAGCAGAGACCAATGGATTAGAAGAGAAACAAACGAGTTGTCTCTGCTCTTTAATGAAATGTGCATGCACACACACACGTGTGTGTGTGTGTGTGTGTGTGTGTGTGTGTGTGTGTGTGTACGGGTGTCTATTTAACAGAGAATCTCTTAACTTATGCGTGTTAACGTTCTGATATATGATTCGTCTAGTGTATTTTCTATTAGGTGTTGATGTGTGTATACATAAATTAACAGTTTATAGATATCATTTTCAGTTGGAATGCCAGCAAAAACACATACCTCAAATCTTCCTTCCATGTGTCCTTAAATTAAAGATGATTCTCTCCAAAAGTAAAACCGATCAGATGGAAATAATATTTTGATAAAAATCATATATTTTTTGCTTGGTTCTTTTCCAGACTTCGTATGCTTTGTCTAAGGTTACATTTTTCTAAGTCGCCCACTTTTGACTTCCGTGGGCGTCCTGTCATAAACCCCATTCGTCTGCTAACGTGTTGCATATTGAATTGCTCTCTTGTAACTACTACTCTACATCTCAGAATCTATATTTTTATTACATCATCACTACACATAGCTTAAAGGTCCTTGCTGGGTTTCTGTCACATATATTTGCTTATACCATGGTTAGCTTAAATTCCATCTGTCAAAGTAACATCAAATTAATATCCCTGACAATTATTAAATGTAAATATTTCAACTTAACATAACTTTTCACATCTATAACATATTTCTATCTGACAATTATACTTTTACCAGTCATAATAATTGACCATTTTAATAGTTTCTGGTGGTTTTCGACTAACAGCATAACAAGCCAAGTACGTCCAAAAATGGAGTACTGTTGCTACATCTTTGGAGAAGCTGCTTAAAGCATTTCCTGTATTGAGAAGGTTCAAAACCAAAACCAGCTTCGAAACCTAGTAGGTAATGTCCTTTTCTCCCTGCTACCTCTTTCACAAAGATGGTGTCAGTCTAGCTCTATCATTATTTTCATGGCAAGTGTTCGACTGAGCGTCAATCTATGGCCCCTTCCCTGCAAACATTTGCTTGTCTAACTACAATCACTGTCAACAATTTTCCCCATTTCTTGTCTAAATCTAAATGCAAATTCCTTGAACAAAGTTTCTTTCCTAGAACTTCCCACCTCTGTATTTGTGGACCTGCTATTTAGTTGATTATAACATGATCTTCAAGTCAAATGTAAATAAGTTCTTGTTGAACTGTCCCCTTAAATAGTCGAATTCTATCCAATTTCCATCACTATCATTATGCTGTTGTCTCACTGATTATCTTGCACTCATTAATCCTAATCCTCGAGTAGCATTCAGGTCTTGATAAGTGATGACTCCCTTGAAAAAATTTTAAAAAATAAATAAAAATTATCCTGTCCTTTTTCAACAAGACCCTACAGTAAATCGATTCTAAAAATAAAGTTGAAGAACAGCCTCCAAATGAAGCATTTTCTTGGCCCATAACTTTAGTTGTGTAATCATTTTCTTTCAGTTTTCATCCTAGTAGCAATGTATGTTAGATTACTTTGCGAGATTTAGGAAGTTAATCTCTTCTTTTTTTTCATTTATTAAAACTTTTGAGTCTCTCTATCTTATCCAGAAACAGATATTCTACCTCATGACCAATATTCAAATGTGCCTTGAGAGATAAAAAAAGGATATGAATGAATTTAGCATTAACTTAAATTTTTTTTTTCTACAAAAAAAAAAAAAAAATTTAAAAACTAACCAACAAAATCTTACAAAGAAAAAAAAATCTATTTTTGAGTTAAAATATAAATTTTATAAAATCGATATAATTCTTAAAAAATTATTTTCCAAGAGTAAAACAAAAAATTTAATGTACTAAATTTCACAATGGATTGTGGTTCTAGCAATCTCATCACGAAATCCATATGTCCCCAGTTGCGAGAAGCATTTTACCTCCACCCCTCTTTTTTTTACATTCAGTTTCCCTATTTTCAATTTGATACCTTGTTTCATTTCTAAACTGGAATCCCATGGAATGTCTAAAGTGATGTTTTTCTCATTACAGCAAATTCTTCTCAGTAAAAACACTTCTCTTTTTCTGCAATAATTTACGTGATTCTTCCATGAGGAACCCATATGATGGTGAATATTCGACTAGTATACAAGTATATAAATAAAAACAAATATGTTTTTGCTTCAAACTCACTTTTTCCAAATGATTTCTTTCACCAAATAAAAAATATTTATATTTTATATATGAAGTGAGGATGTGTGTGTGTGTGTGTGTGTTGACACTTCTCAACCTATACACTCAACGAGTTTTAGATCTGCAGGCTTGAAATTTGGTATATAGGGTATTCACACATGTGGAAAACTTTTTGGATCAGTTTTCATCTTGAAAAAGGGCTGCTAAGGGGTCAAAATTGGTACTGGGGGGGGGATCATCAGAGTTTTATCTGTTTGTCAACTGTTTCCTGACTGCACATGTGTGAATCATTCACATTATATTAAGAATAAGTAGGTTTCAGAACACTTTGATTGTGTCAAGCTGGTCTAATGGTTATCGTACTTGACTTACTGTCTTTAAGTTTTGGTTTCGGTCTCAGCTCAAGTATTTTTTTTCCACTTAAAAAAAAGTAAACTCTTTAGAAAAAACATAATTCGCATGCATAATATCTCAGTTTCTTTCTGTTTTTTTTTTTTTTTTTTTTTTTAAGGAATTTAACATTACGTTTAATATCAGGCAACACCGGGTACATCTAGTATGATATATAATTTACGTATATATAATATATATATATGTATATATATATGTATATATATATATATATATATATATATATAATTTGTCGACTCATTCAAATTATTTTTTGTTTGCTTAATTGGATATTTTTTTATTTTTAGAAAATCCATTTATTTGTTTGGAAAAAGTTTTGCTATTTTTAGTGAGACAATTCAATTTTTTGTCCTGACAAAGGAGGGGTTGGATATAGTAATTCACTCCGTTTGGTGTTCGCACTTTTCTCAATAACTACACCTTGGACTTTTTCGAAATTTTTGCACAAACATTAGTCATGGTGAAAGTAAATTTTTGCCAGAATGGATTTTCCGGGATAACTCTAGTTCCCCCCCCCCCGGCCATTATAGGAATAAAATTACCCCCAAATTGTTCGCCCGTTTGTTTACACTTTTCTCAATAACCACTCCTTAAATTTTTTTGAAATTTTGCACAAATATTAGTCATGGTGAAAGTAAATTTTTCATTTGTGGAGGGGGACCTCAGATGCTTGGCTTGTTCTTTAAGTATTAAAGCTGAACTGGATTTACCATTTTATTAAAATCTACCTGTACTCACTCGGCATTCACCAGGAATTATTTTTTAATAAATAAGATTTGTTTATTATAACAATATCATTTTTTCATTCTTACAATATCATTTTTTTCATTCTTACAATATCATTTTTTTCATTCTTACAATATCATTTTTTTCATTCTTACAATATCATTTTTTTCATTCTTACAATATCATTTTTTTTTCATTCTTACAATATCATTTTTTTTTCATTCTTACAATATCATTTTTTTTTCATTCTTACAATATCATTTTTTTTTCATTCTTACAATATCATTTTTTTTCATTCTTACAATGTCATTTTTTCATTTTTGTAAAGCTGCAGGCTTAGATAACATACCTCCTGAAGTATGGAAGACAGGTGGTTTCAATGACATACTTCCTAATTCATGCAATTCTGTATATAAAAAAAAATTATTCATATATGGAGGGAAGCATGTATACTTCCCTTCCCCAGGAAGGGTGACCCAAGCATACCAAGCAACTACAGGGGAATGACGCTCACTCAAATTGAAGCAAAAATCTACAATGCCATGCTTCTCAACCGTATCCAACCAAAGATCGAAGAAGTGCTCAGGAAGAACCAAAATGGATTTAGAAAGAATCGCTCTACTACTAGTCAAATACTTACTGTTAGGAGACTGATTGAAGGAGTCAAAGCCAAAAACATTGAGGCAGTCATGATCTTTGTAGATTTCTCCAAAGCATTCAACTCCGTACATAGAGGAAAAATGAAAAATCAGGGCATTCCAAATGAAGTCATTAATGCTATCATGATACTATATGAGCACACTCGACTCAGATGGGGACACTGAATATTTTGACATCTGCACTGGGGTTCTACAAGGAGATACTCTTGCCCCTTTTCTTTTCATTCTGTGTCTTGACTTTGTACTTCGCAGCTCTGTTAATATACACAACATGCTAAGCTTCACCCTAAATGAATCCAGAAGCACACATAACTGATGCAGATTACGCAGACAATATTGCTTTGTTCTCGAACAACACTGCTGATGCGCAAACACTGTTACATAAGCTAGAAAAGTCTGCAAATGACATTGGTCTCCACATAAATGCGGATAAGACAAAGTTTATGACTTTCAATGTGAAAGGAGAGATCAAGGCTTTGGTTGGATCAACACTGAAAGAAGTCGCTGAGTTTACGTATCTGGGCAGCAACATAGTTTCCACAGAGAGAGAGATATCGGAATTCGCATCTCAAAAGCATGGACCACATTGGATGGGCTACATTCAGTATGGACTTTGGGACTGGCTGACAAACTGAAAAGGCAGTTCTTCAGGGCAGTGGTAGAGTCTGTCCTTGTTTACGGTGCTACAACCTGGACACTCGCCAAAAGATTCGAAAGAAAACTAGACGGCACATACACCCATATGCTAAGAACAATATTAAATATATCTTGGCAAAATCATCCCATGAAGCAGCAACTTTATGGCAACCTACCTGCTATATCTAATACCATCAGAGAAAGACGCCTACAATTTGCCGGTCATTGTCTGAGGAGCAAGCATGAATTGGTGAGTGATGTATTGCTATGGACTCCACGACATGGACGCGCAAGCAGAGGACGACCTAGATCCACGTACATCCAACAAATAGCATACTACGCCAACTGTGAACCTGAAGATCTGAGGCAACTGATGGACGATAGGAAACTCTAGAGAGGAAGAGTCACATTGGTCCGGGCAAGGAGCCCGTCATGATGATGATGATGATGATTACAATATCATTTTTTTCCTTATTACAATATCATTTTTTTCCTTATTACAATATCATTTTTTTTCCTTATTACAATATCATTTTTTTCCTTATTACAATATCATTTTTTTTCCTTATTACAATATCATTTTTTTTCCTTATTACAATATCATTTTTTTTCCTTATTACAATATCATTTTTTTTCCTTATTACAATATCATTTTTTTTCCTTATTACAATATCATTTTTTTTCCTCATTACAATATCATTTTTTTTCCTCATTACAATATCATTTTTTTTCCTCATTACAATATCATTTTTTTTCCTTATTACAATATCATTTTTTTCCTTATTACAATATCATTTTTTCATTAAATTGTTATAAAACTAAAAATCAAATCTAAATTTTTTAGAACGTTTTCATCTATTTATGAAATTATTGTAAATAGATTTGAAAACTTTTAATTGAATGAGTATTTGCTAAGAATTTTAAAGCTACTTTAAATCCCTTTCTAAGCAACAGTTTAAATGCTTCTAAATTCCTTTCACATTTCAAAGGATTGCATCGTAACTTTTTTAATTGTTTTACAAAGAAACCAAAATGCATTCTAATGGATTTGATTTTATAATTAAGATTGTTAAAATGGATGTCCATAATCTTTAATATATATGTACATACATGAAGTTGTCTGATAATTGTATTAATATAAATGAAATAGAAATTGAGAAAACAATTGGACAGAATTAGACTTTACTTCCAGCAACGGTTTTTTTTCTCTTTTCTCTTATTTTGTCCTTTAGTCCTCCCATTCGAATAAGCAATGTTTCTGACAAATAGGGAAAAATGTGCCATTTTGGGGGTTGGAATCTATCTCAGACTTAATGTTACCTGGTTTTAGACATTGAAGTAGTATTTAAAAAAAAAATCATTATATTAAGTGGCTTCATGTCTTGTTTAAAACAATTTCCATAAAAAAAGAAAAAAATCATAAGTTACCAAATAAGTTTTCTTTTTAAATTGCCTTTTAGTTTGTTTGTCTTAGCTCATTTATTGTTTTCTTTGTTTTTTACATGCATGCACCCACGCATAATGATTTGTGACTTGTATGTCTGCATCCTGTTTTTAAAGGTCAATCACATAGTTCCTTTTTTTTTTTTTTTTTTTTTTTTTTGCTGGCAATGGCATCAATTTGGCATAAGGCTGCATACCTAGAATGCTCTCTTTGGTGCATATTACAAAATGTCTGTTTTGTTAAGCAACTTAATTTTTTTTGCCAACATAAAATCTTTGAAATGTATGTCGTAACAATTTTCGTCTAAATGATTTATCATTTTCAATCCTCTCCTGATATTCTTCATCATTCTACTAATAGTGTCCATCTCAATTGGTGATTACTTAGTAATAATCTTTTAAAAATAATTTCTTTTTCAAAAATAATGTCTCCGAAATTTAAAAATGTCTATAAATATAGATTCTCAAAATCTAATCTTTTCCAAAAATATTTTGTGTAAAAAAAAGTAAAAAAAAAAACAGATGAAAACAAAAATAAAATTATAAATTTTTTTTGTTTATTCATTTCAAATGTGCCCATCTAAAATTTCCAACCGTAGAAATTTAAACCGTTTGCTTGACCTTTAGTCTCTTGATAATACTTATCGATTTTGTTGACTTTGACCCTGTCAACTTGAACAATATCTTTTGGTGTCATATTATTTTTAGTTGGTGTTTAAATAAAGATTTCAATGCCAGAAAGAATCTGAGACAAGAAGTTTAATTAAATATTGGATTGAGAACCAATTTTACGAGTAGATTATGTTCAGCAAGTCCCACTTCTCTGTGACCATGGCTTTAACATTGACCTTGAATATTCGGATTATTTTAGCCACTGCTGCTTTTTTTTTTTTTTTTAAACTTATTTAAAAAGATCAAATTATTGTATTTTTAGGTTTTGGAAGAAGACTTATTTTCATCAAGCTCTCATATAGGAGGCTATTATGTGTTTTTTTTTTTTTTGTTATTTTTTATAGGAAGTGGCTTTTACCAAAACACTACGTGAACACTGTTTGAAAGCCAAATCATGACGCAATTATTTATGGATAAACAAGTAATACTTCATCTTCAGCATTTTGTAAATTTTTTTTTTTTTTTTTTTTTTACAACCTTAGAGTGAACAGTTTAGTTTCTCTTTTTGTTTTGTCCCCCCCTCCATGAAAATACTATTACTAAATAAATATCAAGTTTAATATTTGTTCATTCTGCACAAACAAATTTTGTGTACAATAGTCATTTCTGCAGAGTCCAGCTTTCAATGAAACAGTCACTAGATGAAAATGACAAAATATGCAAGAACAGTCTGTATAAGCTACATTTTTTTTTTTTTTTTTTTTTTTTTTTTAATTTCAATTTTCACCCCAAACAAGGCACAGTGCCACTTTGAAGCAGGGACTTAATTAGCGGGGTCATTATGCAGGGACTTAATTAGTGGGGTCATTATGCAGGGACTTAATTAGCGGGGTCATTATGAAGGGAGATGAGTAGAAAGATGTTTGTTAACATTACACTTGAACTTCTGCATATCAGTGCAGTTGGGAAAGCAGAATCCTGGAAGGGAGTTCTAAAGACCCGCAGTTCTGGGGAAGAAACTATTGGAGTAAAAGGCTTTCTTGCACCTAGGGATCTCTATTGTAAAGGGATGAGACTTAGTAGGTTGTCGGGTTTGTCGGGGGTAGTTACGTCGGGGAGGTACAAGTGTTTGCAGTTCGTCAGAGCATTCACCATTGAAGTATTTGTAGAACAGGCAGAGGGATGCAGCATCTCGTCGATGGGACAGAGGCTGAAGCCTAGATGACAGTTCAGGACTTATCAGGTTGGCGACTCTCTTTTGAACCCTGTCCAGAAGCGAGAGACAAGCAGCAGATGCACCAGCCCAGATGTGACAACAGTACTCCATACATGGGCCTTATAGAGGTATAGGATACTGTCAGGCGTAAGTAGTTTTCTAGTATGGTAGAGGGAGCCAACCTTCCTTGCAGCAGCCTTGGCAATGCTCTCAATGTATCTATTCCAGTTCATATTCCCTGTAAACGTTAGGCCAAGGAGTTTAAAAGAAGTACTTTCAGGCAATGTGTTCTTGGTCATTGCTATTGGTGGTAGAGAAGGTTTCTTGTAGTTATTGAAGGAAACAAGCTTAGTCTTAGCAGCATTGAATGTGACCATCCATTTTTGTCCCCATTCCACTACAGATTGGAGGTCATCCTTTAGTGTTTCTGCCATTTCCTTGGATATGTGTTCATTTGTTTTCCCCTCATATCTGTTATAGAGAGTGGTGTCATCGGCAAATATACCCATCTCCGAAACAATTTTATCAGGGAGGTCATTTATGAATATCAAGAATAATAGAGGTCCAAGGATAGACCCCTGAGGTACTCCCACATTTATGTCATATTGTTTAGATGTGCGACCATCGAGGACAACTTTGATTTTTCTATTACTTAAAAAGGATTTAATTACATTATGAATTCTTCCAGTGATTCCATATGATCTAATTTTCCTTAGAAGACCATCGTGCCATACCCTGTCAAAAGTCTTAGATATATCAAGGGCTACTGCTCTACCCTCCCTTGTTTTGTCCAATGAACGGTATATACCTTCAGAAATTACAGTTAAGATATCTGCTGTTGAACAGGCTTGCCTGAATCCATATTGTTTGTCAGTCAGGAGTTTAGCAGCTGTTAGGTGCTGGACTAGGGCTTGATTAACTAAGGACTCAAATATTTTGGCGAAAAGTGGGAAGAAGCTAATGGGGTGATAATTTAGTGGGTCAGTTCTTTCACCAGAATTCTTGAAGACTGGTACCAGAGAGGCGGTTTTCCAGCTGTCGGGAAAGCAAGATTCGTTAAGGCATTTATTGTAAAGTTTGGAGAGAACTGGAGCAACCTCAGCAGAGCATTTTTTTAATAGCACAGCCGGGATGAGATCTGGTCCACATGCTTTTGAGGTGTGTAGGTTTTTTATAATAGCATGTACCTGATAAGGGGTGATTTTCAAATCGTCTAATGTGGTGTCTGTTTGCAGAGGAAAATCAGGGAGGGAGTGGTGTACCGAGTTCAGTGTGGAGTTTGAGTGGGGGAATAGTTGACTGTCCATTATTTACTACGCTGTTGTAGATTTTCCAAAAATCCCGGGTTCCTAATTTCTGTGCTTCGATGCGTTTTCTGGTGGTTTCAGAGTAATCTATCTTAGCTGAAGAACAGCGTAGAATACAACAATAATATTAATAAAGATGTATTCAGTTTCTAAATTGTTTGTCTTATGGCATTCACCCTAATCGGGTTGAACCAGCTTCCTCCAAAGGAGGAAGTGTTAATTGGATTTTTAAATTCACAGGAGATTCCCTGTAAGCTATGGAAAGTTGAATTAACAAATATTTAAGCCTAGTATGTATTTTGTGATATTTTCATGGAAAAAATGAAACGAAACGGCATTCACGCAACCTGGGATAAGCAAACATATATGAACTATTTTTTTGCATATTTTGTCGTTTTCATCCAGTGAGTCTGCAGAAATGATGGCTATTCTACACAAAATTTGTTTATGCTGAAAAAATGAAGAACGTGAAGGTTTCAACAAACCCAACTGTTGTTAATCAAAATTAATAAAATAAAATTTGCAATGACTTGACACGTAAGTTGACAAGGGAGACAACAGCAGTTTATTTTAATGACTGCTTTTTAAGAAATGCCAATTGTTCTTTTGTTTAACAAATCTTTTTTTTTTTTAATTTTTTGACAAATCTTTTTTTTTTTTTTTTAATTTTTTGACAAATCTTTTTTTTTTTTTTAATTTTTTGACAAATTTTTTTTTTTTTAATTTTTTGACAAATCTTTTTTTTTTTTTTTTAAATTTTTTGACAAATCTTTTCTAACATTCGATGCTGTCACAATCTTGATGCAATTCAATTTTATCACTTCCAGTTTTTCTATTCACACGTTTTGTCTCATTTGACACCAGACAATCAATTGCGGCTGCTGCCCTTAAACTGTTTACGGAGATCATTCAATGGTAAATAGCACTTATTTCAAACTAGTTGAAATACCCAACCTTCAGTATACAACACTGATTTGTATAGTTTTCATTCTAGAGCAAAGTTTCGTTTAGCTAAATAAGGCTTTGTATTTTTACTGTTATGCGCTTTTTTTTTTTTTATTAACGCAATTTATTTAATATAAACGTATGAAAAAAAAAAACATGTAAATTGTATGGGAACCAAAATGTTTATAAGCAGCATTCACCAACAGCAATATTTGAATATCAACTTTAAGGTACACTTCCTTTCTGTCACACATAACACATTTGTTCTAATTGATGAATACTCACGATTTCCATTTGCCTTCTCATGTCCAAACCTACACATGACATTAATGATTAAATCTCTACATCTATTGTTCAGCTAACAATATATATATATATATATATATATATATATATATATATACTGACAGGTGTGTCCTTCATTTAATTAAATGAGATTACTAATATATGCACCGTCTCAACACAAGCATCGAATGAGATCTGCTATTTCCATTTGTTGTTTTTCTTTCTTTTTTTTTTTTAATAGCCTTCTAATAACAGTTATCTATCCTGTTGGATTTGCAACACCAAAGCCAAATAGCATTTCAACTGATAAACCAAACTTTTTTTCTGATTAGCCGATTTTTACATGTTGTGGTTGCACCATGTTATTGACAATATAATAATGTTATTCGCTTTTCTTACTTCGTTGTTTTTTCTGGGTTTTTTTTTTTTCTGTTCACATTTTATCACATCTGTTCTAACCTCGGCAGGCAACTAACTGCCAATGTTGCCCTTAAATTGCTTCAAAACACATTCAATATATTACATATGGAATATAAGAATTATTCCTATCTAGATGAAATATTCAACCTTTAAAATACAACAATCCTAACCTTATTATTTTATAGTTGAATTTTATTTAATTAAATAAGGCTTAATACTTTTATTATTGTGTTTCTAAATTTTTGAGATAAGGATTGATTCTTCAAACTACTGTTCTTATCTTGAGTGTTATTTTCACAACGTTTTGATCGATGTTACTTCTGGCTTAATTCAGGTGTACCTTGTCGAAGTCCAGAATCTGCACAGAATTTCGAGCAGAACCCTCCATTTAATCCACAGGGGTAGCATACTCTCGTTACACCATTCATAACTGTGTAGAAGTCTTAAGTAATTTTCAATTATATTTTGAGTGTCATCTGCACTGAAGATTGAAGCTTCAACTCCCAGAAGAGTGTAACTTCATAACTGAATGTTACCAAGTACTTTAACCATTATGCCACAGGTCCTTGAGAATTAAAGTTTAAAACATATATATTAGATTTGTTTTTTTCTTTAATGTGAGACGATATATAATTATTTCCATAATCAAACAACGTCACACTTCACACAGGCCATGAAAACTGCAGACCGGAAGTCCTAGACTTGAGTTTCACCCTCGTTTGGAAAATTGAAACTTGACAAGCATAGTTTGATATAGTATAGGCACAGCAAAAAAAAGTGGAACAGAAAAAAAAAAAGTATTTTTTTTTTTCTTTTTTTTAAACAAATTAAAATCTATTAAAATCCATTATTTTTAAGCAACTTTTGTTTTACAGAAAGATAAAAGCCTGAAATTTAATCATTTGAAAAGCAGAAGAATATAAAACTTTTTCTATTTTTAATAGAATTTAAAATTTTCCCAAACCACACCATTGGGTAAAACATTTAAATATTTTTTAAAAAGATTTTTCAACCAATTTTTTGTTTTTTGTCTAAATAAGAGTTAGGATGATTTGCCTGTAAGAATATGCAAAAAATATTAAAGTATGAAATACCTGAATCTCAAATAATTGCAAAAAATATTAAAGTATACCTGAATCTCAAATAATTGCAAAAAATATTAAAGTATACCTGAATCTCAAATAATTGCAAAAAATATTAAAGTATACCTGAATCTCAAATAATTGCAAAAAATATTAAAGTATACCTGAATCTCAAATAATTGCAAAAAATATTAAAGTATACCTGAATCTCAAATAATTGCAAAAAATATTAAAGTATACCTGAATCTCAAATAATTGCAAAAAATATTAAAGTATACCTGAATCTCAAATAATTGCAAAAAATATTAAAGTATACCTGAATCTCAAATAATTGCAAAAAATATTAAAGTATACCTGAATCTCAAATAATTGCAAAAAATATTAAAGTATACCTGAATCTCAAATAATTGCAAAAAATATTAAAGTATACCTGAATCTCAAATAATTCCAGCTTTTTATATCACTCTATAGATTTCGCGTGGTGATATTTAAAAAACTAAAATTTAATGATAGTTTGAAATAAACTACAGAGGCCTTTATAGAACTAAATAAACTTCATTTAGTCATGTACTTTTGACGTTTGATTAAGTGAAGGGTTTGATTTTTTTTTTTTCATAAGCGACATATATATTTGTTGCTTACATAACCCCTGAAGTTAAGCAACGATGAGTCTGGCCAGTACCAGATGGTTGACTATTTTGGAAATGCTATGTGTTGCATCTGTTGAAAACAACTTCTGCATCTAGTATCACGCTTGGTCTACCATAGTTAATTAACAAGAAATTGACGAAAGAAAGTATTGTATTTTTAGTAAAATGCCCAGTTATTTGTCGATTATTATTTTTTTTTTTTTTTGGTATCGATTCTTCAAAACATTTCATTTTTAATGTTATATTAGCAATATTGGGCTCACTAAAAGATACTTATTAATTTATTTTTCAAAGATTTAACATTAGTTTTTTTTCGCAAAAATAATGAAAATATAATTTTTTTTTTGCTAATCTGAAAGATAATAATTAACATGTTCAACGAATTTCATACTTCAAAACACAAAAGATGAAAAATTAATTCGGATTTTCAACCTTAAAATCTGATACATGTGCATTTTTTTTTTTTTTTTTTTCTACAATCCACCCATTTTGTTCAGTTTTAGCTGAGTATTTTAAGCATATTCAGAATCAAGGCAGAACAGTTTTTGAAGTCAAAGGATTTCAGAATACATTGTGATGTCATAATATATCTTCTTAATCATTCAATTTTTCACCACTTATCCTTTGATTTTCTAAACAATTCATGAGTGCATGATGACAAAAAACTTTCTCAGAGTTTTAATAATGTATAATTTTTTTTTTTACATTTGATTGAATACAAACTTGCGGAAAAAATATTTTCATTGTACATATGAAAAAAGCAAACCTTAATTATATGAATTATATGTAATATGAAACATAATTGCAGATACAGCAAGCATCAAACTTTTTTTTTTTTATAAATAACCGGGAAATTTAATGAAATGATTAAAAGTTAAATTTCGTTCAAAGCTTGATAACACCACAAAGAATGTCCATGCTTAAAAGGGTGACGCACTTTGAGAAATGGAATCCATTACTTTTTTATGAGTCTTTAAACTTCTCTGATCACAACTCGCATCCACAAAAGATGTTTTGGATGAAATAGTGTTCAACATAAGAGTTTTGATAACTGATTATCAAGGCATGCAAGAAAATATAATTTCCTGCCTATATTTTATTTTTATACAATCTTATAAAAACATCAATTTTCTAAACAGCTGTTGCTTTCAGAAGGATTTAAATAAAAACTTATTCAATTTTCTTGACAGGCTGTCATTATTCTAATTGAAAGATACAGACACAGGTGATAAATTGTGAATTTAATTCACACAATTTTCTGAAGTCTGTTGTTGTGAAATAAATAATTTCAAAAAATGCTTCAGTAAAAAGAAAAAAAATTAAAATTCAGGTGTCAATCAAATAAAAATGAAATGATGTCTTAAACAATGCAAGTCTGATCCAAAAACTTAAGTTTCTTTAAGATTGGTTCCTGACTCCAGCAGTGGTGTGATCACATAAAAAACATTTAAGAAATTAGAAAATTATAATGAATTATAATTAAAACCTAAAAATGCTGGCGAAGATGATAGCAAGTAATACAAGATGAATAAGTAAGATTTAAACAATTTTTGGAATTGAAAAAATAGTTTTTGGAGGAAATAAATTTTCAAAATCAATCCAAGGCTTTGAGGGATGGTGTTATAAGAATGAGTTTTCTATAAACAAAGCTTCTTCCCTAGGACTGTCCGCATGTGGAACACTGTTTCATTGGACTGCTTCCCAGCCGATTACAATATGGTAGCCTTCAATTAAACAAGTTTTTGTTGAGCCATCTACTCTAATCTAATCCAAATTCTACCCAATCTACACCATTAACGCTTACTAAACTACCACCTTATCCTCGAGTAGCGTTTGAGCCTTGATAAGTGGCGACTCCCTTGGAAAAAAAAAATGGAATTGGCATGCAAAGTTCAACTATCTTTTTTGTTTGTTTACACTCTGATATTATCGGGAAAAGTATGAATAACTATTTCCATTCTTCTTGTCAATCGAAGAATTGATTGGATTGGGTATTTTGTTGCAAAAGAGAGGAAGGAAAACCATGACCAGCCCTCACAATGGCGGGTAGGGAGGAGGAAGAGCTATGAAACTTTATTAGAGGTGACCTAAGATTAAGATTGAGAAAACTGTTGATCCTTTTTGACCTGTTGACCACTTAAACTGATCAGTTAGATGACATTTAAAAGGGACCTTTTTAATAACCACATTGCCTAAAATATCAATCGAGAAACCATCTGTGTCATTGTCCGAAACCAAGAATGGAACAAAATAAAACCCAAATCTTAATATTTTCTTTGATTCCAATATCTTTCTTTTACAAATTGTTAAATCCATTATGCCACTGGTTTCACAAACTGAGCAGCTTGAAGAAATCATTTCTGGTGAATAGGTTATTCAATGTTTCAGTTTGGACGACTTGCATTGTTTAAGATTTGTAATCATTTTTATTGGATCATTTTTAGAATCTGAATGACTCCTAAATTTTCATGAAATTAAAACAATTTTTTTAACACACTTCAAGACATAGATTGTGAATTAAATTTCAAACAATCATCTGCATCTATACATCAATCCTGATGAGATTTATGATGGCTTGTCAACAAAATTGAATAAGTTTTTATTTAAACCATTTTAAAAGCAACAGCTGTTTAGAAAATGTATATTTTTTTAAAGATAACTAGATGTACCCGGCGTTGCCCAGTATTAAACGTAACTTTAAATTCCTTGAAAAAAAACAATGAAGTAAAAAAAAAAAAAAAAAAAAAAAAACTGGGACATGTGCATGCGAGTATTGTTTTTTTTTCTAAACAGTTCACTTCTTGTAAGTAAAAAAATAATACTAGAACTGAGATTGAAACCAAAACCTAAAGATAGTGAGTCCAAGTATGATGACCATTAGGTCGGCTTGCCATGATCTTTAAAAAGTTTTTCAAACCTACTTATTCTTAACATAATGTGAACAACTCCTATCCTTACATCATCAATGCTCTGATCCCCATCTGGCATCAATTGTGATGGATGGCTCTCGTCTGGGTGAGGCCCCGTGTTTTGACAAGCTTCTGGGTTTGACCTTTACTCCTGATCTGAAATGGAACACGTACATCAAGTCTGTTGCCAAGGTCGCTGGAAAGATGGTGGGATCCTTCTACCGCTCCAGAAGATATCTCACTACTGATGAAATTCTCTATCTATATAAAAGCCAAGTACGTCTAAGGATGGAATACTGTTGCCATATCTGGGCAGGAACTGCTAAAAACAGCCTATCCTGCCTTGACAGAGTACAAAATAGACTTTGTGGCTTAGTGGGGGATGCCCTTTTCTCTACCCTGCAATCTCTCTCCCACAGAAGAGACGTTGCGAGCCTATCCTTGTTTTATCGTTATTTCCATGGCAGGTGCTCGTCTGAACTCCAATCTCTGGTCCCCCCTTGCCAATCTTTCACGAAAAACACCCGTCTAGCTGAATCCACTGTGAAAAATTTCCCCCACTCTATATCTGTGCCTAAATCAAAATGCGGATTCCATGAACAAAGCTTCTTTCTTAGAACTGCACGCCTGTGGAACTCTGTTCCATCTGCCTGCTTCCCACCGGACTACAGCTTGGATGTCTTCAAGTCCAATGTTAACAAATTCCTAATGAACCGCCCCCTTAAGTAAACACTTCATCAAATCTCCACATTAACGTAATGTACTTGCAATAACCCTTATCCCTGAGTTGCTTCCGGGCCTTGATAAGTGGTGATCACTGTGTAAAAAAACAAAAAAAAATAATTCGCACATGTGCATTCGTGAAACAGTTGAGAAACATAAAAATTTGATGGCCGCCGAGTTTTAAAATTTTTAAAATTTTACCCCTTTAGGAGCCCTTTTTTTTTCCAAAAGTTTTCCACAAACCCTATATACCTAATTTCAAGTCTGTACATCAAAAATTCGTGCAGTATATAGGTTGAGAATTGTCCTCAGATACATTCTCATTTTCATAGCTATATAGCTATATAGATTAGTGTGTAAAAACACAGGAAATTATATTTTCTTGCATGTCTTGAAAGTCAGCAGTAAAACTGTTCATTCAACGTCGTCGTATCATCAAACGTCTATTTCTGCATGCTTCTCCCACATTTCGTCTTCCTCTGAGATCGTTGGTTCTAAACTTGTTTTACCACTCGCATTAGATATCCACTGCATCATTCTAATATTCTTTCTCTCCATGCAACGCATGTCCTCAATCCTCACTAGCCAAGTTTTATTTTCATACATCATTTCACTGTGCACACACGTCTGATAGACTCGTTCCTTATTCCATATTAAACACTCTGTTGGTTAGTAATGGTTGAAGTTCCTTAAATTTATTTCTAACATTTTCTTATCCTACAAGCATCAACTCCTCCCTGTGCTCCAATGGTATTAGCATAATCAGCCATTTTATCTTTCTCTTGTTTGAACGTCTGATGTCTTCTGAAAGTCAGTAAATCTCGTCTTAAAGCTTGGCAATCTTATGGATTGATTTCTATCAAAATCCACTAAGATCTTTGATGGTTTGCATCTGGTCTACTTTCCTATACATACCATGTTTAAATATATGGTTAAGTGTTAGTTTTAGTCATTTAGAACTGTTTTAAAGCTTCACAGCCCACTCATTTTTCAACCAAATTTCAGACAATTATTACAGTGTATATATCATCTTCCTAGTTATATTGTGTAAAAAAAAAATTTGAATTTTCATTCAGTAAAACAAAAGTTATGATGAATTTACTGGTGTTCAAAATCGTAAAAAAAAAAACGTAAGGTGTGCAATGTTTTTATGACTGGTTTCCATAGCAACCACGTCACTTCAGCGACTACTGTTGCTTCCAATTCACTGCTCGCGAAAAGAGAAGTAACAAGTGAAACAGAAAGAATGATAGGGAGATAATTGAGGGGGGTATTTTATTGAAAGCAAACGAGTGCCATACATTATTACATATGTGTATGCTATGTTTATGGGGGCAAAAAAATGAGATTGAAATTAAACAAAGAACAAGTGAATTTACTAGAAGCCTGGAAAAATCATGGATTACAATAGAAAGATGCGAGCATAAAAAGTAATATGGTTAAGTTTAAACATGGAAAAGTAAAAGACAAGCTGTTAAAAATGGAAAAGTAAAGGACAAGATATTCTAGTAAAAAATATCAATTTATAACTTAAAATATTGCAGCATTAAGAATTTTTTTTACAAAATTTAATTTAACATTATATAATCAATTCTTAATGCTGCAATATTTAAAGTTCTAAATTTATTATATTTTTTACTAGAATATCTTGTCCTTTTCTTTTCCATGTTTAAACTTAACCATATTACTTTTTCATGCTCATATTTTTCTATCGTAATATATATGTGTGTGTGTTTGAGATAACTGGGATGGTAGAAGTTTTTGATATTTCAAGAATATAATCTCTTTCAGAAGGAAAAAAAACAAAAACAATTTTTTTTTTTTTTTAAATAAATAAAAAAAAATATCGTAAAACCAGATATGTAAAGATATAAAAAAAAAAAAAAAATCTCTACAAGACCCTCTTTCAGTTGTACATACATCACATCATTTTAACACCCGGTTCCTTGCATTGCTATAGCCTTCTTACACTCTTCCATATTTATCAACCAGCAATGCTTCAAGCAAACTATCTTTCCCTCTTATTTTTTTAAAATTTTATTTTACTTCAGTTAGTTTTAAGAAATCAAGCAGTAATATTTCTCAGTATGACACCCCAAAGTTTTCAACAAGCTTTGTAATTGAGGTTTGTTCAGGTAGAAGTTCATGGTGGTCCCTCACTATTTCCATTGTCAAATCTGTTGAGCTTTTGATATACTGCCTCATGCTTACTATGGTAGCTCGATATACATGGTTTATTTCAGTGAGACCTCCTTTTCGTGATGGGTAAATCCTGTCCATACATTGGCTTCGGTATGTTATTTTATGTAAGGTTAGAAGTTTCCTGGTCTTTGTATCTAACCTATTGATATTACAGTCAATAATACCAAAACCATATGAGATGACGGGCATTGCAAGTTGATTTATGGCAGTTATTTTGTTTTTAGGGTTTAATTCAGATTTGAGGATCTTTTTAAGGCGTGATGTGTGTTCTTGTTCCACCTTATCATTTTTTCATGCTCCACAGTTACGTTTTATTCTTTATACCGACGTACTTATATGTGGCATTCTTTCCTAGATCTTCAATAAATCTGTCCTTGAACCGAAGATGTTCGGATGTTATCATTTTTTTTTTATTATGCATTTTGCACATTTGTCAAATCCAAACTCCATGCAGACATACTCCGTGAAAGTTTTTACAGTTTTTATCTGCGAGACAATCTGTTTCTCTCTCTCTGCATAAAGTTTGAGATCGTCCATAAAGAGTAAATGTTTCACTCCTTTACTTTTTTCTTTTTTCCTGCCTCTACTAAGACTGTACCCAGCATCACATTCTTAAGGAGCTTGCTGAGTGCATCAATTGTAAGGCAGAAGAGCAATGGTGTTGGGCTATCTCCTTGAAACATACCCTGCTAGACACTGAGATTTGAAGTCTATTGTCCCTTCCATGTGGTGTAGAGCAATTGATGGTTGCCACATGTTTTGCCACGTGGTCATTTGTTTTGTAAGGAATATCCTTATGCTCTCCTGGGCATTATACATCTCCAAACCTTGCAGCATCCAGAAGTGAGGCACACTATCAAATGCCTTTTTATAGTCAATCCAGGTCATTGGCAAGTTCCTTTTTGCATTCTTCAAGAATTGTTTCATTCAAGAAGAGTTAGTCCTTTTGTATAAAGTTAATTTCTGGTACACCCCTTTTGTTCTTTTTCAAGGTAATCACAATCGGCCAGGTGTTGGTAGATTGCATCTACAGTTATCCCTGTCAGCCATTTGTATGTGGTTGATAGGCCTGTATTTGTTGGGCAAATGAGTCTCTTGGCTCTTGCGTATCAGTTGTTTTGCCAATAGTTAGCCATTCTGATGAATCTTCCTCGCTGCAGACAACACAATTAAATGCCTGAGCATAGTGCTCATGAAGTGCTGTGAGCTTTTTCAACCAGAAATTTGGAATCTTGTCAATTCCTGGGCTTTTAAATTTGCTAAAATGAGTAATTTTTTTTTTTTTTTTTTTTTTTTTTTACAGCATCTTTCATGATTTTCAGAGCTGGCATTTCTTGTTTGTCCTTAACAGCCTCTTTAATTGTATTTATCCAATCCCTCTTCTTGGTGTTGTTTGGAGTCCTCATACAGTGGCTTCCAAAATGTTTCCACTTTTTCCTGTTGGTGGTGACTTTACCTTGATTTCTTCATTAATTAGTTTTTCTGTACATCATCCTTGGGTTCTTGTCAAACAACCTATTCAATGACCTGGATTCCATTTTCTTTTATTTTTAATTTGTGCAGCTAAGGTTTCTGCTACTTTAACTCTTAGCGGCATTAGATTTTGAAGAGAATATTCGATTTGAAGTTTATTCACCCAATATTTTTCTCCTGGGCTTTCATATAACAGAAAGATAGATACACGGGAAGTTTCCTTTCAGAGTTTTTGTATTTTCTATTGAAGCCTACTTTTTCAGACTATGGGTATGTGTGTATTTGTGCGTAGAAAACAAAACTTGTTCTATTACAATCGTATCCATGGATATTTTTATTGATTTGTTTTTAACGGAAATCTGTAGGCATATTTATGGTGTTTACAAAAAAGACTACAGGACATTTGAGTATTAAAACAAGACATAAAAACGTAAAATATTTGTTTTCTTCACTGATTTCAATGTTCAGATGTTTTTGTAATGAAAATTGAGTCATAAAAGTTGAAATGTTGAGAAAGACTTACAGCTAAACAAGTTGGCTAAACTGAACACAGATCAGCTCAAACGACATCTTACTTTATTATACTAGCAGGGCTACCCAGTGTTGTCCGGGCTATATATATAATAAAAAAAAGAAAATGAAGTTGTGTTTGACTAACTAAATGGTTTTTGTTTTAATTTAATTATATTTGCTGTGTAATAATTTATATCGGTTTAAAAAAAAAAAAAAAATAATCCATTGATGTCAGCTCACTGCTATGAATTTGGAAGGGGGAGCGCGTGAGTACTTTGTTTTAAATTTCACATATTATGCGTCCAAGTTCAGAATCATTCTTATCCATTTTGTATATCAAATATTTTAGCGAGACATAAACACACACACACACCTCCTTTATATAATGGATTAGCAGGGGGTGCGCTTGGCGTTGCCTCGTTGTAAAAACTAGTTAAAAAAAAATCGGGACTTGGATGCTATCAGGCAGAAACAAAAGCAAAATTTTGTAAGCCAGATAGAAAAGAAAAAGATGCTGCATACTGGGTATGAACTCACAAAAGTGAAGTTTGCAAGCGAATGTATTATCAACTGGACTACGACACATTATGACGTTGCTAATTTAGCTTTTTAAAATAAAAAGACCTTCACAAATGCGCAATTTGTAGACAGCATCATTTTTTTTACCTGACCCCCCCCCCTTCAAACAAAACGACATTTCTACATAAAATGATTGATAATTTTTTCCAATTTTTTTATATTATGTGTTAGAGTATCACTCTTTCTAACAGTTTATGTTGGTTCGATGCGGATGACAAAAGTTTTTAGTGGACATACAAACACACAAACGACTGAGACTTAATCCAAATTTGTGAAGATTCGCATCATTGCTTTATAAATGCTCCCAAACTTTAGATCTTGTTATTTAAATAAGATTTTTATAAAATGTAAATTGATCAAAGATTTTTAGTTTTTAAATGATCAAAATCTGTAATTTTTTTTTAAGCATCTTTTAATTACGAACACAAAAAATTGCTATTTTCCTTAACATTTTAAGGAGCTGTGAACATTGCTAAATTTACAGCTTCATTGACTTTTGGCTTAAACTCTTTCCGTTAAAGTTTATCCACCCCACCAAAAAAAAAAAAAAGAAAATTATATGAAAGAAATATCAGTTTGAGTTTCTTTAAGATCATCTTTATTGATTTTAATAGTGTCCCTTCTCTGTTGGTCAAGTGTGTTCTAGGTACAAACTTAGCAACACAATAGATGCTAAAATAAATGTGAGAATTGCCTGAATTTATTTAAATGATATATTCATAAAAAATACAATTCAACATTTACAATGTTAATTACTTTGTGTCATTTTGACCTTTTATGTTAGGTGTGAAACCTTATTTGGATTATCTTGGACAGTTCATTGAATTATTGAACTTCCTTTGATTGCCACTTCTCAATGAATTGTATGAATATTTATAGTTTAAGTTCATGGACATATTGGCTCGTTTCTAACGCCAGTTTTAAAACATTTAGATTTCTACTTGTTCTATGAAATCGGCCACGATAACCATTAGGTCAGCTTGCCACAATCTTTAAAAAGTGTTTTCAAACCTACTTATTCTTAACATAAGGAAGTTGTCGTGTGATATATGAAAAGTTCAAATCTTGACACCATATTGTTTGAGTAAGTTACCGTTTATTGAATACTAGCAGATTGTCCAGTGTTGCCCGGTCATAAAATAAGCATAAGTTTATATTTCAATTAATGCAGATTTCTTATTATAAACAGAAATACCCTTGTTACTGTCACTACTGATATCCCATGTTCAAATGTCAGGTTAAAAACATTTTGTATTTTCACACATTTAAATAATATATTAGGATTGATCAATAAGGTTATGGTGGGTGTGTGTGTGTGTTTGTTTTTGTTTGTTTGTTTGTTTGTGTTTTTGTTTGTTTGTTTGTTTGTGTTTTTTTTTTTTTTTTTTTTTTTTTTTTTTTTTTTTCCGTTTCCGAATGGTAATGAATCAAACTTATAAATCCAAAATGGTGGCCAATTGAAGATGACTATTTTAGTGAACGTGTCGATTTTAAAGTGGATTTTTAAAGTTTTTTTTTTTTTTTTTTTTTTTTTTTTTTTTCATGGTTGAGACAATACCAGTGATCATATTCACAGATGATTAAAATTCCAACAAAGATTTCAGAAAATGAATGACAGATTTGAAACTCTAGAAAAATGATCCTGTACTTGTTATCTACTGTATAATGGTGTGGGGGTGGGGCGGGAGGTATCAAATCTGTGTTTGGTTATTATTCTGTTAATCTTGACCTTTTTTTTTTTTTTTATTGTTTTTATCTCAAACTTTCTTTGTCTAACATCTTTGCTAATGTTTGTTGATAAAAATGATATTTTATTTTCATGTGGATAGGTTTTTCATTAAAAAAAAACAAAAAACAAAAGAGGAGACATAGAATGAGTCGCACAAACAAATAGTTGCCACTTTATTTGTCCTGTCTCTCCTTCGGTTGTGTCACTAACTTTATCCAACACACACTTTTACTATGAATCGCTCCTATATAATAATTTACTTTAAAAAAAGTGCTTTTTTAACCTAAACTCACACATATCAAATTTTAATGGTGTCTAAAAACTTCTATATTCAAATCAACCTCAGGGCAGGTAGACTGAATATCTTTAAAATATCAGTTGATATTTTCGGTATATAAAAACATTGTAGATTAACATCCTTCACTAAATTCCCTTCTACATGCACAAAATAAAAGGAGATTCTATCTTTCATACTATAGATTATAAGCGAACACTCTGTGTGTGTGTGTGTCCCCCCCCCCAGGTTGGCAAATAGGTAGGAGCTGTGGCTCCCCAGGTTCTGAAATCCATGTTAGATTTCAGATTTTTTTTTTTTTTAAACATTGACCACTTACATCACTGATGAATAAGATCGAATTTGAAAATTTGGTTTTGGGAACTTTAAGAATTTAGTTTTGTAACTGGAATGGAAATGGTGGGAAGCAACTCCAGAATCCGTTTGTAAAGAAGAAAAAAAAAGTTAAATGATCTTGTGTTTCTGAATTTTTGAGATGAGGATAATTTGAAGTATTCAGACTACTATTCTCATCTCGGTTTTTATTTTCACATTTTGGTGACTTTTCAAGTGCATCTTTTCAAACGTTGTCAAACTCGATAACGTATATGCAACGTTGACCTGAATCCATTATTTTATCCATTGTTCTCTTCTTGTCAGCCATGACCACATAAAAGTGTTAATTGTATTAGTTATCGTCCGTAATAAAGATTTAGCCTTTAACTTTCAGAGGGATGCCACTTAAAACTGATTGTTACTCAACACACCTATCTGTAGCACCACAAGTCCACATGGCTAATAGAACAAGAATAATTCACCCCCCTTGATTGAATAAAGGATTCATCTTGAAATTCTGTATTCATTAATGAGTTTGGAATAAATAGTCCATGTTTAAAAAGAGGTGCCTGAAAAAGTTTAGAGATTATATTGCCCAAAACGTAAAAATAACAGTGAACATGTAGATAGTATTTATTTGCGGACTGTTATTCTCATCTTTATAGTTGTTGTTGTTTCACCATGTTTCGGCCAACTCATCCTCTGGCCTTCTTCAGGTGATTAACCATCACGAGATGAGAATGCAGAGTCTTGTAACTATATCCCGAGTAATTACTGCCTGAAAACATCTGAAGAAGGGTAGGGGATGAGTTAGCCGAAACGTGGTGAAACAACAATTATGAAGATGAGGATAACAGTCTGCAAAAAAATAAATGAATATACAAATTACTTATCTCAAAGGATTCCAATAAAAAAATAAATAAATATGCAAATTACTTATCTCAAAGGATTCCAATAAAAAAATAAATAAATATACAAATTACTTATCTCAAAGGATTCCAATAAAAAAATAAATAAATATGCAAATTACTTATCTCAAAGGATTCCAATAAAAAAATAAATAAATATGCAAATTACTTATCTCAAAGGATTCCAATAAAAAAATAAATAAGATATACAAATTACTTATCTCAAAGGATTCCAATAAAAAAATAAATAAATTGCAAATTACTTATCTCAAAGGATTCCAATAAAAAAATAAATAAATATACAAATTACTTATCTCAAAGGATTCCAATAAAAAAATAAATAAATATGCAAATTACTTATCTCAAAGGATTCCAATAAAAAAATAAATAAAATATACAAATTACTTATCTCAAAGGATTCCAATAAAAAAATAAATAAATATGCAAATTACTTATCTACAAGGATTCCAATAAAAAATTAAATAAATATGCAAATTACGTATCTCAAAGGATTCCAATAAAAAAATAAATAAATATGCAAATTACTTATCTCAAAGGATTCCAATAAAAAAATAAATAAATATACAAATTACTTATCTCAAAGGATTCCAATAAAAAAATAAATAAATATTCAAATTACTTATCTCAAAGGATTCCAATAAAAAAATAAATAAATATGCAAATTACTTATCTCAAAGGATTCCAATAAAAAAATAAATAAATATACAAATTACTTATCTCAAAGGATTCCAATAAAAAAATAAATAAATATGCAAATTACTTATCTCAAAGGATTCCAATAAAAAAATAAATAAATATGCAAATTACTTATCTCAAAGGATTCCAATAAAAAAATAAATAAATATGCAAATTACTTATCTCAAAGGATTCCAATAAAAAAATAAATAAATATGCAAATTACTTATCTCAAAGGATTCCAATAAAAAAATAAATAAATATACAAATTACTTATCTCAAAGGATTCCAATAAAAAAATAAATAAGATATACAAATTACTTATCTCAAAGGATTCCAATAAAAAAATAAATAAATATGCAAATTACTTATCTCAAAGGATTCCAATAAAAAAATAAATAAATATGCAAATTACTTATCTCAAAGGATTCCAATAAAAAAATAAATAAATATACAAATTACTTATCTCAAAGGATTCCAATAAAAAAATAAATAAATATGCAAATTACTTATCTCAAAGGATTCCAATAAAAAAATAAATAAATATGCAAATTACTTATCTCAAAGGATTCCAATAAAAAAATAAATAAATATACAAATTACTTATCTCAAAGGATTCCAATAAAAAAATAAATAAATATGCAAATTACTTATCTCAAAGGATTCCAATAAAAAAATAAATAAGATATACAAATTACTTATCTCAAAGGATTCCAATAAAAAAATAAATAAGATATACAAATTACTTATCTCAAAGGATTCCAATAAAAAAATAAATAAGATATACAAATTACTTATCTCAAAGGATTCCAATAAAAAAATAAATAAATATACAAATTACTTATCTCAAAGGATTCCAATAAAAAAATAAATAAGATATACAAATTACTTATCTCAAAGGATTCCAATAAAAAAATAAATAAATATACAAATTACTTATCTCAAAGGATTCCAATAAAAAAATAAATAAGATATACAAATTACTTATCTCAAAGGATTCCAATAAAAAAATAAATAAATATGCAAATTACTTATCTCAAAGGATTCCAATAAAAAAATAAATAAATATGCAAATTACTTATCTCAAAGGATTCCAATAAAAAAATAAATAAATATACAAATTACTTATCTCAAAGGATTCCAATAAAAAAATAAATAAATATGCAAATTACTTATCTCAAAGGATTCCAATAAAAAAATAAATAAATATGCAAATTACTTATCTCAAAGGATTCCAATAAAAAAATAAATAAATATACAAATTACTTATCTCAAAGGATTCCAATAAAAAAATAAATAAATATGCAAATTACTTATCTCAAAGGATTCCAATAAAAAAATAAATAAATATACAAATTACTTATCTCAAAGGATTCCAATAAAAAAATAAATAAATATGCAAATTACTTATCTCAAAGGATTCCAATAAAAAAATAAATAAATATGCAAATTACTTATCTCAAAGGATTCCAATAAAAAAATAAATAAATATACAAATTACTTATCTCAAAGGATTCCAATAAAAAAATAAATATATGTGAATAGTAGTTGAATAATTCAAATTAATTCTGATTCCTGCAAAAATAGCAAATTCTATAATTCAAGTTCTGACTCCTCCTCCTCCTCCTCCTCCTCCTATTTGTCAAGAAGATTTCAACTTTATTTTGCAATCGATTTCAATTCGATATGGAGTGAAACGAGTTTATAAATGTATTCATTTATTGTTTTAAACAATAATTGATTTTTCTTTAATTGGGTTCTTTAGTAAAATGAAGTAATGCTATTTCTACATTATCCTGGTCAGGTTGAGCCAATTTCTTCAAGAAGTTTCTAAGGAATATTGAATTTACAAGTGATTCTCAGTCGCATGTATATCTTTTGAAGGAGTTGAAATTGCTTAACAAAATTCTGCGTAATAAAATTGTGGTATTTTGTGCCATTTGCTGCTCTGTTTCTTTATTTTGTTCTCCTCAAACATTGACAAATGTGTGATCAGCTTGATGTCTACTATTGCAATCCAACTAATCAACATCAAATCCATTGTTTTTTTTTATTCATATATATATATATATATATATATATATATATCTATATCACAATAATTGTATCAAATGGCAATTTCCTTCCCTCAGTTTGGAATCGAAAATATCAACTTGTGCACAATGAATTGTTTTTCAAAAAATGTTTTGGTATTCAATTTCAACAATAACAAATCGCGCAAAAAGGCTTGATTTACCTGAAAACAATAATTGGCTTTTGTTATTAAACCTATTTCATATATAAATGTAAAACTACAAACACCCTGTTGGACATTCTAAAGCAAGTTTTCTCAAACTGCAGGACACCGTGGAGCCCCTGAGTAGGGCAAAAGTTTTTCACAGAGCACTAACAAGATAATTTCTAAAATAAATATGAAAAACATTAATTTCAAATTTTAACACTAACTAAAGATAATGTTTACAACCATTTTTGGTTTTTGATTAATCAAAAAATTGTTGCATTTTTGTTAATTTATTTTTTTCTTTTTCATGAACCATCCTGAAACTCTTTACACCTGTAATAATGTATCATATCTTTTTACACCTGTAATAATGTATCGTATCTCTTTCCAGTAAAAAAAAAATCAATAATTAAATGTCTGCAGTCATTTAATTTTTCCATATAAAGCATTTGGTCCTATTTAAGAAAATACTTCTAGAGCCCATAACTTGCAGAGCCCCAGGGCTTCAAGGAGCCCACTTTGGGAAATCCTGCTGTACTCCTTCTTCACCATTTAAATCCGTGTGTATGTATATATATATATATGTATGTAATCTAAAACCAGAAAATTTTCTTGCTGCAAAATTGTAACTGCAGTTTCTCCCCGATTTGTTCCCATTCAGTAATAGATTTAAAAAAAAAGCCCTAGCAACATATTACTCTATTTCTATCTGCATTCCTTTCGATGATGATGCCACGCCTTAAGGCCCAACTTTGAAATACAAAGCTAGAATATACTTTACACTCTATTTATTATGACCCCAGATTCATGCATAAGACCTTACAAAACGAAGATGTTTTTTGTATACATTGGTAAAAATAAATTGTGAGAACCTTAAATGAAGTATACCAGCAAAAATGTTTGATATTTTTTTTTTTTTTTTTGTAGTTCTGCCAACTTGAGTTTCAAAAATCCTGTTACTTGCATTTTAGTTGCAAGTGATCCTTTCAGAATTCCTTTTTTTCTTTTCGCGATTTCTGTTATTCATTTCTTGAGCTATGAGAATATTTAAACAAATCTTATCTTCAAGGATTTATGAAAATTGACTTTTAGTTATGGAAGACGCTAATCTATTATAATTACATATTGTATCCACATGTGTTCCTTTTGAGATATATATATATAGTTGTATTCCTATTTGTTTGTTTATAATTTGGTTAATATATACAAAAGCTACACTGCTTCACAAATAGATTTTAATATACTGGAAACGAACCTTTATATGCTTTTATTACTGCATGGGGTGTGTGTGTGTGTGTGTGTGTGTGTGTGTGTGTATATATATATATATATATATATATATATATATATGAGAGAGATTTTTTTTTTTTTTTTTTTTTTTTTTTTTCAAACGATTTGATTAATATTGGCTTTGCCTCGAAGTTCGATTTTTTTTGTTTATTTTAGAAAGTCGCCCATAATTTGTTTGGGCGTATATATAACATTTGTGTACATAGATTACTGTTTTAAAAATGAATAATAAAAAAATATATATATAATATAAAGCTGTGCGTGTCTGGTCACGAATAGGCTCCTATATGGTTGACTACTTTAAAGAACTGATTACATATAATGATAGAAGATGTATCGAGACACGGGAATGGGTATGTTTGATCTGGCAGAATGGTGGTTCGTTAAAATTGTGGGGTCTGCGTTTGCGCCTGGTCCACAAAGTATGGAAATAAAAAATTTAAAAATTTAAAAAAAAACGTTTACAAGTGTTTTTGATATAGATGTACATAAGAATACTTTGATAAGTATGTTTTAACTTAAATAGGAATGGTATAATAAAATTGTGGAGTTTGCGTTCGCACCTGGCCTCCATAGAATGGAAATAGGCACAAACTTTAATAAAGACTTTTCATATCTATCTGCATGAGTATACTTTGATAATTATGTTTCAGTTTGAAGAAATATGGTATAATAAAATTATGGGGTGTTCGTTCACATGAAAATGTTACAAAGTTTAACAAGGTTTTTTTAATATAGATCCACAGAATATTGTGATAAGTGTTTCAGTGTGAACAGGTATGGTATAATAAATCATGGGGTTTATCTACTTTATTTTTACTTTCATCATATTTTGCTTTGGTTTTGATACCCCCAAATGCAACCCAAATTTACAACCCTTCCTTTTCATAACCTATCATACTTTCATAAATCAGAGTCCATTTTCGGTAGGCTGTTTTTGAACCCAGTCAACGACGGGTACTTTTGCTAGTGTATATATATATATATATATATATATATATATATACCCCCTATTTATTCAAAAGGAATCAACATTCAAGAAGTTATCTCATTTACATATAACATAAATCTGTTTTAATAATTAGCTCTAAATTTTTAATTGTTTATGTATTCTATTTAGAAATATATGATTTTATTTATTTATTTTTAATTTAATTTAATTTATTTTTGATTATTATTATAACCAACATCAGCTGTGTTTAAAAACGCAAGTAAGTTTTCATTTAACCTATGAGTTATTTCCCTTTAAGCTATGAGATTTTATTTCCCTGTTTTAATTTCATAGATGAAAATGACTTTTATTTGGTCAATTTTCAGGAAAATCCTAACAACTTAGATCTAATTTGGTGTATCTTAAATAGTATGCAACTAAGCCCTCCACGTGAAAATGTTTTTTTTACCTCGCAACGCCGGGTATGTACATTTAGTATATATATAATCTTGTATACAAGCCCAGTTAAATAATGTTATTGTTTTTTTTTTTTTCCTTTCCCTTTGCAAAACTTGGCCAAAAACGACAATAATTTTCCTCTAAAAAGAAAAAAACACAATGAGTAAATTATTTGAATATGTGAAGAACTTAAAGCATTAAAACTTACCAAAATGATCAGATTTTTTTAATTTTTTTTTTTTTTTATGGCATATCAACCCTTTTTCAGGTTATTTAATGCCGAATCCAGTTATTTTGAAAAATTTAATAGAATATATATATATTTTTTTTTCAAGTCAGTTTCTATTTAACCCATAGTTGGGGCCCTAACAGGTACTATCACTCCAGGTCAGAATGGACCTGGGAGCAATGGCAATTAAAGGGTGGTTCTACACTCCCCAAAGCCCGCAAGCTGGGGCCTCACCATCGGATATAGTTTAAGATCATATCCAGGACCGAGCATTAAATAACCTAAGAAAGGGTTGATATGCCATAAAACAAAACAACCAAACACTGGTGCCTGGAATATCCAGACATGTTATGGATTTGATGCAAAAGGTTTCTGTATCCGAACCACCTGAGGTGCTGATTGCATAAGGCATCCATAATCCCATTCATACTGACTTTCTGATGAAGCACGGTTGAAGGGATCCGTTCAATAATCATAAATTTTGAAATTGCAAGTTAAGAATTTCCCTTTTAGCGTTTTTATTTTTCATTTTAAAAATCCACAAATTGAATGAAACCTTAAAATAATGAATTAAAAACCATGACGCAGTGGATAGAAGCATTGAGTCTCTAAGGTTCCAGGTGAGCCCGGAAATTTTTTTATCTGGCAACACTGCGTATGTGCAACTATGTATATCTATAATCTTGTATCCCTACATAGCATCCCTGCAACTTATGTCCTCGATAGTAGCCCCCTACATCAAAGTAGCACTGTGCCTTGTTTGAGGTGGAAATGGAATCAAAAAAAAAATAAAAAAAAGTTGAATAACTCTTAAATGAGCAGGCACAATACCATCTCACACATTCTTAATATCGTTTTCAATTGTTCCTTTTCAGTTTGTTTTTTCTGCTGGCTTCTTCTAAACGCTCACTAGTTTTCATTTTTTTTTTTTTTTTTTTTAATCGAACGTATTCATCGAAACTTGCCTTGGTATCATGCATTTAAATGTACATTTCACATTTTTTTGTTGCTATTGGTTTATTATTAAACAGGGTTAGATTATTTTGCGCATCTATAAGTAAGTTTTTTCATTAAAAAAATCTCGATATGGTGTCAATATAAACTGTTATTAGAGGAAACTTCCATGATGATTCATGGAATATTTGCAAGAGTTAAAATAAAGAAATTAAACTGTCATTATGTTGTAACATGTCTGCACACGACACATGCAATGTCAACAAAGATAATATCATGAAAGCACTTGATGGACAGGTGGCTGGTTAATTTTAATGCATCAAAAAACCAAGCTTCTCTCCTTTCATCATAATCAATCTGACTCCTATCACGCCCCAATTGAAATGAATGACTCTAGTATTGGGGAAGCTCCATCTCTTGACAAGCTTCTGGGACTGACGACTTTCACTCCTGATCTGAAATGAAACACATACATCAAATATGTTGCCAAGATTGCTGGAAAAACAGTTGAATCACTTAATCGTTCCAGAAAGTATCTCACTGCCAATCCAATCCTCTATCTTTATAAGAGCCAAGTACATCCTAAAATCGAATTCTGTTGCCATATCTGGGCAGCAGTTGCTCGGCGCGTCCTATCCAGCCTTGATAGTTCAAAACCGATTTCAAAACCTAGTAGATAATGTCCTTTTCTCTTCCCTGCAACCTCTTTCCCACAGAAGAAATGTTGCAAGCCTGTCTCTGCTTTGTTATTTTCATGGCAAGTGCTCGACTGAACTCCAATCTATGCTCCTCCCATTGCCAAACTTTCACAAAAAACACTCAACTAGTTACAACCACTATATACGATTTCCCCCATGCTCTATCTGTGCCTAAATCTAATTGCAGATTCTATGAACAAAGCTTCTGCCCTAGAACTGCCTGTCTGTGGAACACTGTTCTATTGGCCTGCTGCCTTCAAATCCAATGTAAACAAGTTCTTATTGAGCCGTCCCCATAATCAAATTCTACCCAATTTACACCATTAACAATTATTACACTACCATCTTTACATCCATTAACCTTTATCCTTGAGTGGCCTTTGGACCTTGATAAGTGATGACTCTCAAGTGAAAAAAAAAAAGAAAAAAAAAAAGGTAAATATGTGGGCCTCCATTGAATAAGACACCTTGCATTTTCAAAAAGACATACAAGTTAGAAACTTGCCGTCTGTGGACACCAATCATTGTAAAAGACACATCACTAGATTCACAAATAAAAATATTTAATTGATTAGAAAAATTGTGTTCAGTAATAAAAATAAAGCTGAGCTGGTATATATTTTATTAGTTGACCAAAATTTGGAATGTGAAAGACGGCTATAATAAGTTCAATTTATCAAATTGATAGTCTTTGGGTGGCATGAATGGAGACAGATTTGAGTAATCTATATGTATATATATAAAAGGCAGAATGTGTGTGTATGTATGTTCACTTTTTGTGTATGTCCACAAAAGGCTTTTTTCCGGCAGGTTCTTGAGGCCATCGCTCACTCTTAAAACTTTTTATTATCACGTCGAAATCATAATATCTACAAGTTAACAACGGGGTCACCTGTCTATTTAATTTGCCCGACTTTGAAAAGCTAAATATTCCACATTTTTGGATCGCCACGTGTGGATTCGGATTTTTCATATAATAAAAGTGAAACTAATTCAAAGCTAGGCATCATTCGCGGCGCGATCACCAAAAGCAATCCGCTTTGATCAATGTGGAGTTTCTCCTTATATCAGACAATTGCTATTCAATTTGGAAAATCCCCTTTAAATGGGGAGCTGGTTACCTCCCCTCCCCATGATCTTGGGGAAGCCAAAACTGCACCGCATTGAAACAAAGTAAGCAAACCCAAAAAAGCTGCCCCGCAGTAAATAAAAAAACTGCCACATCATCGTAACACTCCCGCGATGACCTTAAGCGGCCACCTGTCAATCAAACCTCTTTGACTTGATTCACTTTTTAACCTTTAACTTAACACGCTTATCAATTCCTCTCCCTTCATGGCCTAGATGGTTAGGTGGTTGGCTTTTTTTCCCTTTTGTTTCCACCTTCGTGTCAAGGCTTCGGGGGTTCAATCCTAACTTCCTACTAAAACTTTTTTTTGCTTTTACACCTCCAAACACCCGGGCAACGCCGGGTACCCCCGCTAGTCTATATATATATATATATATATATATATATATATCTCACCTGTCTGTTTAAATGTATGTATGTATGTATGTATATATGTATGTATATATGTATGTCTGCGAAACTTTTGACACACATTGGAATGTAATGAAACTGATATCGTTTTAAACCTCAAACTTTCTGACGACAAATATCGAAAAATTGGCCAAAGACATTAATTCCTTCACCCTCAACAGGGCAGTTTTCTACAAGGAGGGGTCACTTTTTTCGCCAATATTTTCGAAAGTCATCTACTCTTTTCGATTGACTAGCCTTAATTTTGACAGTTTTGCGATCGACGCAACAGCAAAGACGTCACATTTTTTGTTCACATTCTTTTCTTCCTTCGTGGTACAGGTTTGAGTCTGCCTGCCTGCTATCATTTTTTGCTGAACACACACCTCTAAACACCTGGGCAACGGCAGGCACACAGGCTAGTAAAACCGAAAGGCAAATTCTAAGGTGAGAACAATTGAGTAGGATGAGCATAATAAAAATGGAGGTTGCAATGCGTTTAAATTGAAAAAAATTAAAATCCTGCGTTGGAACGGGTGAAAAGTTGAGTCATTCCCATTCCTACTGACTTCACCTCAGTTTTCAAGCTGGAAAATTTTGTGTCTGACAATTGCTCAGAAACCTCAACAACTTGGTGATAAAGTTCAGAACGTTATATTTTCAATACAGACAAGATTTTGCTTCATACAAGTTTTATTTCTATTTTTAAATTATTCTTTGTGTTCTAACATTACTTTCTATTAAAACATCTTAATATAATTTTCTCAGTTAATATTTATTTCGCTAGCATTCTATTTTTAGAAATAGTATAACGATCATAATAATCATCAACTAAGCACATCTTTCGGCATTGCCTGCTAATATCTAACAATACAAGTTGTATTGATGTCCGATACATAAACTCAACAGTTGACACTTTTATTTTTGATAAATTTATTTTTTATTGACTGACTTTCGCCAAAACATTGTTTTTTAATATCTTGCAAGAAATAACAAGAAACATGACTTTATCATGAATAAGTCCGGCTACTGATCAACAGGACTCTTGCTACTCAGTAATCATCCGTCTGCCTTGTTATGAACTACATCCACATCATACAGCAACCTCCCTGCAAATAACAGTATTTTGATTTTGTCTATTTGTTATATAATCACTGCGGCTCGTTGTTCAATGTGTTTTTCAGTCGATATAATTTCAAAATATCAACCTTTATCGTTTCAGTATATATTCTTGATATATACACTTGGCAGCAAAATAAAACACAACTGATTATAAAATATTTTGGTTTTTCAAATTAAACTTTTCAATTTCAGAATGACAGTTATGATGGCACGCGCGGCAGTGGAGAAAAATGTGTTGCTTATCTTGCCCTTCGTCACCGCTCTCTCTCTCCTTCCATTGTCATCTGCCTGAATTTTACTGGCATGGATGATGTCGAAGCATTCCACTATGCATTGTCTTGAAATCATGCTCTAGTCCAGCACCTTACAGATGCTAAACTTCTGACCGACCGTCAATATGGATTTAGACAAGCCCGTTCCACGGCAGACATCCTCACTGTAATCTCTGAACGCATATACCATTCACTGGACAAAGCGGGAGAGGGAAGAGCGGTAGCTCTAGATATATCTAAGGCTTTTGACAGGGTATGGCATGAGGGTCTCCTCAGGAAGATTAGATCTTACGGTATCACTGGTAGAATACTTAACGTAATTAAATCCTTCTTAGATAAGAGAAAAATCCAGGTTGTCCTCGACGGTCGTACATCTAAACAATATGATATAAATGCGGGAGTGCCCCAGGGATCTATCCTGGGACCTCTGCTGTTCCTGATATTCATAAATGACCTCCCCGACAAGATTGCCTCTGAGATGGGGATATATGCTGATGACACCACACTCTATAGCAGGCACGACAGGAAAACAAACGAACATATATCTAAAGTAATGGCAGAAACACTAGAGGATGACCTCCAATCAGTAGTGGAATGGGGACAAAAATGGATGGTAACGTTCAATGCCACCAAGACAAAACTGGTTTCATTCAATAATTACAAGAAACCTTCTCTACCACCTATAGCAATGGCCAACGACTCTTTATCTGAGAGTACGTCTCTCAAGCTCCTTGGCCTAACGTTCACTGGAAACATGAGTTGGAACAGTTACATCGAGGGCATTGCCAGGGCCGCTGCAAGGAAGGTGGGCTCTCTCTACCGTGCTAGAAAACTTTTAACACCCGAAAGTATCCTGTACCTCTATAAGGCCACTATTCGCCCATGTATGGAGTATTGCTGTCATATTTGGGCCGGTGCATCGGCTACTAGTCTCTCGCTCCTTGACAGGGTTCAAAAGAGAGTCGCAAATCTGATAGGCCCTAAACTGGCATCAAAACTTCAGCCTCTGTCCCATCGTCGAAACGTTGCATCCCTCTGCCTGTTCTACAAGTACTATAATGGTGAATGCTCTGAAGAACTGCAAGCACTTGTGCCCCCACGACGTGAACACCCTCGACAGACCCGACAAGCTGAAAAATCCCACCCCCACACTGTAGAGATCCCTAGATGTAAAAGATCCTTCTACTCCAGTAGTTTCTTCCCCAGAACTGCTAGACTTTGGAATTCCATTCCGGGTCACTGCTTCCCCAACTGTACTGACATGCATAAGTTCAAGTGCAACGTGAACCAACATCTCGCTGCCCTAATCCCTACATAGTACCCCAGTAGATGTTTCACCTGATAGTAGCCCCCTACACCAAAGTGGCAATGTGCCTTGTTTGGGGTGAAAATGTAATAAAAAAAAAAAAAAAAAAATGTCACTCAGTCTTGCTAACCCAATCTCCGTGGATTCTATGTTCCCCATTCTGACTTTGATGTCATTTCCGGGGCACCTAGATCCAGGATCTGACTGACTTTCCTTTGACGTTATTCCTGGGGCACCTGGCAAATATCCAACATATTTTCAGATTTGCATGAGTGACAGTATTTTTTAAGAATTTTGCATTCTGCTTGTTTTTCTTTTCAATGTTTTAAATGTATTTTTCTCGTTTTTCTTTTTCCGCAGGTGAGTAAGAAGATGTCTCTTTTGGCAGAGAATGTGGCCATTCTTTCTGGCCACGATGAGCAAGTGTGGTGTGTTGCTTGGAATCCAACAGGGACGTTACTGGCATCCTGTGGCAGTGATAAAGCCATTCGTATCTGGGGTCTGGAAGGTGAACGTTGGGTCTGCAAATCTATATTGACCGATGGTCATTCTCGGACCATTCGCTGTGTTGCCTGGTCACCATGTGGTAATTATTTAGCCAGCGCTAGCTTTGATGCAACCTGCGGCATTTGGAGTCGAAAAGGAGGCGAATTTGAGTGTTTGGCCACCCTCGAAGGCCATGAGAATGAAGTGAAGACTGTCGCTTGGTCGATGAGTGGTAACTTTCTTGCAAGCTGCAGTCGAGACAAAACCGTTTGGATTTGGGAAGGTAATTTGAAAGCTTTCCTCTTTCTCTCATTAATAATTTTTTTGTTTGAAATGAATCATAAATTGACTTGCAAATATATGCCTGTTTAGTTACTACAGATTTTTTTCAATTAAATTTAATTTTACTTTAAATGAATTTAATAGAAATTTAAAACCATTTAAAAAAGAATGCTTATTGTTCAACTGACAATTCTCTACCTATATCATTCTTGTCAGGCTCCTTACTCAGACCAACGTGAATCTCTCTCTCTCCTGATTCTTCTGTCTTGCATCAGCTGCCTCAGGTCTTTAGGATCACAGTTGGCGTCATGTGCAATTTGCTGCATGTACGTGGATCTAGGTCGTCCTATGTTTGTGTGCCCGTGCTGTGGAGTTCACAGCAATGCATTTCTCACCGGCTCTTGCTTGCTCCTCTGGCAGTGACCGGCAAATCATAGATGTCACTCCCTTGTGGTAGTTAACTGACAACTTTAATTGACTCTTTTAACCTTGATAAATTATTATTTTAAGAAATGTGACCTTTAAAAATGATATTAAATACAAAACCGAATGTCAGTTGCATCAATCATTGTATTTATTGATATCTTAATATCAAACTAATTAATCCAATTTTGTTTTTAGAAAAACAATGAAAATAAAAGTAAAATTTAATTATTTCAGTTTGATATTAATTCATTGTTTTCTAATATCATTTAAATTAAAGTAAAACATTTAAATACTAATTGACCCAATAAGTCTTTCATTTAAAATTAAATTATTTGTATTAAACAAATTGTTTTGTTTATTGGGAAAATAAAGTGATGAAAAAATCCCAACAATAGAAAATCCTGATTCAATTAAATGTAAAATATTATTTACATTATATTGTGACCCCACGTGGTCCCACTGACAAGTTGCTGACTCTAAACGTTGTGTGTACCATGGATTTTTTGTTCATCTTATGGACATATCGTCATTTTTCTCATTGGCGATTGTGTAAAAATATAACCAAACAAACACAGGAAAAACACAGACGTTGATGCTTTATATATACGTAGGTTGGACTCTGGGGTGCGTTTTTCTACATGCTAATACACATGCTGAATCCACTAAAAACTTTTCCCCACTCTTTATCTGTGCCTAAATCAAAACGTAGATTCCATGAACAAAGCTTCTTTCTTAGAACTGCACGTCTGTGGAACTCTGTTCCGTCTGCCTGCTTCCCATCTGACTACAACTTGGATGTCTTCAAGTCCAATATAAACAAATTCCTGATGAACCGCCCCCTTAAGTAGACACTTTATTAAATCTCCACACTAACGTACTGTACTTGCAATAACCCTTATCCCTGAGTGGCTTCCAGGTCTTGATAAGTGGTGACCACCGTGTAAAAAAAAAAAAAAAAAAAAATCCACATTCTATCAAGGCCAACTGCATCTATTGACGTCAGTTCATTTCCCCATTTTCCTCGGAGGACCTCCAAGTGACCAACTACTCTCAGCTGCATTCAAAATCCAACTGTCAATCAACTAAGCGTCCGACCCTCCCTCCATCAAATGTCGTTTTTATTGGTTGGTCCTTCATTCTTCAGTCTTCTATCACCATTTGTTGCACCCTATCTTAAACCCTACCCTTATTTCCCTTTGCGTTACGAACAAATTCATATCCATCATCTATTGGTAAGTTCTTTTATTACTCGCTTTCTTTCGTCATCTATTCTATATTCTTTTCCTACCTCTCCAGCATTCAACAACCTCAGTTGAACATAGTGTCACAAAATTTTTAATTTTGAATGTAGTCACATGCGATTTTTTGTTAGTTCAATTAACCACAGTTTTGCAGGAATTAGAAAATTTCCATGTTTTGTGTGCTATTGATGCAAAAATTAATTTCAACAGTTGTTTAACTGAAAATATAGGCTTGAAATAAGCGAAAGATCCTTAACTATATACATACACATACACTCCTATAATTTTTTTCTTTTTTGTATATTGATATTCATATTAAAAACTCTTTTTTCTATTTATTTAAAAAGAAAATACAACTTTATGTATGGATCATGGAATTGCATTCACAAGCAAAAGTTTAATCTAATTTGCATATTCTTTTAAACATTCATTTTAATTAAGTCCCTATTAGTTTTTTTGTTTTCTTATAGGATAATCATCTTTAGTTAACTATTACGTGTAATTATATTCATGCAGATATTCTACATGATTTATACTTGCGTAATATTTGCATAAAAGGTTATAGTAAACACAATGAAACTTAATATATAGGGTATTTGAACCCATGTGAAACCTTATATTTGGGTTTTAGCTGGGGGAAAATTGGTGGAAAAGTATTAAAATTAAAAAATATGGAATTAGAAGTGAATGTTAAACGGTGGCGTTACGAATATGCATACATAACGTAATAGCTATTGGTTTGTGTTTTAATTTTTAGCCTTGCAGCAAGTATGTCTTCATAGCTCAGGCATTAAAATCAAAGGAAAAAGTAAATTGTAAGCTAAACGTTTTGATTTCGATTCTCAGTGGTGGCACATGAGTTTTTTTTTGTTTTTTTTTAAATCATTACTATATTTTTTTTTTTTTTTTAAATCATTACTATTTTTTTTTTTTTTTTTTTTTTTTAAATCATTGCTATATTTTTTTTTTTAAAATCATTACTATTTTTTAATTTTTTTTTTTAAATCATTACTATATTTTTTTTTTTTTTTTTTTAAATCATTTCTATATATTGGGTTTAATATAATGAATACAAAATCTGCATTAATCAAAATATCATATTTAAGCGTATTTTACCAACGGGCAATGATGGGCGGCCTGCTAGTGTGTGTGTGTATATATATATATATATATATATATATATATTTCATACCTACAGACACAAGTGTTGCATCCTTTTTCAATCATCAATGCAGGAAGTGAATATTGTATATTAGCTAGTTGATTACCTTTTTGTTTATTTCCCAGACAGGGATCAATTTTAATAATCTTTGAAAAACTTAGAACTGTAAATATTAATTAATAATTTTTATACCTAGACACAAGTATTTAATTAAAAATATACACAGCCGATAAAACGCTTTGGATAATCACAGATTTCAAGGGGATTCTGCTAAAATCATATTTTAAAAACCAAAGCACTGTAAGTCTTTAAAATACCACCATTTTGTTCAGAAATGAATATACTTTCAAATGAATTAGTAAATAACATACATCATACATTTTTAGAGTTTTAAGCAAATAAAGTGATAAAAATGTGAAAATCATAAAACAGCATTTTCGGTAAGATTTTTGTAACGACCCCCCCCCCTCTTGATTTCTAAACATTCGTACAGTGTTTCTGTGAAGAATTTTTTAATGAAATTTGGAAATTAGCCAAAAGAGATGTCATTTTTAATAATTTCAAGTGTCCGAAATTAATTTGATGACTCGTTTTTTTGTTGTGTTAAAAAAAAGATTTCAAAATGATGAGTATTGAAAATTTTGAAAAAAATTTCTTCGGACACTCACTATTAAATAAAACAATCTTTTTACTATGTTTATTCGTTAAAAAGATGATTGAACAGTATTTTTTCTAGTGGTACGTAGCAATTTAAAAACATAATATCTGAAAAAATCGTTATGAATTTGAATCAAGACGGCTGTAGTATATAGTAGATAGTAGCAGCAGCGATAACATGGCGTAAACAGGCGTTTTGTTTTTGTTGTTTATTTTTATTTCAAATCGATTTTTTTTTTAATTGAAAATCTGGTTACAAAAAAAATTCTTACATGTTTAGTTAGAGCTATTTTGTTATGAACCATACAAATATTTTTAAAAATTGGGTAGTAGTAAATTTTAAAATATTTTAACAAGTGAAAATGTGAAATATCATTTTGGTTCACGTGTACGAACGGTACCCACACTTCTAATTTTCGTCCCTTAAAAAATGTTTTCAGTGAATTATCGAATGGAAACTAATCTACCTGATTATTAAGAATAAAATATAAAAAATAATATTTAAATATTTGTAGGAGGTGCTCAGTTAAAAAATAAAAATGGTAGGAAAAGGCGTGAAATGTAATTAAAAATCAAAATAACATTAATTCAAAATTTTTAACAATTTGTCAGCTTTAGCAGAAACTTGTTTCTTTTTTTTATATTTAAATAGAATTTAAATACTTGATATTTTTCCAAGCATCAGGTTTTCTGTTAGATGGACGTCACTTTTTTAAATAACATTTATTTTTGTCTGTTTGTCATAATTCTTGTAAAGTTTCACAATGGGTATCAAACACCCTCTTAAAAAAAAAAGAAGAAAAAAAAGACTCGCTTAATTTTATGTCTAATCCTAGGTGTGTGTGGCAAGCTTCCTCCTAAAACCTTTAGCCTTAACAATAACGCTAAGTACAAGTGGCAGAGCTCCCCACTAAACAAGCTTCCTCTGTGAGCTCATATAAGCGTAAAAAAAAAAAAAAAGCATAAAAAACGTTTAAAGAAAGTGCACATGATTGATCTCTCATAAAAAAATATATTTGTCAACTGTCCTAAAATGCTAGGATCGTCTTGAAATTGTGAATTATTTTACATTTATGTGAAACCAACTCCCACTCTAAATTCTAAAACTTGTTTTTGTTTTGTTTCTATCAAGTCTTCAGGATGTTCACACATAATTTTCCTTAGCCCTATCATTAACCCAAAGTCAGAGTGGCAACCTCCCCACCTTTTCGTAATTGCACAAAGACCCTCTTAAAACCATGCATAATTGCCTTTTAGAAAACAAACAAGCAAAAACACCCAGGATTTATCTATCATAGGAAAAGGGGGGGGGGTAACTGCCCTAAAACGCTAGAATGATTCAAAATGGGAAATCATTTTACATTAAATTCTAAAATAATTTTTTTATCTTTTATTAAAGTTTTTCAAGTTGTTCACATGCAATTGTCTATAAAGGTAGAATCACATATTTTGGAGAGATGGTCAGATGGGGAGGGGTAACAGAAGGTATTAATCTACAATAATACCAAAGAAATATTGCAATATATTCATTTTTAACCAATCCTAGATTTCGATTTCAGTTTTTTGGCACATAAAATGCATTACAACTAAACTTTGAGTTCTCTAACTTCTTTTCTTTTAATGAATACATGGCATTTTTAAGCAATCACAGCATATTTATGTGCATTTACTGCAGATTATTTGGAAACCATTAATTTCTGGAGATTTTCAGTAGCATATTCAGATTCCTTGCACAAAAATACACGTATATGGCAAATTACGTTGCTTAGTCTTGTGTTTTAACAAAGATATAGCATTTTTACTGAAAAAAAAAAATGTGACAAAACGCATATGGTCTTAAAGAGAGGAAACTATCCAAACACGCAGGGCATAAAAATAGTCATAATTTCCTTGATTTTAATTTGATTTTAAAAATTTAAAAAGATTCTTTCTTAGCTTATCAAAATCTTTCTATATATACCAATATTGAAATATTTTAAGCCATGTAAATTTTTTCATGTGTCTTGCTACTTTAAGTCCTCAAAATACCACCATTTTTTTATTATTTTTGGTGGGGGGGGATGAATACACTTTCAAATGAATAATCAAATAATGTACATTATATATTTGAAAAGTTTTAAGCAAATAAAATGATAAAAATCTGAACATCATAAAATGATGATTTCGGTAAAATTTTGTAATGACCCTCCACCCCCACCCCTGATTTGTAAATGCTCGTACCACGTTTGTATTGAGAATTTTGTCACAAAATTTGGAAACTAACCAGAAGAGATGTCACTTTTAATGGTTGGGGTGTCTGAAATACTTTTAACCACTCATGTTTTGGTCTCCGACAAAAGGAGGGGAGAACCTCTAAATGCACCCTTGTCCGTTCGTCTGTCCGCACTTTTCTCAATAACTACGCTTCAGAATTTTAAAAAATTTTGCACAAACATTAAACATAAGAGTAAAAAAGTAACAACGGATTTACTGGGAAAACTCTGACCCCCCCCCCCTCTCTGGGGTGCTTTTCGGGTGAAAATGGCTATAATTGACACTTTTATGCTTATTAAAAAAAATTGATGCCTTGGATTTTTATAAAACTTTCTGAAAAGTTGTAAGTAACTGATTTCTATATAATTTTGTTTGTCTATACTTTTCGATAACTCTTGGGTGTGCCCCAGGGACTCTTTTAGGGCTCCATTTTTAGGACTATTTTACCATATTTGTCCAAAATTTTCTGTGTATGTCTATTTAGCAGTTTTGCATGATGTTGAACTCAAATTTAAATATGTTAAGGCCTTGAGGACTTTTTGGGATAAGTGGGGGATGGCAAGTGCTGAACTTAGTCATTTTTTTTATGCCTCGTTCACTGTGCATTCGCAGGGGACCATGTATGCTTCACTTGTTTTTGTTGTGTTAAAAATGATTTCAGTGAATATCGAAAATTTGGAGAACAATTTTCCTCAGACACTAACTGTTAAATAAAATAATCTTTTTACTGTTTTTATCCATTAAAAATATAATTGTATGTTTTCTCTTGTGGTAGCCAGCAATTTAAAATCATGATACCCTGAAAAATGTTGTTTTAGTTTGAGTGTAAGTAAGATTGTCTTGTAGTATTAGCAGCATCAGCGATAACATGGTTGTAAATGACATTTTTTTTTTTTTTAATTTTTATTCCAGAACGAATTTTTTTATAAATTAAAAATATGAATATAAGAAATTATCTTGCCTGATTACACCTTTTTCAAACTCATTTTTTTTTTTTTTTTTTCAACCTCATATTTTTTTTTTTCAACTTGGTTTTTTTTTTTTAACCTCGTATTTTTTGTTTCAAACTAGTATTTTTTGTTTCAAACTAATATTTTTTGTTTCAAACTAATTTTTGTTTCAACCTCGTATTTTTTTGTTTCAACCTCGTATTTTTTTGTTTCAACCTCATATTTTTGTTTCAAACTAATATTTTTTGTTTCAAACTAATATTTTTTGTTTCAACCTCGTATTTTTTGTTTCAAACTGGTATTTTTTGTTTCAAACTGGTATTTTTTGTTTCAAACTGGTATTTTTTGTTTCAAACTAATATTTTTTGTTTCAACCTCGTATTTTTGTTTCAAACTGGTATTTTTTGTTTCAAACTGGTATTTTTTGTTTCAAACTCATATTTTTTCTAACCTCATATTTTTTTATTTAACCATTCTTATTTTGTTGTTTTTTCTTAGTGACCGATGATGAGGATTATGAATGTGCAAGTGTAATCTATGCTCACAACCAAGACGTCAAACATGTAACTTGGCATCCAAGCGAAGATGTTGTCGTCTCCAGCAGTTATGATGATACCATCAAGTTTTTGAAAGAAGATGCTGATGATTGGCAAACCTTATTATCATTGGATTCGCATCAGTCGACCGTGTGGATGAGTTGTTTTGACAACACGGGGCATCGTTTGGCCTCTTGTAGCGACGACAAAACTGTACGTATATGGCAATGTTACTTGCCAGACAATGAACTCGGTGTAATCACTAATGGCAAAGGCCCAATGTGGAAATGTGTCTGCACATTGACAGGTTATCATTCACGGACAATATATGCTATCGATTGGAGCCATCTCACTGGGGACCTTGTTACTGGCTGTGGGGATGATACAATAAGAGTGTTTCGAGAGGAACCCGGCTCTGATCAGAACCAACCGTCATTTACACTAGCGGTATCTATAAACCAGGCTCATTCACAAGATGTAAACTGTGTCTCTTGGAACCCGAAAGTGCCGGGTCTTCTCGCTAGCTGCAGTGATGATGGCTTAGTGAAACTCTGGCATATACCGCACATGTAATGGTTTCGAAACAAATGATTTTCTTTATCTTTTTGTTCCTTTGTTTTGTTTTATAAAATATACTTTTATATAAACTCGTGTAGATTATGAAGTCTTTGTGATTGGAGTGTACAGAATTGTTTTTGTGATTGCGTAGATTAGTGATATTTTAAACAAACACATTTCAGGTGAAAACACTATTACATATGTGTTATGTTTAAACACTGAATCGGTCTCACAACTCTTCCTCATTAAAAAACATAGGGTAAAACTCAATAAGTTGATAAATTCGATTTTCACTTGTAATTATTTTTATACTAAATTATTTTTCGTAATTTTTAAAATTTATACTAATTTTGACATGACAGAAGTATGTAATAATATTTTCACTTGTAATTATTTTTATACTAAATCATTTTTATACTAAATTATTTTTCGTAATTTTTAAAATTTATACTAATTTTGACATGACAGAAGTATGTAATAATATTTTCACTTAAAAAAAAAAACATCACTAATCTATACAAGCACCGTATATTTTTTCTTTTTCTCTTCACCGTGAACGATTGCTAATTTTTATTGTCGTATCAGAAATCGCAAAGCAGTAAAACTTTTTGTTTTCCAATTTTTTTTCTTGCTGTTTAATAAGTGATTTTTGCTCTCATTTTTTTGTCTTTTTGTCCAATCTTGCTTAGCTCGTATATGAAGGAGGAACAAAAAATGATGGTGGGATTCAAATTTCCTAAAAGCTAGTTCTTTTTAATGAGCAGACTTATCCAACATTGCCTGCGTATGAAAATATTGAACCTAATAAAAAAATTCCTTAAATATAAATCGCCCACATTCCACACTTTTGAGTGAAATAGTACAACTGCGATTCTTTTTCGAAATTCCATTTGTTTCAAGAAATGATTTTCAGCCGTAAGGAACCAAAAATATTTTGTTTAAAAAGCAGAACCTTTTACTAAACGTGATCAGCATACAAACCCATTCCTGTATATTAAAATTATTTTGCCTCCGAATTTATTTTTAATCTGAAGTATATGGGGTGAAGCAAGACATGAATCCACTTGATGTAAAGAGTTAACAAGAACGAACGATGATTATTGCAAAGACGGAAGATGCCTCTTGACCTTAATCTTGAAAAGTTATAGCTATGTGGAAAACAGTCAGCAGAAATAGTTCCACAAGACTACAGTTCTTGGAAAGCATCTACTAGAATACGAAGCTGTATTAGAATGACGGATCAAAACTGAATTGATTGAAATCACTTGACAAATGAACTGAAATAAAGGAAGCAACGAAAAGATCAGGCAATTGGATGATGTTTAGTTACTTGCAAACTCCGTAAATTTGCTCCAATTATCAACTAGGTTTTTCTTTGTCAAGCATGTCAGTTTTTTTGTTTTGTTTTTTTTCCAATTCTGTAGGGAAGCTGGGGCAACTGCTTCATAAATGAATTAACAGCAAAGAACCTGACCCAGCCAGCATCAGAAAGATTTAATTTTTGCAGAGGAAACATGGAGGATGCGATGCAGTGGTGTTGGAAGTTCCCAATTATGTCTTCTACTCTTCTTGATCAGGTCTCCTGCCATAAAGTTCACACCAACGTTTCGTGAATCTTTCATTGCATCCTACACTTGCTTTTACATCTGTGAGCATTATGCTTAAACCTTGTTCATTATAATTCAAACCCCTCCCAGACTCCCACATCGTCTGGTACTGTCGAAAAGGAACCACCCAACAAAATAAATACATCTGACTTTTTTTTTATTTTTCTGTTTTAGCAAAAAGCATTTATTACCATTATTTTTCAAACAATACCTGCTCTTTGTTTTTTCTAACAGTTCATTTCATCTGCCATGAGATTAACAAAACCCCGCCATATCAACACCAGCTTAAAAGTCTCTTACCGCCACATGTCCAACTCACATAGCATGTGTTTTTCTTTTTCTCCTCTAAGCTGACGTTGGCATTAGTCATTTCTCACCTTCAACTTTACATGTCCATCTTTTCTTGCATGGATTTTGCTTCTCTCACCCGACCACGTGACATATTTTTTCTTCTGACGCAAGCCCGCGCACACTTCCCAGTTTGCATATGTGCTTTTTTGGCTGCTGCTGCTAATATATTTGCAAGCCAGTTATCCTATGGCTCCTGCTGATATTTTCTACCCATACGCATTCTGTTACACTTTTACTGTGTGGGAATGTGACATGCACAGCATCCACACTTGTTGAAACATCGTCTTTTGGCATAATGCTTTATCAATAATGTCAGAAGCTTCGTAGTTTCAGTCATTTTTGCATTTGTGGTTTCTTTTGATGAGTTTCCAGTTCCTTTGCGCACTATAATTGCAACCATATGTTCCAGTCTTGAATAAACTGCTGAAAGTGTTGGCTGGTAAATGCGGTGCCATCATCAGCTAACATTTCAACTATTGAGCTATGCACATAACTTTCAAGCTGGCAACCGTGAGTGTTGCCAAAGTAGTGGCCACTAGATTGCAAATGACAAATGTAAAAATGGTACCCACCATAGTAATGCTCCACATCAACTCAATCTGCTCCAATTCGCCTTCACATCAACTCAAGATTGCACGTGTCGCATGTTTTCACCCGCTTTTAAAGCAATCAGGTCCTTCCGTTTGTCAAGATGTGATGTCTTGTCATGCAGAAAAAAGTAATAAGAATGTAGAAAGTTCTTACCTCAAATTTCTAGATAATTTTGCGTAACGTCTAAGGTCCGGTTACAGACCAAAAAGAAGAGTGCTGCTGCACCTGATTAGATGCTGGCACATCTCACAAAGTAATGTGAAATCTCATTACTTATATGCAAATAAGATGATGATGAATTTGACAGAAATTGTTTTCAGGAAGAGATTTTATGAATTGTGAGTTTGACCCACAGGATGTGTGCATATGCAGTACTGCAGCATGACAGTTTTTAACTGTAAAAAAAAAATTGGTTTTTATTCTGCTCAGCTACTTTCATTAGTTGATCAAACTTATTGTTTCAGCTGACCAATGCTACACGCTAATATCATGAACATGATGATCCATCTTTGTTGCAATATTTCATCAGCTTTTATCAACATATTCAATATTCATATGTTAATGCAAGCTAATTCTATTGATTTATAACATGGCCAAGTCATGATTACAATTAAACAATTCACATCTGTTCTAGAATATCTCCTTCCTGTATCCACAATAGTCTACTACACATAATGTGAATGTTCAATCCAAACAGTTGTTCTCCTCTACGAAGCCACTTGCGACTTTTTCCAGTCTGAGCATATTTTGTCAAGTGTTCCTTCACCTGATTCGAGGACACAAGACTTGCATTGTTGTACATCAGCAACATCTTTAATTTGGTTCATATTGATGCATCCTGGGAAATCATGCAAGCAAGGTTTTTTTATGTTAAAATCCATTAAAACTTAACATTCTCCACGTGTGTGTTTGTGTATATATATATATATATATATATATATACACACACACACACACAGTGTAAATGATAAATTGGCAGCTTGAGGGGAGGTAAGTCATCTTTTTAGTCTCTTTGGCATTTAGTCTCCCTCCACCACCCGCCATTTTAACAACTAATTGTTTATTTGATCCCTCCTTTTTGCCATTGATTTTTGAATCTGTATGAGATGCGTCTTATCGTGTTTTCTTATTAGTTTTAGTGCTAATTGAAATTTGTGCATCTTTGTTGTTGGCCTCCTGATTCTAATCAATTATTTCATTAGACCTGATGTTATCATCTTTTTCTTACAAAGTGACCACTTATCAGTCACCACTTATCAAGGCCCAAAATGCACTCAAGAATAAGGGTTAATAAGTGTAAGGTGGTTACTGAGACAACATCATATTGATTATTAGTGGTGAAAATTTGATCTAAGAGGATGACTCAACAAGGATTTGTTTACATTAGACTTGAAGATGACGATGTTGCATTCAGCTGGAAAGAAGGTCAGCGGAAAAAAGTTCCACAGGTGGGCAGTTTGAGGAAAGAAGCTTTGTTCATTGAATGTATATTTAGATGTAGGCGCAGATAGTGAGGGGAAATTGTTGATTGAGCTTGTAGCTAGACATTTCTCTTAATGCCAGTTTCCCTGCAAAATGCTTGTTCATCTTGGATTCTAGTTGTCTATTTTTCCTTTTCACACACTTTCTTGTCTGATTGTAATTAATACGGATTTGTTTCTTTTTTTTATTTTGTTGTCCATTAGTGCACAAGTGTTTCTTTTCCTCACATTAAGTTCCATGCGTCCGCATTAGATTTCATTCAGCAGTTTCAAGTGTCGTCATTTCAATTGATTAAAGCGTATTTGATCACCAATAGCAAGATTGTCGTAGTCTTTCTTTTGTAATGATCACAAACTGGATTTCTCAGGCTAAACTAAAAAGTAAATTTAATTTTTGCTGGATCGATCCATAAAAAATTAAATTTATATTTTTAGTTTAGGAATTCATCAACACATTCTAAAGCAACAATGACGGCTTCTGTCTTTTCATAAAATTTGATTTTCTTAATTTAAAAAAAATATCGAAAATACAGACAAATCTTTATGATATGTACCTGTCACAGAACGTTATCATATTCTAAAAATCACATAAATTGATCAAGTATTTTTTTTTTTTGTTACGAAGTCGAATTTTAAATAATCAATTATATTTATTTTTCCAAAGGGAGAGATAACTGTCAACTAAGTAAGAATCAATTATATAAAAGTTCTGAAATTTTCAGATGATGTCCGATTGTTCATATTACTTGTATTGATTGGACGCTTCTTGAGTTTTATTTATTTTTTTCACTATTTAAACAAAGGAATAGGTCCGGTCATCCAACCAAGAGTGCCAGTGATACTTCCCTCCTCATTCACTGATAGCCCTTACAATCATGCACCAAAACTTTAATGATGCAATATCAATAGTGGCAAAATATAGCAAACCCGACATCTTCATAACATACACATGTAACACTAAATGCTCTGAAATCAGAAACAATTTATATAAAAATGAATTGCAAGAGTGTACAACCTGCAACTGAAAGAACTCTTAAGTGAAATAAAGAACATAGTTTTGGTGTCAAAGTAGCATACGTCTGTTATTGAATTTCAGAAGAAAGGTCTTCCTAACTGCCATATGTTGGTAGTTTTAAGAAATGAGGATTAACCAAGAAACAAAAACAATACTGATTTTTGAATATGAATGGATACTCAGAATACAGGAGACATAAGAATGGACTTACTGTATAAGTTGGAAACCAATTTGTAGATAATGGTTATGTTGGACCTTTCAATGCTTGCTTGCTAAAAAGAAAACTACTGTGCCCATATCAATGTTGAAATGCGTTCATCTGTGCAGAGTATCAAATTTTAAATACATTTAAAAGGACATGACTGTGGTTGGAATAAAGCCATAGAATCAAATACTGAACAGAACGTATGCGTCTACGGCAAAATAAATGATATTGCCTGCCGATATGTTTCACCGACTGAAGTTATGTTTATCAGAGTTTAAACTCCATGATATGTTGCACATGTTGTATAGACTTGCAATTCACCTTGAAGATGAGCAGTTTACTTCACAAGTTGCACACACACACACACACAGAGACATTACCCTTGCAGCATGGTTTGAGCTGAATGAGCATGACGTTAATGCACAGAATTATTTGTACTCTGACATTCCTCTGCATTATGTATTCAATAAACATACCAAAACATGGACACCAAGAAGAAGGAATATCAAAATGATTAGTACATTGTGAATCTAAAGATGTAGAAAAATTTAATTTGCGGATGTTGCTACTGCATGCTCCTGGAGCTAAAATCTTTGAAAAACTGAATTGTACAAGGTGAACTACTGCCTACATTTAAAGAAGCATGCTTAAAACTTGGTCTTCTTCAAAATGATGAATCATTTGAAAATGCTTTGATTGAAGCCACTGCATGTCAAATTCCATCACAACTTCAAGTCATATTTGCTGCGATATTTGCTGCGATATTCACTTAATTTCTGGAATAGCCACAAGAACTCCATGATGGAAGATTTTTTACATCGAGTTGAAAATATGGCTTTACAATCTATAAATACAGTCCTGATTGAAAATGGAACTGTTTGACAACCTGAACCTGTTGGAATACAGTAAATGGAACATAAAGCGGTCAAGACAAAAGCACACTGACTGATGAACAGAAACTGGTCAGTGACATTGTGATTGAATCTGTTACAATGAAAAGAGGGAACGTGCCTAAATATTCCTGTTTTTTTTATGTGGGAAAACATGTTTGATGTTATAATCTCATATCTCCAAAAAAAATAACTATCAAGTATGTTGGTGTCCGGGCAGGAATTTCTTTAATTTTACTTTTAGGAGGAAAAACAATCCAGTTTGTTTGAAATTAGCTATGCCACTAACAGAAACTTGTATTTGCTGTGTACCTTCCATGTCTGATCATGTAAATTATTAAAAAAATATTCATTTGATTGTATTAGATGAAGCATCTATGATCACTTCATTTGCTTTGGATGCAATTAAAACAATTTTGAAAAACAAACAATAAAAAGAATGCTTGGGGGGGGGGGAGATTTTAGACAAGTCCTAGCCATATTATCAAGGGAAAGTCGTGAGGAAATAATTTAAAGTTGTATTAAGAATTCTCTTCTTTTGATTTCAGTTTAAACAGTATAGTTTGTGTCAAAATATTAGAGCAACACCAAATGAAAGTGAATTTGCCTCATTCTTACTGAATTTTGGAAATGAAACCTCAAATCTTGTGGAATATCAAAGTCAGTTTGATAATGATATACAAGTGTCACAAACATCATGTCTGGATCATTCATTGGTTGATGATATTTTAAAAAAAATATATCACAACAGGATAGAATGAATAGGATAATCCCCCCTCCTCCACAAATACTGTCTATTGATCAATGAAGCGGTTTTAAATCAACTTCTTCGTGATAGGCGCATATATTGAAGTGCAAATAAAATACAGACTGATGATCCTGTGGCAGCTTTGTGTTATCAACCCTAATTTATTGACACCATCTGGAATGCCTCTTTATAAATTGTATTTTAAACTTGGATGCATAGTTAGGCTTCTCAGAAATATATCAATAAAAAATTGTCTGTGTAATGAAATACGATTAGAAGTTGTAATACTATTGATGCATTTTTATGTGGTGCATTACTAGGAAAACATCTTATTCCAAGAATAAAATTTGCCCCAAGTAACCCTAAACTGCCTTTTCGAAAATAAGTTTCAAGGGCAGACATGTGAAAAAGTAGGTTATACCTGTTTAGATTTTCAAGAACATGTAGGTTCTCTGATATACAAGTTAGTCATGAAAATTAACAGCCAAGGAAAAAAAAATTTACACTCTTAACAATTTGCAAGAAAGTATTTTTCTAATTCTTTATCATAACTAAAATTTGAAAAAACCATTACAATTGATTTAAAAAAAAAATTTGATCATCATTGGATTAAGCTATAGGATTAAAAAAAATCATTGCATGTAAAATTTTTATCTATTGAGATTTTTAGGAAAATATTTCTGTATTTTGAAATAATCATCAATTTATACCCCAGAAAAAAAATTCACAGCATTTAGGGAAAAAAAAAAATTTCTATTTCAACAATTATATTGTGGGAAGTATACGAGAGAAAACATTTAATTTGTATTTAATGATTAAAATTTTAAAACATTTTGGAATCTTCATTTATTCAGTTCTGAAGATAACGCATTTCTTAAGCATTTCAAAAGTTTTTGATGATTGAAAGTTTAAGAATAAATTATTTCTCTTGTTTTGAAATATTTCTTCATTGAAATTTTAACAATTAAATTTTTCTGACATTCTAAAGTCTGTATTTAGTGAGATTTTAGGGTAAATTTCAAAATGTTTACAGATTAAAATCCAAAGCAAAGAAAACATTCCTTGCATTGGAAAATCTTTACTTAATAATATTTTATTAAAATATATAATATTTGAAAAAGATATTTTATCCAAAAATGCTTTTATATTCATGATGTCGGTGGAATTTGAAGCTTATAATTTCATCCATTTTAAAAATGTTCATAAAATGTTGTTCAATTATTTCTCCATTATTAAGTATCCGTATTCTCTGCTATGATTAAAAGGTATAGAAAATTAAATTTTAACTTTTTAAAAAATTTATTGATTAGAAATGAATTTTTTTTTTATTTCAATGAAATATCAGATTCTTCATTGGATCATTTAGAGTTAAAATTTTGTGAAATTTTTAATACTTTATGATGTTAAGTATAGAATTTTCATTGTTTTTCAAAGATACGTTTGATTTATTCAATGAATTTTTATTCAAACTTACATTTGAATAAAAACTCAGTTCCTCTATATTATACATACAGGCTGAGCCAAACGTAGGTGGACATCATTTTGAATAAGCTTATGTATCGGTTATATTAATGCAATTTTGTATTATATGTGTGTGTTGTGTAGAAGAAATTTAAGTTATCACAATGCAAGGAATGAAATGTAGTCAGTGTTGAGAAAGAAAGACAAAAACAAGTGACAATTTGCAAATCGTCTTTATTCCTCAACACCGACTACATTCCATTCCTTGCGTTGTGATAACCTTCTACGTCTCTTCTACATTTATACCTCACACAATGCTTCAAGCAAACTACATCTCATTTTTATATAATATAGATAAAAATATATGAATGTGGTTTGACAGGAGTTAGATGAAAATATATTAGGAAATCAAAACCTTTTAATTTACTTACACTTGAAAATTCTATAACAAAAAAAAGCAGTTGACAATTTGTTTCGATTACTCATCCCATTGACAATTCAATTTGAAATATAAAACTTTAGGTCATACAAATTATTGAAGGAATCTGGATTTTAATGCATTTCATAAACACTGACAATATAGCTTGAATACGGCATAATCACGTTTGACACACCGGTTCCCATCAGGTCACCAAAGTTAAGCAATGATGAGCTTGGGCAGTACCAGATGGGTGACCATTTGGGGCTTCCATGTGCTGTATGTGCTCTCCGCTTATCTTGGCATTGTTTCCAGCCGTCCTGGACTTCTCCTTGCCACTGGACTTAAGTAGTTCCAATTCAAGAGAGGAGTGGTTGGGATTATGCAACCCTTGCCAAACAATTGCACGCGTAACTACCCCTACAGAGAGGTATCCTTTGTTTTTCGAGATTGAACGGAGGCATCGAAGGCTTACATAATCACTTATTAAATACATGACATAGAATTTTCTTTTTAAAAAATGCTTTGGGACAGAAACTGCAGATAAGTTGTGTTTATATTATTAAGAAGTAGTGAGGCATTGATTGGGATCTGTATCAGTAATTCAACTTTTTCAAGAAAATAATCTGAATTTCCAAATCTTTATTGAATCATTCAAAATAGATAAATATTTTGCATAAAAATATTGTCATTTCTTCGAAAATCCTCAATTTATGATATTAAAAATTAAAGAAAAATGTCACATTTTCAAAATTGAAATTTATATTTAATATTGCTTCTTTATTACTTAATATTAATTCGTTGCATTATGGTTAAGATGCACAGAAGGATTTAATAATTTTAAACTTTTATAAATATTTAGGGATTCAAATTTAAATATTTAATTTTAATGCAAGATTTTTGATGATATCTCTTATTGCAATTCAAAGAAAATATTAAATTGTTGATATTTCTAAAACTTGAGTTTTTATTGGAATTTGAAAAAGAACATATTTTTCCTGATTTTCAATTGGATATATTCAGATTTGAATAAAAATTTTCATTTTGATATTTCTATGGCATGTAGTTTTATAGGAGTTTTATGAAAATATAAAACCTGTTTTAGGGGTTTTCATACTAAAAAAAAAGGTTTTTACCAGTTTTTTTTAAACGTTCATTGGATAGATTATAGCTCATAAATGAAATTTTGTTTCATGTAACCATTTTTATTAAACATTAAGGAAATATTTCATTTCACTGTAGTTCTATTTTTTTTAATATATGAATAGAAGTGTATGCTCTATCCCAACCATCCTCAATCGACCTAAAGTAATCTCGTCAGGATTGGACAAAGCCCCGTGTTTTGACAAGCTTCTGGGTTTGTCCTTTACTCCTGATCTGAAATGGAACACGTACATCAATTCTGTTGCCAAGGTCGCTGGAAAGATGGTGGGATCCTTCTACCGCTCCAGAAGATATCTCACTACTGATGCAATTCTCTATCTATATAAAAGCCAAGTACGTCCAAGGATAGAATACTGCTGCCATATCTGGGCAGGAGCTGCTAAAAACAGCCTATCCTACCTTGACAGAGTACAAAATAGACTTCGTGGCTTAGTGGGGATGCCCCTTTCTCTACCCTGCAACCTCTCTCCCACAGAAGAGATGTTGCGAGCCTATCCTTGTTTTATCGTTATTTCCATGGCAGGTGCTCGTCTGAACTCCAATCTCTGGTCCCCCCTCGCCAATCTTTCACGAAAAACACCCGTCTAGCTGAATCCACTGTGAAAAATTTCCCCCACTCTTTATCTGTGCCTAAATCAAAACGTAGATTCCATGAACAAAGCTTCTTTCTTAGAACTGCACGCCTGTGGAACTCTATTCTGTCTGCCTGCTTCCCACCTGACTACAACTTGGATGTGTTCAAGTCCAACATTAACAAATTCCTAATGAACAGCCCCCTTAAGTAAACACTTCATCAAATCTCCACACTAACGTACTGTACTTGCAATAACCCTTATCCCTGAGTGGCTTCTGGGCCTTGATAAGTGGTGACCACCGTGTAAAAAAAAACAAAAAAAAAAACAAACTTTGCAGCTAATTCTACCCTCTGTGATCAGGATCCCCGTCCCGTATTTCCTCCTGTGTCTGAAAACACACTATGCGACATACAAATATCTGTGCATGATGTTACCAAGTTAATCAAAAACCTCGATTCCAGCAAAGCAACTGGCCTTGACGGCATTCGAATTATAATGTTGAAAAAGCTTCAACCAGATCTAGCTCTTATACTTAAAAGCTGTTTATGCGTTGTCTTAAGGAGAATTACTTCCCAACACCCTGGAAAACCTCATCGGTATGCCCTGTATTTAAGCATTTAAGTGATCGGTCATCTGTACAGACCAATCAGTCTCATGTGCATCATGAGTAAGTTGCTGGAATCTGTTATTAGGTTGGTGTAAAAATAATGTCATTTTTTATTTATATATATATATATATATATATATTAGTTGAATGTCAAAAAATATTGTTTTTGCACCAACCTAATAAAGAGAGAAGTAGGCAAACAGCTCCTCACTGACACGCAATATGATTTCCGTTCTGCTTGATCTACAGCAAATGTGCTAACAATTATTTCTCATAGGATTAGTGAATCTCTCGATGGAGACTTTCTTTTTAGGGCAATTGCTCTTGACATATCAAAGACCTTTGATAGGGTATGGCATAAAGGTCTACTCCAAAAAATCTCCAGCTATGGTGCAGCTGGAAATGTCCTTTTAATTATTAAATCATTTCTCTGATACGTTCATAAGAGTAGTGGTTGAAGCTCACAGTATTGATGCTGGAGTCCTTCAGGGATCCATCCTGGGCCCAACTCTCTTCCTGATCTGCATCAATGATCTAAATCACATCCTAAAATCATTTGTAGACATTTATGCTGACAGCAGTACTATCTATGGCAGCACTTCAAAGGCCGTAAACGACCAGGTTTTCTCTGATCTTGAGTACGTGGTGCAATGGGGAAAGAGGTGGCTGGTTAATTTTAATGCATCGAAAACCAAGCTTCTATCTTCACATCATCAACGATCTGAGTCTCGTCTTGACAAGCTTCTGGATCTGACCTTTACTTCTGATCTGAGATGGAATACGTACATCGAATCTGTTGCCAAGGTTGCTGGAAAAATGGTGGGATCATTCTACCGCTCCAGACTTTGTAGCCTAGTGGGAGGAGGATGCCCTTTTCTCTTCCCTGCAATCTCTTTCCCACAGAGTAGACGTTGCGAGCCTGTCTCTTCTTTATCGTTATTTTAATGGCAAGTGCTCGGCTGAGCTCTAATCTATGCCCCCCCCCTTGCCTGACTTTCATGGAAAACACTGCTCTAGCTGAAACCACTATCAATAATTTCCCCCCACTGGTCCATTCAAACCACGTCTGACACACATTTTTTTTCAAATTTGTTACACTTACAGATCTCCATAAAAGCAATTGAATAGCACCAGTTACACATCTAAAGAGGTCCTAAGAAATTACCTTGACCTGTTTACAAAAATGTGAATTTTTATGAAGAAACAACTTTAAAAGATGATATATCTGGTTTTACTAAATATGTACGACCACATTATTTCCGAATCATTGTATGACTGTCTGCTTCTGCTGTTTGTCATATAGAAATAACGTATAAAGTTGCTTGAATCAGCAGCAGCCGAATCGGATAGTTAATCGTGCCGGGTTTTGATTGTATCTAAGAGGTTTTACTAAAATTGTACGATTATTTGCTTCTGCTGCTGATTTGCTATTAAAGCAACTTTTACACAAACTTGCTACTGGGTTTGTCAGCGCAAAATATCGTAAAAATCTGTTGTGATATGATTGAAACAAACAATAAAATGAATTTACTTACAAATTTCAATCGTGAGGGTTTTTTTTTTTTTTTTTTTTTTTTTTCAAATATAGTTTTAGATTCATATAGAAAGTATTCACAAAAAAATTTTTTAAATATTTTTTTTAATATTGTGTGTTATTTTTATTCCATTGTTTTTGGGGGTTTTTTTTGTTAAAAATCTTTGTAAAAAAAACATTTTAGATTAGTTGTGCCTTACTTTTACTAATGCTTGATGAAAAATTAAACACGATTTTATGTACGTCTAATTAAATCATTAAAACCTGAGACAATTATTTGGCACACTGTATTAGAAAATTGTCTCGATCGTTAAGCGTTTAATTAGTCAAAGCAACTTCGACACTGGTGATTTACTCAGTTTGTTTATGCAAAAACAAATCTTGTATTAAAATAAACAAACAGATTTACTCAAGTTTCAGTTGAGGTTATTTTTGGCAAATATCTTTTTAGTTTCATACCTTAAGATATTTGCAAAATAACTTTTTTTTTTTTTTTAATATTCTCTCTCAAGTCAGAAAGTAAACAAAATAAAAATACAACTATTAGGTTGGTACAAAAATAATGTTTTTTGACCTTCAAGTCAAAAAATGACATTATTTTTGAACCAACCTAATATTTGTGTTGCGAGATATTTCGAATTTTGTTATAAATTTTCATTTCAAAGTTTTAGAATATAGTTTGTGTTAAAAAAAAATCAAAGTTAAAGAAAAATTCACTTGGGTTTATTTAAGATTTTAACCTTTTTAGTCCAGTTTAATTTAAAAAAAAAAAAAAAATCTAGAAGTAGTCAATAATATAAATTAAAAAATGTTTAAGAAAACTTAAAAAAAATGATTTCCTTTTGCTTTTTTTTTTTTTTTTTTTTTTTTTGTCAATGTGCGCTGCTTGTCCAACCTGCAAAGGGTGTTTATTTCGTTCTTAACATGGGGAAGTTAGCAGTGTTTATTCTGAAACCTTCTTAACATGGGAGGTTGGCAGGTGGTAATTCCGAAAGCCTTTTGTTTTGTTTTCATAACTTTCGGAATAAACACAGAGTGGTGTCATTGGCAAATATACCCATCTCTGAAACAGTTTTATCAGGGAGGTCATTTATAAATATCAGGAATAATAAAGGTCCAAGGGTAGACCCCTGAGGTACTCCCGCATTTATATCATATTGTTTAGATGTACGACTGTCAAGAACAACTTGGATTTAACTACATTATGTATTCTTCCAGTGATACCATATGATCTAATTTTCCTTAGAATACCATCGTGCCATACCCTATCAAAAGCCTTAGATATGTCAAGGGCTACCGCTCTACCCTCCCGTTTTGTCCAGAAAACGATATATACATTCAGAGACTATAGTTAAGATATCTGCTGTTGAACGGGCTTGCCTGAATCCATATTGTTTGTCAGTCAGAAGTTTAGCAGTTGTTAGGTGTTGGACTAGGGCTATCTCAGCAGAGCATTTTTTAACAGCACAGCTGGGATGAGATCTGGTCCACATGCTTTTGAGGTGTCTAGGTTTTTTATGATACCATGCACCTGAGAAGGGGTGATTTTCAAATCGTCTAGTGTAGCGTCTGTCCGCAAAGGAAAGTTGGGGAGGAAGTGGTGTGCTGGGTCCAGTGTGGAGTTTGAGGCAAACCGACTGGCGAGCAAATTAGCCTTGTCGGTTTACCAAAATAATCGCGAATGTGACTAAGTCGTTTTATTGTTTATTTTAATAACAACCTTTTGGGCTGACGGACTCAAAACTTCTGAGTAAATTCGTTTTATTGTTAGATTGTTTTACAATATTTTACGCTGATGAACCCAGTTGATCGCTTGTGTCAAAGTACTGTAGCAGTCATAGAGAACTATTTTCTGGTAAATTAATGCCCCCCCCCCTCTGAGTTCTCCAGCCACAGACTGACCAATCAGCTAACAGGGCACATTGATTCACCTGCTCCCTAAAAGTCTGAAGGGAACGTCAGCAGTCAGATCCGGATCGCCAGCAGAGCAACATCTATTCTCTTTCGTCTCTTGTCCACCAGACATCCCGCTATAGCATTGATGGTCTATTTGAGACAACTGCTATCCAGCCGGGAATGACACGGTACTTACCGACCTTAAAAGAACTTTCTTTTCATTCTTCCCTTTTAGTTCCTGCTACAAATAAAATACTCTTCATTGTTATTGTTCAAAAAGGAAGTTTGTGTTTCTTTTATGCCTTGTTCTTTGCTATAATTTATTAGGAAGGTAAAACAACCCTCCTCTCCTAAAAATGGTGACCCCAACGTGATATACACCTCTAAAACATTTCTTCCTTGAATAAAAAAACGAAAAGGGACCATATCGCCGATACAAACAGAACAGCGCAATAAAAAAAAAAAAAAACGAGAGAAGTATATAAAAAAAAAAAAAACGAGAGAAGTATATAAAAAAAAAAAAAACTTCGGTCAATACTTTTGCACAGGGTAATCTTGAACTTTGATTTAAAAAAAAAAAAAAGATTCAACCATTTTCCTTTCACATACGACTAAAAAAGAAATGTACAAGATATTACTGACCAAATATCAGGCAAAATGGTGAACTCTTTGAATGGAAAATAGGTAATGCCATCTTGATGCTGTCCATCTTCTAAATCCAGATCTAATAGCTTATTTGTTTCTTTTTTTATAAAAAATAAAAATACATTTTCTTAATGCCTTTTCAATTGACTAAAAATAAAATTATTTCAAAGAGAAAATCAAACACACGTGGCAATGATCATATTTTATTTGAATAAAAAAAATACCATCCAATTTAAAAAAAAAAAAAAAAAAAAAATAGAAATAAAATAAAAAAAATAATCAGCTCACCTTAAAGAAGTTATACTATTAAGAAACACAGCCTTTAATTTTTTTTTTTTTATTATTCTGGGTCTTTTATGATTTTCAAAGAGTCTTAATACCATCAATGTTCAAAATTTGTTTGCAATATGAGGCAATATAAAAAAAAATACAAACAAAACAAAAAAAAACTGTAAAAACTTGATGTTTGAAGAAACAAAAGCTGCTGCCACATACAGGTCTCACGAGTTGGGGAGATGTTAGCGATGCTCAGTACTGAAGAAGACACACTGCTAGCTTTCAAAGAGAGGGGGGTACTTCATTCACATCAATTTTTAATAAAGTTTGTAGCTTAAAAAAAAGACAATTTATGGTCAAATATTACAAAAAAATATCAGATTTGATTTGAATTAATTCCCTTTTTTTTTGTTGTTGTTTTTTTAAATTTTTTGATAGAAATTACATTAGACTGTTTTTTTTTTTGTTTGTTTTTTTTTTGTGGGTTAGGATTGTTTCATTCTAGAACTTTCGACCGACATATCTTTCACGTTTTTATGTTTGGTGATTTTTTTTTCATTTTAAGTATGTTAATTATTTTTATTTACTAGTGATGAGACAATTCCAATATTTTTCCCCCCAATTCCGATTCTTTATAAATCTCTAAATATTTAACTATTAAATGTTTATTTTGTCCCGATTACTATAAAAACACGTTAAATGTGCAGATATTTTATTACACGTAAAAACACACTTGTGAAGTGATGTGATCTATAGATTTTAGTTTCACTGGAAATTTAAATCAATAAATATTATTGTTTTATTGTTGTATTATTACCAGCAGTGGATTTTTTTTTTTTTTTAATCCAATTTAAAAAAAAAAAAAAAAAAAGGGTGTCAACATTCTCCTTCATCCAGTGCCTGGAATTCTCATATTTGTCACCTGTCTGGTACTGACCAGGCTTAACTTTGGTGATCTAACAAGAACCGTTGTGCCAATGTGATTGTGCCGTATTAGACACCAACAGACCTTCAACGATTTTTACTTTTTTTTATAGCATTTCAAAGGTTTTTTTTTTTAGGTGTACTTCTAAATTCAAATATTTCAGATTTGCATTTAATCAATAATTGTTGAACCTTTATAACCTGGTAGAACTAATTCATCTGGTCATAAATAAATGAACATAATGGCATAAAGTGGGGATTGATTCAAACACGCCTTGTACATATTAGTTCAGTATCTGGGTTGATGACAGATACCTCCAGATTGCAACTGTCCATTGTTTACATTCAGTATACCGCCATCTGGAAGATTTTGTTGTCATAAATACACTTTTTTTCAAGGTAAGTTTATGAAATGCAAAAATTCTCAGTGATAGTTTAACTTTTGAACTTCATAATTTTTTCAGTTTGAAAACAATCATAGTATTGTTACGTTTTAAACTAAAATTAACCAAATATTTTTTTAATTATCTACATCATAGCATCTTATTTATAATTTATAAATTCAGGATTAAAACTTTGAAAATATCTTTTTCTTTTCTTCTTTGTTAACCGGAATTTTTGAGCTGATGTCCAAAGATTTGCACAGACTTTCACTTATCAAATTTTACGGGTATAATTCTTTCGACAAAATCTTGCTACAAACATGTTGAATAACAATTATACGCTTTACTGCAATTTCTCTATATCATCACTCCTCAAATATGTACTTGACTGGCATCAATCATTAACATGTAGGTGCTTGTTTACATTAGTGATCTTTTAAATCAACGCATTTCAGGTGAAAACATTATGCACTTGCAATGCAAAATTTTTATAAATTCACAAAAAAATGATCCAGTAGATGAGCTAGATGTATTTTTAATAAAATATCAACCACAATTATGTGCCGTTTAAAAATGGCAAACCCTTAATTTAAGTCAGGGGAGATAAGTCAGTTTTTTATACTGAATTGGTTGCACAACTCTTCCACACTAAAAACATACGATAAAACTAGATAAATTTTATTTTTCTATTAAATAATTTTTTGGAATTCATACGAATTTCTACATGATACATAAGTATGTAGTAATGTTTTGACCTGAAATGCGTTGATTTAAAAAAAAATATATAAATTTTTATTAATGCCAATCAGGTAGATTTCTTACGATCGATGTGAAATGTTATGCTAAATACATTTTATAATTTATTAGCTCTATCTAATAGGATATCAAGTCCTTTGTTCAAGACCTGTTATGCTTGAAAGATTGGTTTTCTTATATGAAGAATACTTTAAATGTTATTTATACATTTAAATATGTATTTAACTATTTACATTAACTTTTAGTATGTGGCCTCTTGTCAGTGATAATCAGATAGAAAATTAAAAAAAAAAAAACAGAACTGGGAAGAGCTCTCCTGTGCTTAAGTGAAAAAAAAAAAAGTCACAAAAGAGGCAGTCACAAAAAAATAATGGAAAACCCCTCAAGGGAAGTCAAGATAAACAATTAATTCATATCTGTATGAAATGCCCCCTAACTATATTTAATAATCTTAAATTATATTTCACATTTTGGGGGCAAATATTCAAAGTGAATATTTAGTAAAATTCTCAGACAAGCGAAAATATTTCTTACAGTAAATTCATAAAATTCTCGAAAATAATTTATGGTCACTTGAATTGTTTTGTGGGTTTAATACTTGAAGAAAATAATTCGATTAAATTGAACAAAATGTTGAAAAATATAAGTGAAAAAAAATTTGTGCAGACAAAAACAGTTAATTATGTTTTTCCATTGTTTTTATCATTCACCTATGCATATACACAATAAAATGTTAAATTCCAATGACCATTTCTTCATTTAAAAAAAGATCCATACAATTTTACAGTCTGTTTTGTCGACACATGAACAGCCAAGTATAGACATATCTCGATTTTTCATGCAACTCTTCAGTCCAAAAATTATTATATATTGCTTTATATACAGCATTCGACCCTCTGATCATCTCTATGAAGCCACAGCATTATATATATATATATATACAGGATTTAAATTTGGGAAATATTAATGTTTATAGAATGATCCTATCCTGATAAAACTGCTTAATATTCAAGATATATGAGAGGAATTAAAAATATGCAAATCCTGACTTACAAAATTTATTGTTCATAAAAAAAGGAATACAAGATAAAGAAAAAATGCAAATTTTTGAAACTCCAGGGAATAAAGAAAAATTCAATTTATTATGGATTCCTTGTTTTATGAACAATAGATTTTATAAGTCATGAGGTATATAATTTTAACTCCCTCCCCCATATATATATCTTAATTTTTTATTAAAATTTCGGGTAATGTTCATATACCAATAAAATCAAAGTCAATAGTAGTTGACCCAATTAAGTTCCATGATTATCGGTTTTTTATATATATAAACTGATTTTTTTTTTTTTTTTTTTTGCACAAGAGAAATAATTAGTGTCTAATTATGTATGTGAGAGAATATTTTATTACAAACATAAATACATTCGATCAGCCATTGATGCCTAGTTTCACAGAAACACGGAAACTTATTCAGTGAAAAATACACTTCATTATCAATTGTCATTTAATTGAATTTTTTTGAAGTCAAAGTTTAGAAATGTATTGAATCCTCGGCAAACGGCTCAACACTTCATCCAATGAAGAAAAAGTTTGAATTTAGAAATTTTTTTTTTTTTATAAAACGATTTAAATTTTTAAGTACGGACAACAGTCTCTGACAAATATCCAATCAGAGATACAATCATCACTTTTTTTTTGACAAGTGATTAAGTTTATGCTAAGAAAATGTTTCTTCATCTTGATTAATGTGAATTCGTGAAACTAAATTTAAAGGCTTTGAGATTACCTTTGAATTTTGTCGGATCATATCGTAAAGAAGTTGGCCATTTTTAATCTAAATTTAAAGGTGGTCCGAGATATACTTTTCACTTTCGAATTTTGAAGCATAACAAATAGAAAGTAATTTTATTAAAAGTACAGAATAGTTAATAACACCCTCTTGCTCATCATCCCCATATTATGAATAAGATTTTCTTAACATAGCCCTCCCCCATCATGTTAACTATTCTGTACCTTCACTTAAAATTTCTAGCTTGAAATTGTTTTTTAATGAAAGTTTTCCCCGACAAGACATGAAGCCACTTGATGTAAGAAGCTCAAAAGAAAAGATTATCGCAAAGGTAGGGGATATCTATTAAGCTTAGTCTTGAAAAGACCAAAACAATAAGTAGGAGGAAAACAGTCAGCAGGAAGGGAGTTCCATAAGCCTGCAGTTCTTGGGAAGGAGCTACTGGAATTGGAAGCCATATTTAAAAATATTAGAACAGTGGATTGGTGAAACGAACGAGCTGGAACAAAGGAAGCAGGAAACACGTGCCATAATAAAGTACTTCTAGTAAAGACTGAGACTAGCAATATCACACTTGTGAAAGAAATTAGATACGCTTCTGAACATATCGAGAACCCCTCAAATGGGACTCGCCAGCCCAAATATGACAAGTTTTATGGTTCATTTGTGCTTCTAAACTGAGGGAAAACACTCATTTTCTTATGTGCCCCCACCTCAAAAACTGGAGTCTTATTTCACCTTTTGAGTTGGAATTCTATAAGATTGTTCGATATAAATGTTTTGTGGCATATCAACCCGTTTTCAGATTATTTTATGCCAAACTAAAAATGAGGAAACGTTTGTATTGAAGCTCAATAGCACCCGAATCAGTTAAAGATTTTTTTGTTTTTTGTTATATTCGAATTCTTACATTTATTGAAAAGAAAAAAAGATTTTAAAACAGTTTTTTTTTTCAATATCCAAATATTAGTCACCCAAAGGCTTAAAACATTTTGACGAGACAAAGAGGAAACATTTTTTTTTAGAAATGCAGGTCGACATATTTCCAAACACAAGAAAAATTATATTAAGATAGAGAAATTATTTACAGAATTCAAAAAACATTCTGTTTGAATTGGTAACATATTACCAAAGCTTCAGGTTTTTATTTATATATATTATGTATGATTAATCAAATGGAAAAAGGAGATAAAAGTCGTTGTTTAATAGTATTATAATAGTTTACTAATTAACATTTGTTTATGGTTAATTATTAAACATTGTGTTAATAAAGATTCTAAAATGTTAATCTACATAACTATAACCAAATCTTAATTAGGGAACATAATTTCATAATATAGAATCATTTCCAATTATAATACTATTAAACAATGGCTGGGATTTTATTATATCTCCTTTTCTCATTAGATTAAATGTGTGTGTGTGTGTGTGTAATAATTTGGACCCATTAAGGATAAGTCATTGTTTACTTTGTCCATGTTCCAGGCGTGAGGCTGGCCACCAGGAATAATCATAATATCTGTCAGTTCAAACGTATTTCTCTTATGCTCACCTCAGTTACAAAAAAAACACATGAAGCAACTTTAATTTTTAAGAGTTGCTTCGCTTTGATACACCCTTATTTTTTAGGCTGTCTTTTGCTTAAAACAAGTTTTGTTTTTTTGTTTTTATTCATTTTTTGTTTTTTGTCCATGAAAATGAAAATAAAAACAATCATCACGGAATTCAAATAAACATTTTTTTTACATATGCTTCAGTTTTTTAAAACAAAGCTTCACAAAAGATCACAGATCGGTAAGAAATTGTGGAATTAGAGAAATTTATACAAAAATTATTTTAAAAAAAATAATGCAGGTACGCAACCAAATTTCTGGCATTTTTGGTTTTAATTTTTTTTTTTTTATTGGATTAACACATTTGCTGAACCAACAACGGTAGTCAATTAATCCAGCAGAAAGACAGTATATCATAAGCCCAACTTTTCTATTCCAATTTATATATATATAAATATAGATAAATATATATATATTACATATTATAAAATATATACTTATGAGAAGTAAGCTACACAAGCAGATGTTTGTAATTCATTCCCAAGAATGAATTACAAAAGATTCTGTATAGCTTTCCTGCCATAAGTACATATTTTATAGTACTACTATGCTCTACTTATGTATTGAACACTGTCGAAGTAAATACCAAAACAAAAATATGTGCTATATATATGTATATATGAGAGAGAGAGATATGATTTGAATCAGCCTACAAAATGATAAAACAATGCAAAAAAATATACAGTAATATTGATATTGTGTTTAGAGATTAGGAAATTAAGAAGCAACTAAATATTAAAAAAACCTAGTGTTTTAAAATGTATCATTTTCAGCGAATCATTTCTCATACAAAAAAAAATGATTCGCTTGTATTATGATGTTGCATGAAACTGAATCGTGCGTTTAAAAATCACTATCAACCGCTATGATTGTTGTGTGTCTGAATTGTCACGCATGCAGTAAAGATGAAAAACATCAACAAAGAAGTTACAAATTTCAGAGTTGTTGTTTTTAATTGTTTTTTTTCCTATGAGTCAATTTTTATTTTAATGGAAATCGCTCCAGACAAAACATGAAGCTACTTGATGCAAGGAGATTAAAAAAAATACTATTTCAAGGTTAAAAACTCTTCAATGATAAATGTTAAAATTCTAACCCGGAAAAATAATTCTTCCCCCTTTGTCAGAAACATTAATGGAATACGAGGACTAAATAAAATAAGGAAAGTGAGAATTACGTTAATCCAAATATGAAGGATACATAGACATCACATCTTCTAAATTTCAGGATGTTGATCATCTTACCATTTATTTGTCAAAGTAAGTTGACATGCACAATTCTTGATAGCACCTTTTTCGTAGCGCAAAATCATTCATTTAATTATATCAATTAATGAATCTATTTTGCCCTTAACTCATGAGAAGAAAAAGCACTTATCAATTTTAAAAGAAAATAAAATGCATATGGAAATGATTACAAAATCCGAAAATTGGGAGAGAAGTTGCAATTACCTTTTATTACGCCATTCTTCTTGAAGGAATGATAAGATCATCAACCTCTTGAAATTTAGAATATAGAATTTGGTAATTTATTTGTATATGCTCTGTAGTTACATCGAGCTTCATAAATTAAAAGATTACTATAAATAAAAGGTAAAATATAACTGAATAAACATATTTCCATGTATGTGTGTGTGTATATATATGTATGTTTGTGTGTGTGTTTCTATTTTCTGACAGCAAAGAGAATTTCAATTTCCTGCACATCCAGTTGCCAGTAATTTGGTTGCATATCTGAGGTTAGAAAAAGACAGATAATAATAACAACAACGAAGCTAATGTCTGAATTGTGAAAAATCCCTCAAGAGATTTTGCTGTTTAAGACGTGCTGGTGTGTATGGCAGCCATATTCGGAATGCTTTGTGCTACGATAATCTCTTGAACTGTGATAGTCGATTGCCTCATCGACTGGGTGGGCAGCTCCATATTGATCCTGGGGTCCGTAATCTATGAGCTCCACCACACGGTCCGTAATATCACTCACGTGGCAAGGAGAATTCTCCTCACTGCTTGGGTAGAAGCTCTTTGACTTGGACCGCTTCTTGTAATCGTACAGAGAAGACTTGCCAAACACTTCACCTTCCCTGTGCGTTGCGGCAGCACCAGCAGAATCTGTCGTGTCATAATCTGGCGATGTCAGGCATGCCTCTTCCTTATAGTGATCGTCTCTGATCTCAATTTTATCTTCATCCAAGAGATTTCGAGAAAACTTTAGTGTTCCCTTCAGGATGTCTCGAACCTGGAATAAAAAAAAAAAAAAAAAATTAAAGATTTTGTTGTGAAAAATTTCTTTGTAAATTTTTATGTAAATCACACAAAATTAGTGACTGAAAAATAATATATATATATATATATATATATATATACTAGCAAGTCACCCGGCGTTGCCCAGTCATAAAATACATTTATTATTTTAATTCATGGAGATTTCTCATACGACCAATTCTCTATTGATCCAATAAACAGCAATGAATTCAAAAGCTATAAAAACGCGTTGCACTCCAGCCTTAGTTATTATTTATCTCTCCAATGTTGTTACCATCTGAGCTGAACAACTTTCAGCTACGTTTAATTTTGTGCATGTGCAAAGAGTAATTATTCGACTGCTACCGTCAACTGTTTTGTTTTCAATTTTAACTTGTAAGCAGCAACGTTTGCCGGTTAAAAACCAAATCGAAAGTGTGCTACAGGTCCTAGTATCCTATATATCAAATTTCAACTATGTAGACCAAATATTCAGAGAGGAGTTTGGTCGACTTTTCGCACACACTCTGCGACAAGATCACCTTTTTATATATTTATATAAAAATATTTCCATGTGCTAGAATATTTCGTCTTAAATTCTATGCAATTATACAGAATGTAGAAACTATGCATAAATAGAATTCAGCGTAATAATGAAATATAACCATCTCATAAGAAACTATAAAAAATGAATAATTAACGTTCGTTTTTGAAAGGAATATGCAAATGATTTAGTCTACCCTGCCATGTCAACATTTGTACAGCTATTAACCCAAGAATGCTTATCCATTCTCCCAATGTGGCTATACCATCAGTCTTCTCACCTGCACATACCTCTCTATACTGTCCAGATTTCATCTTCCTATGAAATCAGAAGCCTTACTCATCCATTATTTTTCTTTGTGTAACACTAGTCCTCAATATTACATGCACACTAGTGGGACGTGTGGAAATTATCAAAGTAATCTGATTAATGTCGTGTCAAAATATATCTGATTATTACGCTTCATCTCCAATATCCTTATAGGAGTCTGTGACATATTTACATTGAATGCATGCCCGGCGCGAACGGAAACCCCCACAATATAATTATATCATCTTTAGACAGGACAGAAACTGCTCTTGGATCCTACCAAGAAAGTACATTTTAGTTTCACGTACGGCACAAAATCACATTTTTTTTATTAAAATTGTTTTACATTGCGTCTTTAGTGATCGGGGGATCCTATTTATTAAAAAGGAGGATAAAAGGTGATAATATACTATAAACATTAAATTAACGCATCTAAATACTAATTTAATGTTCATAGTATGTTATTGTCTATACTCCTTTTTAATAAATAGGATCTCCCAATCAAATAATTTATAACCTAGAAACCATAGTGGAGCTCATAGATGCCAGGTAGAGTCTCCCCTTGGTCGACAGTGGTAATTTTCAAACAAAGAACAGATTGCCACTTCAATTTTTCTTCTTTTACACATTCATTTATTATTAATGGCTGAATGCTTAGAAAATGACATCCAATATGTGTAGTGGAATGTAGCCAAAAATTGGATGGCTACATTTAATGCTACTAAGACAAAACCCCTTTCCTTTAACAATTCTAAGAAACATTTGTGACTGCCGTGTGGTATAACCAGAGTCTGTGTTGTTTATATAATCATGATAATAATAAACGTCTACCTTTCAAATATGATAAATTTTATTTACAATATGATAAATTTTATTTACAATATGATAAATTTTATTTATAATATGATAAATTTTATTTACAAATATGATAAATTTTATTTACAAATATGATAAATTCCAAATCTACATTAAAATAATTTCATAAAGTTACTTACCTGCTTTACGCCAGCAATCGATAACAAAATTTCATCTTCTCCCCCTGTAAACTTTTGGGCATGCAGTTCATCTTGTAAACGTTCTAAACAAAAAATTGAATATTAAAAACAAAAAGAAATTAAAATAAAATGTTCATCTTATTTGCAATCAATTTTTTTTTATATCTAATGCCAGATATCAAAATGCATCTGACTTTGAGCAGGTTACGTTGTCGCCAACATTAATAAGTTTTAACGGGTTCTGTTGCCGTAAGATTTCATTTGTTTAGAATTGAAATCAATTAAAAACCTCATCCGCTTTTGATCAAATTCTATGGTTGCAAAACTTATTTCCGAAGAAAGAAAACAATATGCACCCAATTCACCCAGATCTTCGGTTGTTAATGTTTTTGCATGATGCGCAAACATTCGGCTGAAGTTAAATATTGCGTCTGACCACCACAACGAGATCTCAACATTACACATTTTTGATCTATTTAAAACAAAAACAAATAAAGAGTCGATATTCAATTAGAATCGTTACAAGAACTAAAGAATGGAGAGAAATTACTTTGAAAACAATTCAGACCTCGTAGAACTCAAACTGAAATTATTGCCAAAGTGATCCCAGCCCGTATTAGAATAACTGTTTGAAATTTTAACGCATTTTCATTATTTCTTCAACCTGTGTGTGTGTGTGTGTAGAGAGAGATGGAGATTTGACATGAAGTTCAAAATCAATGAATTCATTTTTATCAAATTTGATACAGAACAGTGAGTGTTATAAGCTCTACACACACACACACACACACACACACACACGCTGAAGTCAATATTTGTGTGTTATAGAAATCAATATTTTCATTCAGTGATATTGTTAAAATAATTTATATTGGAAGTTATTTATTGTTTAGAGATGTGTGATAAACTTGCCAAAACTATAAATTGGACAAGAAGAATAGAAGAGTGTCTGATAGCTGATCCGGAAGGATGTGGTTGTCACGTAATCAGGTTAGTTAGAAAAAATAGATGAATTGGATTGAGGGCATCAACAGAAGATGATCTGAAAGGAGTCTCCTCTCAAAGTGGGGAGAGTTTCAGAGGTGAGACATGTAAGAACTAGCTACCAAAGTAAAGATCATCGATCCCTCCTCCGCTAGATGTAATGCGTGGGAGTGAATAAACGACTATAAAAAACCAACTCATCGTCTTTAGTTAATCACATGTGTCTTTTCAAGAGAATCAACTCCCTTATGATGAGAGAAGAATTTCCCGGAAAGAGGCTGAGCATCAGAACCAGGTATTTCACGTTTATGTATTTGTTTTTCCTGAAAAACTTTATAAATGAATAAATGTTTAGTTTTTGTGTAGATTTTTTAACTTTTCTTTTTTATAGCTGCCAACCTGTGGGTGCTCAACAATATTCCAGGGGATGCAAAACGATATTCCAGGGGATGCAAGACAGGTTTAAATAGAAAATTGACTATTGTTACTTTTTTGTGTTTTTGTTTTCTTTTGCAATGTACCAACTTCTTGCTTTCATTTTAGGTTTAAGTATTGTTATTAAGTGGTCATTAAAAACATGCTTGAATAGATTTAATCCAATCATGTATTTAAATGAGTGTTAAAAAATTTTGGTGCTTATGTACTTATGTTACCATGCTATTTTTTAAATTTTATTTTCAAGGTAAATTTGAATTTTAATATATATCTTTTTTTTTTATTGTTAGGTGAAAGTACAGAATAGTTATAAAACCCCTTCCCACATGTTAAGAATGGCTTTCTAAATAATAACATTATTATTTTAGCATGGTAACATAAGTGCATAAGTACCAAAATTTTTAGGGATGCAAAGTTTAAGCGAAATTCCTTAAAGGGTGCGGACCAAAAAAAGGTTGGGAACCAGTGTTTTATAAGGAACACATATATATTATATATATAAAAGATTTGTTTTCTAAATATTTTGAAAACGATTCCAGATAAAACCCTGACGGGTACTATCACTGATCCTACTAAATCTTTTTTGACATAAGAAATTGATAATAAAACAACAAAGATATTCTATTTGGAATAAATCATTAGAATATCGCAAACTTACCAATATGAATATCAAGTTTGCTCGCACAATATTTGCACATTGCTTCAAAGTCATTCAATTTGCCTTGAACATAAGCCATTTTCGTATTTAGATCTGGTTCCTGAAATGCAAAAAATAGAAAATACAAAAAATACACTTTCGTTATTTGGATCAATAATAACAACAACATGTTTGAGTTTCAAATTTCATATTAATAGATTTGCTACGTTTAGCCACAAAGATTAATCATAAACGAAACAGCTGTGTGTGACAGATTATATTTTATTGTTATATATATGCCCCTATTTATAAATTGAGCTCTTTCGTGAAGGAAATAACAATTAGCACTTGGCATAAAGCAATACTCTTCTGTAAAATATCAAGTTAATAATCGCTAAACAGAAAAAAACTGTTGAAATTTACAGGTTTATTATTGAAATAATTAAAGCTAAATTATTCAATACTAGACTTTTTAGCCAATTAAAAACGGGAAAAAGTTATAGCCCTTTGACTAAGAATGGGTGCTTTATGTCAAATTGATGGTTGAATATTGTTAAATTTGTGCTCATATTTGCATTAAATCCTAACCCTTATTGATTCCAAACTATGTATTGAACAGATACCATACTTAGATACTTCAACGTTTCATAACAAACGTACATACAATATTTCAACCAGATCGGTCCAGTAATTTCCGAGAGAAAGTGAGAGTAAATTATATTGTGGTGACTTATAAATCCCTAATCATGCATCAAACGGATACCAAAATACTTTGCACCTTATCATAAAGGTTCCTACAAGATTTTAGCTAGATCAGCAGACTAATTTCCGAAAAAAAAAAGGTGATAGACAAAGATGTAGTTTGATATGCAGTAATTTGCATATCAAAATCTGCACATCAAAATGACGTAATAAAAGACCTGAAATCAAGATGGTGGTGAGCCAAGTTTGGAAAAGCAGACTGAACGGATTGGAGATTATAACAGTGGCCGAATGCTGACAAGAGTCTAGTTTGATTTGCTTACAAAAGAGAAACACAATATCGAATATATATATATATATATCTGTAGATGAATAATGTTTTTCATTTCAAAATGAGAAACATTATTCATCAAGTGAATAGCAGCAGTTACGTTTTACTCATCTCCCACCTCCTCCAGTGGACAGACGAGATGTAATTAGATGATTAGATATGGTCATGGAAATAAAGAAAACCTAAATTAGTTGTAGATTCATTAACGTTTCGTTTTCATTTTAAAGACTTCTTCAGGATGACTGATTTAAAGAAAGTAAATTAAAAAAAAAAGTGCATTACTTGCAAATATTGAATAGGTGTATGTGACGGACTTCATTAAACGTTATGAAATATGGAAAACCAGCAAGTTTAATGACCTTCTGCAATTACATTGTAACAAAGTGTAGAAAGGCAGTACAATTAAGTTATGGACTGAAAGTTGCATACTGACCTTCCCAAAGAAAAGAGATCTCAGTCAGACAAACAATTATAGAAGCATCTCACACCAATAACTGCAAACATATACAACGGGATGCTTCTCAATAGAATAGACCTTCGAATGAAAGAGATGTTCAGAAAAAAATCAAAATGGGTTCAGAAAAAGCCGCTCAACAATCAGCCAAATTTTGACTGTTGGAAGAATTCTTGAAGGAGTAACTACCAGCAATACTATTGTTTGTAGATTTTTTCAAAAACTACCAGCAATACTATTGTTTGTAGATTTTTTCAAAAACTACCAGCAATACTATTGTTTGTAGATTTTTTCAAAAACTACCAGCAATACTATTGTTTGTAGATTTTTTCAAAAACTTTTGATTCCGTTCACAGAGAAAGGATGACATATGGTATTCCTGAAGAAATCGTTTCAGCCATAATGATCCTATATAAGAATACAATAGCCATCCTGCGCTCTCCGGACGGTGACACAGACTTCTTTAAAATAAGAGCTGACGTACAACAGGGTGATACTCTGGCTTGATTCTTACTTGTGATTCATCTCGATTACATACTGAAACACTGTTGATCAATATGAGAAACAAGGCCTAACATTGTCTCCAGCAATAAGAAGCAGACGATACCCAACAAAGAAGATTTCACTGATGATCTTGTTTTGTTAGCTGATGATGACGCTAATGCACAAAAGTTGCTACATATCCTGGAAGATCCAACTGTCATGATTGGACTGCATATAAACCTAACTAAAACAGAATATATGTCCTTCCATTAAACCGGCCCAATTTAAACATGAAACAGAACATCACTTAAACAAGTAGACGACTTTGAATATCTCAGCAGCCACATCACATCCACCAAAAATGACAGCCACGTCAGAATAACCAAAGCTTAGAGTGCACTTAATCGGCTGAAAGTTATATGGAAATCTGTCCTCTTGGAACAGATCAAGAAAATCTTTTTACAGGCGTAGTGGAGACGGTGCTGCTTTATGGTTCATCAGCATGGAAAAAATTTGAAAGTAAATTAGATGGATCTTACACTAGAATGTTTCGAGCAGTATTAAACTTAAACTAGAAAACACACCCAACCATTAATTGTCTCTATGGTTGGTTGCCCAGGATCTCTTCAGTAATAAGAGAAAGAAAACATGATATGCTGGACATTGCTACAGAAGAAAAAATGGATAGTCGTCAGTGATGTGGTACTGTGGGATCCTAAACATGGAACTACTAAAGTAGGAAGACTTGTCAAGAGGTACACAAAATTGATAGAAGACACTGGATTACAATTTGAAGATCTTTCTAAGGCCACAGAAGATGGAGACCTGTGGAGGGAAAGAATCAATTTGGTTCGGGCAACCCATCCGATATGATGTATGTAATGTGGAAAAACTGTTTTTTTTTTTCCTTCTTTCGGACGAAACATGTGTGTAATGTATGTGAATTCTATATTTTGTCTGAAAGACGAAACAAAAACATTACACATCAAATATTTTAATTTGTTTTCTTTAAATCAGTCATCTTTAAGAATACTTAAATGAAAACAAAATTTAATGAATTTACAAATAATTTAAGTTTTCTCTTTTTTTTTATTTTCATTAAGTTAGAATATCATTTCCACCTTTTTTCATCTGATGCTCATATTGAAGTAGAACATTAAGTGCACTCTAAGCTTTGGTTATTCTGACGTGGCTGTCATTTTTGGTGGATGCGATGTGGCTGCTGAGATATTCAAAGTCGTCTACTAGTTGCAAAGCACACATAGATATCTAATGAGCCAAGCACCAAAATGCCTTAGCAAAAAAAAAAAAAAAAGAGTTTAAAATTGTAACACACAAAAAAAAAAACCTTAACAGATTTGAACAAAGAAAATATTGTTGACTCACTTGTCTTGTAATCTTCTTTGATTTCATCCTTCCTTTACTGGGTAACGTGGAATAGCGGGTTGGACTGCTGGTGTGACCATCATCAGGGCTGTAGCCTGCAGGGGTTGAAGCTACAGAACGGGGCATGAGGCTAGAGTTTGAATTTGTCGAGCGTAACATGGTGTCTTCTAATTTAGACAGGCTGGCCGTTGAGCCTCGTTTCTCTTGACAAGGGGGAGTAACTGTGAAGGAACAAATCAAATCGAATCAGAAACCAAACTCATAACTTTGTGATCCGCTCAATTTTCAACATTACTGTTTTTAATAAATAGAAAACTTTAAAATCAAAGGAGCAATCAGCATTGCACTCTTCATCATTTATTTTTACAGTTAAAATTAAAACTTTTGTTATTTCAATTATTATTTGTATTCATATTTTTTTATGTAAATACAAACTGAGAAATGTATCACTTCTTTATATAAAATGAAAAAAATTGTTTCATTCTAATAAAAACTAATGGACATGGAAAAGAATACATCTTACATTTTGAATAATTTCAAAAAGAAAATTTTCAATTTTTGGTTTATGCCTTGCACAAGTATTTTTTGTTTTCAGTTTTGGAAGAGTTATACTAGCAGAAAGAAAAGACAAAAAATTAATGCTTATTTTCTAACCATACTTCTTCGATAATTCAAAACAAGTTCAATAAATTAATAAGATATCACAATAGAAAACATTAAATAATAAAATATTGAATATAATTAAAATTGTTAAAAATTTAGTAACAATATAAAAAAAAAACATTTAAAATGTACAAATAAAATGTAATTATTTTCAAAATAAATCTATATATATAAAAATGTAAATTTGGTTTGTTAAAAATGAATAAAACCATATTTCTACGTTACCAATTTATTTGAAATTTTCAGACAACCCATCTTTAGAGTCGAGGGATGTTTTTATGTCATTAAAATAAATTTACCTCGCGAATTATTAAAATATTAAATAAAATATAAATATTTTTCAAAGTCGTTTCTGAGAGACTTGCCCGGTTTTATTTCTGGTAACTTCCGTTTCAACTACTCTCGAATTACCAGATAAGTAAAAAAAGAAAAAACTTACTCATGCAGAGAGTGATCCGTGCTGAAATAATAACATTATTATTTAAAAAGCCATTCTTAACATGGGGAAGGGAGGGTGTTTTGTACCTATTCTGTACTTTAACCTTACAATTGAATAAAAACATATCATAAAACTTTAATTAAACATGGAAATATGATTTTAAAAAAATAGCGCAGATCACTCTCTGCATTAGCACACACACACAAAAAAATAATCCCATATTTTAAAACTTTAAATTCATTTATGTACTTACCAATTTTTTAATTTTAAATTCCTTTATGTTAAGGCTTTCACTCATGAAACATTACGTTTTAATTGTTTAGTTTCTTTTCACGGCATTGTTTACATAAAAAAAGTTTTAACTTTTTCTAAACTGTTTCATTTTTACGACATGCCTCAACGTATTATAAACACCCTAACCTCCCCCATGTTAAAAAAAAAAAAACGCCCTTCCATAAACCTCGAAAGCCGTTCTTAATATGGGGAGGTTGAGGGTGTTCATTCCGAAAGCCGTTTTAACATGGGGAAGTTAGGGTGTTTATAATATGCTGGGGCGAGTCGTAAAATTAACGAAGTCGCTATCTATTATTTATTGCAAAAATTGCTTGAAATTTATTTATTTGACAAAAAAAAAAAAAATTACATTTTGGTACTCCTTAGGCGTTGAGTTCCATGGCGACCAGCAGAAAAAAATAATAGTCGCCCCCTTAGTCCCCCACCCCACCCCACACGTAACATTTTATTTACTGACGTTGCCGTAACTAAACGATTATTTGTCACATTTACAAACATTTATTTATTTATTTTCAAAAAAGTTTTACTTTTTATGAATATTAAAAGAAAAATGGGTACTCATGCAGAGAATGATCCATGCTGAAATAATAACGTTATTATTTAAAAAGCCATTCTTAACATGGGGAGGGGAGGGTGTTTTGTACCTATTCTGTACTTTAACCTTGCAATTGAATAAAAAAAAACATATCATAAAACTTTAATTAAATGTGGAAATAAGATTTAAAAAATAGCGCGGATTACTCTCTGCATTAGCACCGAAAAATGTTACTAAATATTTATTAATAATTTCTCACTTTTACAAACATTTGATTTTAAATTTCTTTTTAAATGACGACTTTTATCGACTTTTTTTTTAAATATCCCCCTCCCCCCAATGGTGTTTATTCCGAAATCCGTTGTTAACATGGAGAGGTTGAGGGTGTTTATTCTGAAAGCCATTCTTAACATTTGTCGAGGTGGACCTAATGTAAAAAAATAAATAAATAAATAAATTAAAAAAAAAAACTAAATCATTTACTGATAACTTCTCACTTTTACAAATATTTTTTAATTTACATGCATGGATGAACAAATTGTTGAATAGTGCGAAAACAAAACGTTTTTGTAATAAACTTCGGGATAATTTTTTGGATAAATATTTACATTTAGGTCCACCTCCACAATTTTCTTTTTTAAATGACGACTTTTATTGATAAATAAATTTACTTCTCCGCAACTTTTATTGATAAATAAATCTACTTCTCTGCAACGGGCACTGAACCCCTCCTTTTTTTTTTTTTAATAGTATTTTCGGGTGGGTATGCTGACAACAAATATCAGTTAAATTTTGCAAATAGCCCCCCCCCTCCAAAAGTGGTGTTTATTCCGGAAGCTGTTCTTAAGATGAGGAGGTTGAGGGGGGGGTGATTATAAGGTGGACCTAATCTAAAAAAAAAAAATAAAAATAAAAAAAGTTTTTTATGCGCACATAAGCAACTATTTTTTTATTAACTTTTTTATTTAAAAATTAGTAAATTTGAATGAATAGAATAATAAATCATTTATCATTAATGTGTTTTTGGTTTTGTGTTGAATGAAACTTTTTTTTTTTCATTACAACAATAATGAACCAATTTAAATCTTCCAGCATGCGTTTAAGGGTTACGAAATTATCAATAAATCGTTTAGTTACTAAGCCAACGTCAGTAAATAAAAAAAAATGTTACGTGCGCATGCATTAGCCTTGACTAGGGGGGCGCTAAGGAAGCGACCATTAAATAATTATGCTGGTCGCCATGGAACTCAACGCCCAAGGAGTACCTAAAGTGGCACTTATGTTATCGTGCTATTTTTTAAAATAGTATTTTTATGTTAAATTCAAATTTTACAATATGTTTTTATTTTATTAATTTGTTAAGTGAAAGTACAGATAACCTGGTCGGTTTCTAATGTGAGGAAAATCTACCCCCCCCTAAAAAAAGGGGTACTCTGGATAATAACAAAACATTAAAATTGCCCCAGTCTCGAAAGATTTCTTCTCTACTGAACGAGGAAAAAAAACGGTGAAGTGTAGTTCACCTTCTGTTTCTCTCCCCCTCTCTTAATATCTCTCTCTATCCATCTCTCCCTTTCCCTCTCTCAATCTATCTTTCTCTCTATATCACCCTCTCCATCTCTCTTTGAGCCCCTTTCTCTCTCTAACTCCCTCTATCTCTCTCCTTTCCTCTGTCTCATCCCTCTCTGTTTCTAACTCTCCCCCTCTCTCTGTTTATCTATCAATCCCTTTATCTCTCTATCTCCTTCTCTTTCTCTATTTTCCTCTCACTTTCTCTTTTCTATCTATATATCTTCCTCTCTATCTGTCCATCTCTAATCCCTCATCCTATTTTAGTCTCCTAAATTAATTACAGTGAATAAGGCATTGTCAAAACATGGATAAATCCTATTTTAGTCACCTAATTTACTGACTGTGAGAATAGAAGTTATTTGGAAATTACTGCTACCTTGAACAGCACCAGAAGTAACTGGTAAAACCTTTCTAATTAAATTGATTTTGGCAGCCATTTGGTAACAAAATGACAGTCTTAGCCCTTGCTGCATGAGGAATACCTGCGACCTTGCTGCCAAGTAGAAGAATTATTTATTCTACTTTAAAACATTCAATTTTTCAAAATTCTCATGTTTGACATCTCCAAAACATCCAATATGGGGGAAAAATATTGCAGAAATGCAAACTTATTGTTTAGGATGAATGCACAATGGTACGCAAAAAATCACTTGAGGCTCTTGGTCGATCCTTGCAAGATTTGCGTGGCAATGTCAGACCATTTGGGAATGCAGTAATATTGCTTGCAGGAGATTTCAGACAAAATGTTACCTGCTATTCTTCAATCAACACCAGCAGATGAAATAAATGCTTGCCTCAAATACTCTACTGTTTTGTTCCATGTGAAGATATTAAACTTAACTCAAAATATGCATGTCCAGTTGCAGACTGTTTGATCCGCACAAAAACTTTTGCATCACTTGTGGGAAATTGGGTACGAAAAAGTGCCAGTTGGTCAGAGTTATGGGCAAAATTTTTTGACTTTTAACTTCTGTAATTTCTGTAATTTTATTTCATCAAAAGAATAGTTAGTTTAAAAGGTTTTTGCAGATATTCAAATTATAAGAATTCCATTTGACTGAGTGAATGAGCTATTCTTGCAGGTCAATACAAAGATGCCCATGAACTTAACGCTATTATTCAATGTAAAATTCCAAGTGAGGTAGTCAAATACAAATCCATCGACACTGTTGTGAAAGCAGATAAAGTGGTTAATTATCCAACAGCTATATTTGCCAGGGATGCCACCGCATGTATTGCAACTGAAATTTGGTGTATTAATTATCATGTTGTGAAATATAAATCAATCCAAGCTTTGCAATGGCACATAGTTTGCAGTAAAAGAAAATTAACAAACAATATCATAGAAACAACAATCTTAACAGGACCTTTCACAGATGAATATATCTTCATTCCATGCATTCCTATGATTCCACCGGATACATCATTACACTTTAGGAAATTGCACTTTCCAATTTTATTGTCATTTGCAATAACCATCAACAAAGCACAGGGAACAATCTTTACAATTGTGGGCCTTACAGTTACACACTGACTGTTTTTTCACATGGACAATTTATGTTACGTATTCAAGAGTCACCAAACCAGAAAATCTCTATATCAGCTAAGAAAATGGAACAACAAAAACTGTGTACCCATGCAAAATGGAAAATTAAACCTATAAGAAACATGCTTTTTCTCATTTTGGAACTTTTTCCATTGCGCCAATTTGAGCCACAGCAACGCGTGGCAGGGTACAGCTAGTATTTTTTATAAAGCGCAAATAAAATAAAACATTCAATTTAGAACATAAAATGGATGGAATGCATTTTTATATAACTTTTTCGTTTTCTTTTTTGAAAAAGATAAATTTCTTTAATTAAATAAAATCAAAGTTTTAAGAATTGTGACAGTAATTTTAGAAAATTTTCATATGAATTTGTTTTTTGTTCTTTTTAGCAAACATTGTCTTCCATTTCCGTTAGTATAACTGTTCCGAAAATGAAAACAAAAAAGGAAAAATATTTCTGGCAAGTTTATATGACCTTGTTGAATTAATTCAAACACATCTTGTACGTATTAGTTCAGTATCTGGGTGGATGCCAGATACATCCAGATTGCAACTGTCTGTTGCTTACATTCAGTATATTGCCATCTATCTCACAGAGGGGAGGATTTTGTTTGTTGTCATGAACAAACTTTTTTCAATCACTATGGATATAATAAAGGTAAGTTTATAAAATGCAAAAATTCTCAGTGGTAGTTTACCTATTGAACTTCATAATGAAAGATTGTTATAGTGAAAAAGTCTTAAATCGTAGTATCATTATGATTTTAAACTAAAATTAACAATAAAGAGTGAAAGTGAACTTGTACAGATTTTTCTTTTATTTTAAGATTTAATTTTTGTTTTTTTTTATTAAATCTTTGTGCAGAAATTGTCGATTTCATTTGTTTAAAATTGAAATCAAGTTTATTAAAGGTTAAAAATCTCATCCGCTTTTGATCAAATTCTATGGTTGCAAAACTTACTTCCAAAGGAAGAAAACAATGACACGATGATAATGCACCAATTCACCCAGCTCTTCAGTTGTCAATGTTTTTGCATGATGCGCAAACATTCGGCTGAAGTTAAATATTGCGTCTGACCACCACAACGAGATCTTAATATTTCATTAAACATTTTTGATTCATTTAAAACAAAAACAAATAAAAAGTTGATACTCAATTTGAATCATGACAAGAACTGAAGAATGGAGATAAATTACTTTGAAAACAATTCAAACATCATAGAATTCAAACTGAATTATTGCCAAGGTGGTCCCAGCCCATATTAGAATAACTGAAATTTGAACATGTTTTAATTATTTCTTCAACCTGCGTGTAGGGGAGGGGGGAGATAAATAGAAATTCGACACAAACTTCGAAATCAATTCATTGATTTTTATCAAATTTGATACAGTTATAAGCTCTGCGCGCACACACACGCTGAAGTCAATATTTGTGTTATTAAAATCAATATTTCATTCAAATAAGTTTCAATAAATGTTAAATTCTTTACAGAATCTATAAACACTATCGACATTCAATCTGAAATTGATTATGACCATAAAATAATTGTATTTTTTTGTTTAATGAAAAAAAAAATAAAATTCAACAAAGAATGAAAAACATACTTTAAAAAGGTTTAAATATTTTTAATATTATTTTTAAATAAAAAAACGCATTAAATTTTTAATATTATTTTTAAATCAAAAAACGCATTAAATTTTTAATATTATTTTTAAATCAAAAAACGCATTAAATTTTTAATATTATTTTTAAATAAAAAAACGCATTAAATTCATTCGTTGAATTACAGCTGGAGGATTTTTTTTATTTTTAGATAAAAACTCCAAACACATTTCTTACTTTATTATTTTTTTTAAATACTTAACTCGCACTAATGATAATAGCAAATCTACTGTCATTATTGAAATTAAATTCAAACTTTTTCAAAGTAATTCTGGACTATAACAGTAAAATTAGAATAACTGATTGAAAAAATATTCTATCTCACAAAGAAATCAACTGTCGTGCTTTAAGCACTATTCTCCAGCCCACAGTCAATGCTGGGTATGATGCTAATATATAATTATTTTCACAATCAGACAACGTACGATGCTAATATATAATTATTTTCACAATCAGACAACGTACGATGCTAATATATAATTATTTTCACAATCAGACAACGTACGATGCTAATATATAATTATTTTCACAATCAGACAACGTACGATGCTAATATATAATTATTTATTTTCTCAATCAGACAACATACGATGCTAACATATAATTATTTATTTTCTCAATCAGACAACGTACGATGCTAACGTATAATTATTTATTTTCTCAATCAGACAACGTGTGATGCTAATACATAATTATTTTCTCCATCAGACAATGTACAATATTTAAAACACGTCTGCCAAGAATAGAATCAAGTAAATAAATATTTACTTGATTCTTCCGGCCTTGGCAGACGTGTTTTAAATATTCTCTTCAGTGCTTTTTCTGTGCACATTTGAACTTTTCTTTTAATGATTTTGAACTCATTCCATTTGTGATTTTTTCCAAGGAATTCTGCCTTTTGGATCATTTCGGACCATCTTCCAGTTACGCAATTCCTTTGGAACTTACCTGTTGGATTGGAAGTTTTTAATTCGACCGTGTTTGGATTTTACCATTCTTGGATTTTTTACCCTTCACCGGACTATCAATTCATGTGAAATCTTTTTATCATTTTTTCTTTTACCTCCTATTTCCCTTACCTCATTCTTTTTTAACCAAGTAAGATCTGTGACTTACTTGTGGTTTCATTAAATACTTTTACATACAAAATCCGATCCCGCATTTTGCTAATTCCTGCCCTCTGATGAGAAGGTGAGTATTTCTTCGAAACTGCGTGGATTAAGGACTATCCACTTATCTTGTGCTTCCTTTTTAAAATTAAATGTGTTTTTAACTCTTTTTCAAGATGTTTTTTAACATGTTTTATTAATCATTTGTTCATATATATATATATATATATATAGATACACACACATGCGCATATATATATATATACATATATATACACACACACACGCGCATATATATATATATATATATATATATATATATATATATTAGTGATGGGATGATTCCGATATTTTCCCCCGATTCCGATACAATCATTGATTCCATACTAACAATACAATAACCGATTCCAATTCTGATTCTCATGAATCTCTAAATATTCAACTGTAATATTGTTCCTTAATTGGAATTCATTTTTGAGATGAGCATTATATACATTAATTTATTTTTATTTTGGACTGTTACACCTGACGAAGGCCAGAGGAATAGTTGGCCGAAACGTTGTGAAAAAAACCCAAAAAACAACAACCAATAAAGATGAAAAACAACAAACTAATAAAGATGAGAATAATAGTCCGAAATAAAAATAAATTAATGTAAAATTGTTATTTGTTTCGTGATTACGATAAAAACATGTTAAATGTGCAGATAGTTTCTCAAGCGTAAAAACACATTTGTGTGTGAGGAGGTGATCTATGCATTTTAGTTTTATTGGAGTTAAAAACCAATATTATTTTATCATTTACTACCAGCAGTGGAAGATTTGACTTGAAACAAAATCAAATAAAAAGAATCGTTTTTTGGCACTGGAAAATAGATGTAAATTTTTCCAATTCACTCAAAAGTTCTAATTTTTCCGTTTCTCGATTCCGATTAATTGTCTCAACACTCTTATATATATGTGTGTGTCTAATACGAGTGAGTCTTGGAAGCTGATGAGTGTTGAACATTTAACAAAAGAACATTTTGATAAATATTATGAAGATGAAATTGTGTTTGTGAGTAAGAAATCGAAGCTGCTTACCTTAATGAGTGGTGGATAGCTTTAAATAATGCAGCAACAGGCAATGTCCGTATAAACGTGTTTGTACCGCAACCCATTTGGGGAGGGGAGTAGGGGTAATTATTGTTTGCAAAGCAGTGGATAATGTTATTAGTAAACAGACGTTTCATGCAAAAGGAAACCAGAGTTTTAGTTGAAGAAATCTGTTTTTATGGTGAAGAACCGAAGCATTTCTATAAACATTTGGAGCAAGTTCAAAATCACAATAAAAAACCTGTTTAGTGGTTGCCAAACTTTGTTAAATCCTCAGTGTACAAAAAAAAAGTGATTTGCTAGTCCACTTCAAAACTGTTCATCTTTTTTCGAGCAAATCACATCAAAACGGAAAAATCTTATTCAACTATCTAAAAGAGTGGCTAACTTAATAGGTCCTGAACTGTCAGCTAGGTTTCAACCTCTGTCCTATCGATGAAATATTGCATCCCTGCCTGATTTACAAGTATTTTAATGGTAGGTGCTCTAATGACCTACAAGCCCTTGTGCCTCCTCAACGTAAATACCCCCGACAAACCCGACAAGCAGCAAAATCCCACCCCTAAACGTTAGAGATCCCTAGATGCCCAAAAGCCTTCAACTCTAATAGTTTCCCTAGAACTGCTGGACTTTAGAATTCCCTTCCGGGTTCCTGCTTCCATGGCTACACTGACATGCAGAAATTCAAGTGTAATGTAAACAGACATCTTGCTGCTCAACTCCCTACGTAGTATCCCTGCAAATTATGCCCCAAACAGTAGCCTCCTACATCAAAGTGGCGCTTTGCCTTGTTTGGAGTAAAAATGCAATAAAAAAATAACTAACTAAATAAAAAAAAACAAATTGATTTTAAATAAAATTTGCATATTTTTTAAGCCTACATGTAAGAAACATTTAAACTCTTCAGTGTGAAATTCTCACAACATGAAGTGGAATAAATACATAGAAGACTTAATTCTTAACAAAAAATATATAATCACTGTCGTATTTTTAATTGTCAATGTTTTTTTTTTTTATTTACTAATTAATCTCAATTTACTTGGCTTCACATAAGGGGGAAGTTAGAACGGTTTTCTTTCATGTGGTGGTCATTCTGGGTGTAGATGATCTTTGACACAATTTCATTAAATAACAGTAAAAGCGATATATTTGTTCAAAGTCTTCACACCTATAATTGAGCAAATTACCTTAATGAACACATGTTCATGGTCATAACTGATAATATTCTTAAGTATTAGGTTTTGGCATATCTTTCAACATCTCTCCCAGGTTGTTCTACCTACATGTATTTATGTCTCTACTAAGAGAAACCGGGTTATATTCATATTCATTACAGCAGTTAGATATCTAGTTTTTGGTACTAGTGTTTATTATACCAACATACAATTTTCTTTGTGAAAAGTTGGTATTTAAAAATAAATTAGCCTGGGTGCCTGGCGTTGTGTGAATCTTAAATTCAGGATGTCAGAACAGTTTTTTTTGTTGTTGTTAATTTCAAGGTCATTATCATCGTAACAAAATCATATTTCTTATATTTCTTAAAAGAAATGGCAAAGTTATTTAACATTTGCAGCACAAAAACCGATATGCACATCAATATTGCAGAATACAAAATTCTGGTGGGAATTCATATTTGTGTTGCATGAAAGCAGAATTATTCAAAAAATATTTGCATTTGGTAAGGAAAAAATAATTTCGTGTCAAACATATAAACAACGTTTTTTTTTTTTTTTTTTTGCATTTTTTTAAAAAATATATCAAAATAGTTTGAACTTGTGATAATATAAATTATTATTAAAATATTAGGGTTTTTTTTCTTTCTAACTGATATTAAAGTTAAAAACTTCAATGTCAAGATTAAAACTGATCTGTCATAGAAACAGTAAATGAAACTAAACAGCCAACTAATTATTTTCATTATAAAAGAAAACTTGGAATTAAAATAAGTGTTCATATTTTTAATTATATTTTGCATATAACATTCATAAGGAATTGGAATAGAATCAATTTCAATTAATATATAAAGTCATCTTGCCCGACTTTCTTTGTTAAACTGAATTAGAAATGGATCTGACAAATCCATATTTGATTCTAACTCGCCATTTCTTTTTTTATCCCTGTAGTATGTTCTTTAACCTTAAAAAGTGTAATTTGTTCCAGTTTATTTATTAAAATAATTATTCTGGCAAGGAGAAATATAATGGAGACAATTTTAAATAATCACATGAAAAGATGAAAATAATTGCTATTTTAATATAAAGGTATAAAGCAGAGTTATCTCCCTTTAATTTGTAGCATTTTAAAAAATTTTGTCTCTGCAATATTATTTCCAATATTTCCTCAACATTATGAGTTTTGTTTAATAAAAATCGAATTGATAAAACAAAGAAACGATTTTGATTTTGAGAAAGTCAAGATTTATTTTGGAATGGTTAAAAATTATTTGTAAAATGTCATCTAAACGTGGTTAAAATTATTTGTAAAATGTCATCTAAACGTGGTTAAAATTATTTGTAAAATGTCATCTAAACGTGGTTAAAATTATTTGTAAAATGTCATCTAAACGTGGTTAAAATTATTTGTAAAATGTCATCTAAACGTGGTTAAAATTATTTGTAAAATGTCATCTAAACGTGGTTAAAATTATTTGTAAAATGTCATCTAAACGTGGTTAAAATTATTTGTAAAATGTCATCTAAACGTGGTTAAAATTATTTGTAAAATGTCATCTAAACGTGGTTAAAATTATTTGTAAAATGTCATCTAAACGTGGTTAAAATTATTTGTAAAATGTCATCTAAACGTGGTTAAAATTATTTGTAAAATGTCATCTAAATGTGGTTAAAATTATTTGTAAAATGTCATCTAAACGTGGTTAAAATTTTTTGTAAAATACCATCTAAACATGGTTAACATTTTTTGTAAAATACCATCTAAACGTGGTTAAAAATTGTTTGTAAAATACCATCTAAACGTGGTTAAAAATTGTTTGTAAAATATCATCTAAACGTGGTTAAAAATTGTTTGTAAAATATCATCTAAACGTGGTTAAAAATTATTTGTAAAATACCATCTAAACGTGGTTAACATTTTTTGTAAAATATCATCTAAATGTGGTTAAAATTATTTGTAAAATGTCATCTAAACGTGGTTAAAATTTTTTGAAATGAATTAAAACTTGATACTCATTTACTTTTTCATTTAAATTATTTGCAGAATTTCAAAGATTTTACGATTATAATTTCTACCATGAACATTCCTACAAGCTTATGAAACTGATGGGTGCTTGATTACATTGGTGATTTTTTAAGCCAACACATTTCCGGTGAAAACATTATATACTTTCATGTCATGGCAAAATTAGTATAAAATTCAAAATAAATGTTCCTGTAGAAGATGTGCTAAATGTATTTTTAACAAAAAAAAAAAAATCAACCACAATTACATTCTAAAACGTGTTGGTTTAAAAATGGTGGGCCCATAATTTGTCAATTTAAATTAAGGGAAATAATTCAGTTTGTCATACTGAATTGATTACATAACTCTTCCACATAAAAACATACAATAAAACTCGATAATTTGATAAATTTTATTTTTCTACTGGATCATTTTTTTTTTGGAATTCATACTAATTTTGCTATGATGCATAAGTGCCACAAACATGTTAAAACATGTTTTAAGCTATGTATGCATCATTAGATTACACAATTTGCTTTGCCACAAACACATTATATAGATGCTATATAACATTTCTTTAATTTGCTATAAAAAAAATGTGTGCTTAAAGAAGATAAAGCTATTGCCATTTACCCTCGATGGGTTGAACCAACTTCCTCCAAATGAGAAAGTGTCATGGGAATATCAATTTCACAAGAGGTCTCCAGTTGCATGTATACAGAACACAGAAATATTTACAATTGCATGTATACAGAACTCAGAAATATTTACAAGAGAAATTTGAATATAACGAACCCCATAAATGTTATAAATACCTAGAAAAAAAATGACTATAATTTGTTTGAAAAATAGTCATTCATTTACATGCAACAGTTTAAAGTAAAAATAAAATTTAGTCAATGCAGCACTTTTTTAATATGTAGAAATTCTTAAATTGTCACCTTAAAAAAAAATCAGCTAAAAGAAAATTAGTTTAATCTTTTGGAAAGAGTTAACATTCCTTACTAGCTTTTCTTTCTTTTTATGTCTTTCTTTGGTAATAGAACACATAAATATTTACAAGAGAAATTCGACCATAATGGATACCGGGCAAGTCATACAGCTAGTTATGTACAAAAAAAAATGACCAGAACTTGTTTAAAAAACATTCTTCTACAACAAGCAACAGTTTGAAATAAAAAGAAAAATTAGTCAAACGCCATTTTGTTGCATTTGTTCCTTTGATTGTAATGACTCGACTGACAGAGCAATGAATATTTGTCCTCCAAAAATACATTTGGATATGCTTGTGGGTCTTTAGTTGAATGAGGTTAGGGCTAGCAAATGTTCGTAAATGTCATTGCAATGCAATCCACAAGATCAACAATGAAATGGCCAAAAGGTCCTTGTATGGGCGAGGGAAAGAGTGAGGCCTCGAGATAAACGTTGCTATCCGGCAGCTGTGGACTTTGGTTCTTTTTGCTTTTCAATTCTGAAAGAAGAGAAGAGATTACCTGGAGAAATATCAGTTTGAAGGTTCATCGGTTCACTGGAAGACTTGGTCATTTGCTTTGGACTACTCTTTACCGATAACGTCCGTGGTCGGTTATTTATTCGTCGGGTCAAGGAGGAGAAGCCAGTCATCATAGAGCTGCGGGTTCTGCTAGCAGAAGCATTGTTGTTGGTGGCAGCAACTGCTGTCAACCACACAAGTTGTTAGTATTGCAAGGTGAGAGAGAGAGAGTTAAAAGAGGTAAGAGGGGTTGAACAAAAACATGCAGGACAGACGCACATTTACACTTTAAAAGATGCGCACGAATGCGCAATGAACAGTTCAAATGCAGATTTAACTTCAGCATGTTGATTTGTGCACCCATTTGTACAAATATTGAAATTAATACCCCCCTCCTTTAAACTATATTTTAGCGGACAAACTGTTCGTATTTACAATCAGTATTAGAACTTATCAAAGTTGAAATTAAGAAATTATTTTTCATCGTATTGTTTTGTTTAAATCAAAGTTTCACTCTCATTTGAAATTTAGAAATTGATGATTTAAAATTCTAATCCTATGCAAGGAAGGGTTCGAATACATGCACACCCTTAGATGTATGCACGCAAAACACACAAGAACTAAGCACTTTTTAAAATCCATTAACATAAACCTTAAAATATCCACAATATTTCTACATTCATTCAAATATTCCTAATAATGCACACATATTAAAATAAACCAACAACCGACATTTATTTGAAAATTCAATCATGAACCTATTTTTTAAATTTTACAAATTAAAATGCACACACTCATATTAAAATACTAAAAAGAAAAACTTAAAAATTCCTTTAATGAAAAGTTTGTTTAATTGAATCAAGTTAACAAAGCCATCTAAGTGGAGTTCCCAAATGAGGACTTAACTCTCAAAATATATAAATAGTGAATCAAAATGCAATTAAAAAAATGGCACTTTTTCATATATCAACCCGAGATTTCCACAAACTTATTTGGAGTGCCTGTCAGATGATGGGAAGAACAGGAAACGGTTGAAAGCAGTTTTCTGGATATTAAGACATTTTTTCCAATGTATTACTTAATGAATTTTAGTGGTCGTCGCCATTCTTAACATGGGGAGGGAAGATTGTAACAATTTGCATTTTTTGTAATAAGGCTTGCCCAGCCATTTCCAGTTATTCTAGTCATCTACCAGGTACACCTGAGTAACTTCATGGAAATCATGAGTCAATAAATATAGAAGCATCAACAAATTGCTTTTATTCTTTGATTTCTTCATAAACTTTGAAATTCAATTATGTCGAAAGAGGATTTATTTTAAAAGATACGACAATCATATTTTATGTTCTAAATTTTTTAGATGAGGGCTGATTGTTTATATTACTTGTTTTGATCGGACTATTCTTCTCATCTTGAGTATTTTTTGTGCAACGTTTTGGCTGATTTAGACTCAACACCCATCATTTTGTTATCTTGAAAAAGATGGAAGAAAAGTTAATGACTCCGTAGATGGTTTCGTATCTTGGAATTGTTTTTTAGCCATGGTTTCATCTCCTCGCCTTTGCTAACCAATTTTTTTTTTTTTTCACACATACGAAACCATGACCAAATAACAAAAGACAACTCCAAGAATGCAAAATTGTCTACGGAACCAGTAACTTTTCTCCTTTCTTATCGAAGAGAACAACCAACATGCCTGATGGAGGTTGAAGGATAACACTGACCAAAACGTTGCATAAAAAACAATAGTCCAATCAAAACAAGAAATATAATTATATTTTATGTTTTATGGCATATCAACCCTTTTTAATGTTGAAAAAGAATATCTATTGCAAAAGATTCAATTAGCTTGTCCATTTTATGACATATCAACTCTTTGGGAAAAATAAAAAATATGCTTTCAGAACGATTTATTTATAAGATTAAATTGAATACAATGTGCTATTTTACCCATAGCTGGAAGGAGAAATTAGGTGTTTATGCATTTTTCAACAATAGTAGTGAGCAAGTGATGGCAATAGATTTGATTCCATCAAACCAATTTCTTTATACCAGCAAGCATTGTATATCTTTGCACTTTTTAAAACATTATTGTCTTCACTAAATTAGCATAGAAAAAAGGTTTTGGACTTTGATGAAAATATGCATCAATATTTCAATCTCATTTCCTTCTATGGACGAAATAAAATTGAAATTTTGATAATGCGACGACAAAAATAATTGGTGTTGGACTTGTAGGAACATGTTACAAACTATTAAATGTCACAAATTTTGTATGCCATTAAATTAATATTTATATTTAAGCTAATCATTTACTTGAAACGTACTTAGTTTGCCCATACCAATCGTAATGGGCTAAAAAAATCTTTCTCATAAACAAAGTTTTTTTTATAATGAAAAAAATATTTTTTTTAAGTAAATTTTAATCAATTTAGAAAAAACGTCTAAACTCAATGAATGCCTTTTTATTGAGTTCCGAGCATATATAGTGTAGTATAATAATTCTCCACGTTCCAAATATCAAGTTTTCTCAGTTGGTAATTCTTTACATTTCAAAATGTATTGATTAGAAATAGTTTCGTATTGTGACTAACAGGCTATGCTATTAAAAAAGTGCTCCACCGAAATATCTCCAGTTCTCTCCAAACTTTGCAACAAATGCTTTAATGAATCTTGCTTTCCTGCCTGCTGGACAACTGCTTCTTTGGTACCAGTTTTCAAGAATTCTGGCGAAAGAACTGACCCAGCAAATTATCACCCCATTAGCCTTCTCCCACTTTTCGCCAAAATATTTGAGTCCATAATTAACCAAGCTCTAGTTCATCAACTTACAGATGCTAAACTTCTGACCAACCAACAATATGGATTTAGGAAAGCTTGTTCCACAGCAGACATCCTCACTGTAATCTCTAAACGTATATACCATTCACTGGACAAAGCAGGGGAGGGTAGAGTGGTAGCTCTAGATACATCTAAGGCTTTTGACAGGGTATGGTATGAAGGTCTTCTCAGAAAAATCAGATCATACAGTATCACTGGATGAATACTTAACATGATTTAATCCTTCTTAGATAAGAGAAAAATCCAGGTTGTCCTCGACAGTCATACATCTAAACAATATGATATAAATGCGGGAGTGCCTCAAGGATCTATCCTTGGACCTGTATTATTCCTAATATTCATAAATGACCTCCCTGACAAAATTGTCTGTGAGATGGGTATATATGGTGATGACACCACACTCTATGACAGGAAAAAAAAAAATGGCAGAAACACTAAAGGATGACCTCCGATCTGTGGTGAAATGGGGACAAAAGTGGATGGTCACATTCAATGCTGCCAAGATTAAACTTGTTTCCTTCAATGATTACAGGAAACCTTCTCTACCACCAATAGCAATGGCCAAAGACTTTATCTGAAAGTACATCTTTTAAACTCCTCTGTCCAACATTCACAGGAAACATGAGTTGGAACAATTACATTGAGAGCATTGCCAGAACCGCTGCAAAGAAGGTAGGCTCTCTCTACCGTGCTAGAAAGCTACTAACACCTGAAAGTATCCTGTATGTCTATAAGGCCACCATTCGCCCATGTATGGAGTATTGTTGTCACATTTGGGCTTGTGCCTCTGCTACTTGTCTCTCACTCCTAGACAAGGTTCAAAAGAGAATTGCCAATCTGATAGGTACTGAACTGTCATCTAAACTTCAGCCTCTGTCTCATTGACGGAATGTTGCATCCCTCTGCCTGTTCTACAAGTACTTTAACGGTGAATGCTCTGACGAACTGCAAGCACTTGTTCCCTCTTGACATAAATACTCCCGACAAACCCGACAAGCAGCTAAATCCCACCCCTTCACAGTAACCCCTAGATGTAAGAGAGCCTTCTACTCCAGTAGTTTCTTCCCCAGAACTGCTAAACTTTGGAATTCCCTTCCAGGTCCCTGCTTTCCCAACTATACTGACATGCAGAAGTTCAAGTGTAACGTGAACTCACATTTTGCCGCCCAACTCCCCACATAGTATCCCTGTAGCTTATGTCCCTGATAGTAGACCCTACATCAAAGTGGCAATGTGCCTTGTTTGGGGTGAAAATGTAATTAAAAAATTATTTTTAAAGTCATCTTCATAACTGAGAAGGAACGGCAGAGTGCGTCAGTTACATGAACCATGTAAGTTGTCCAAAATGGTGTTTTTATAAGTTTTTTTTTTTTTTTTATAGTAAACATTTGAAGAGTACACGACTAAATATGCAGCATTAACATAATTTTGCAGACTTGTTAATCACAAGATAAAACAATATGGTAATGGGTACATTTTGAAAAATAATAAATAACCAACTGAGAAAACTTGATATTTGAAACTTGGAGAATTCATTTCATAAGGGATATATTTTATGTATCGACCTTCAGTATTTACTTCAAAAGTGCTCAATGTATGAGTATAGCTAGATAGTGTTTTGAAAATATGGCAATTAAGCTATACAGAATTTTCTGTATTTTATCCTCATGAAGATTGGTCAGATTATTGCCACGACAAATCTTCACGAGGATGAAATGTGGAAAATTCTGTGTAGCTTAATTGCCATATATATACTAGTTTACACCCTCCACTAAATATGAGACAAAATAATTTGTTTAAATATATTGATGCACTTTTTACAACGTTATTGTCTCCACTTATTTGACCCGTCATAGCGAAAGAAAGGTTTCTGGACTTTGTTTTATGTTTATAATCAAGCAATTCAATTTTCTATTGCTGTATCAAATGCCAACATCATATTGATAAATATTGTGCTGATGAAAATATTTATGTAATTGTCAATCTTCCACACTTCTGTAGATTTCATAATAAAATTTTATTTTCAGAAACTTGTGTACATAATAGCAAATATTGTTGAGGATGAACTTTGATGAGTATAATCATTGCAAAATAATAAGTCACACATTTACATTCATTAGTTATAATATAGAGAAGTAAAATTATATAAACATCAGAAATCCCTATACAAATCAATCTCTGTTTCAATGGTGTTAATCGTCTAATCAGGAGTTCAACAATTATAGATTGTTGAACTCCTGATGGGACCATTAACGTTGTTGAAACGTAGATTGATTTGTGCAAGGATTTTCTGATGTCTATATAATTTTACTTATAAAAGCTCTACAAATGTATTGAGCACTTTTGAAAAGATATTACTTTTTTATTACAATACATTTTAACATATATATATATATATATATATATATATATATATATATATATATATATAATTATTAAATTTTAGTAATTCAATAAATTTAAAATTTATGACGTGAAATGGTTAAATTTCAAATCAAAAGATTTTTATTATTCTATGTAAGACAAAGAATACATTTGAAATATTAAAACTCCTAATATATCAAATGTATTCTTTGTCTTACATAGAATAATAAAAATCTTTTGATTTGAAATTTAACCATTTCACGTCATAAATTTGAAATTTATTGAATTACTAAAATTTGATTTATTTGCTCTATCTTGTATATTGAGCAATTTTTATTTAGATGGGATTGTCCTTATAGAATATTATTGCCAATAATATTTTGTAAGACCTATAATCACAGGTTTCCATACCAGTTGATTTGTTGGATAACTTTATTCTGAAGTATATATATATACATATATATAAACTTTGTGATTCAACAAAATAAATTAAATTTTCAACTAAATAAACGAAATATATTTTAGAATTTAAAGAAACATAAGCGAATAATTATGGGCTGAAACTAACAAAACAAAAAAAAGGGTGTGGAAAGCATTAGTATCACAAGGTGATGCAAGTAAAATGAGAATTGTAAAAATATCAAAAAATTGACATTTGCTTTGAAAGAACAGTTTGCTTTAGAATTAGATTTTATCAAGTTTTGCTTTAACTCAGTTTAAACACAACAAAGTTTTAAATCAAATCCGATTTATGAAATTTTTGTCTTTAATTTGTATGATTTTGAATTATTTGAGCCACTGTTTCCATCTTGAGTTTTATTCTCTCCATGTTTCAGTTTATATAATTTGTATTATTTGTTGCGGCCAATGTAACCTCTGACCTTCTTTAGGTGTATCTTGTCAAACTTGGGAATCCTTCTGTTAAACTTGGCAATCTGTATGAAATTTCAAATAGAGCCCTTCATTTAATCCACAGAGATAGTATGCTCTTGTTCTGTCAGCCATGACCGGATAGAAGTCTTAAGTAATTCTCAGTTGTATTTTTAGTATCGCCTGCACTGAGGATTGAACCTTTAACCTCTAGAAAAGTGTCACTTAGAACTGAATTTTACTTTGTACTTTATCCATTATAGCAAGTTTCATAAGTTCGATAAGAGACACTTAAAGAAGGTTGGAGGTTACATTGGCTGAAGCATTATGAAAACAACACTTAAGATGAGAACAATGGTCCGAATAATATAAATTATTTTAATCGAAAAAATTCAAAAACATCATTTATATTGTTTTGTTTAACAAGGAAACAATTTTTAATTTCGTTACACAAAATCAGAACGGAATCATTTCTTTTTCAAATAAGTAAAAAACAGTTCGATGTTGGCTATGAGCATGTTCCGCTGAGAAATCTGGGATCATCAGCAATGTATTATGAGGCTAACATAATAACTTTCATTATTATTGATTGCCAAGAGACAACACAAAGTTCTTGCAAAAAGAATATACAACTTTTAATACAATTATAAGAGTGAATCTTCAGCAGCTGAAGAAAAAGTTTCTTAATAACAAAAAAACATCACAGAAAATTAATCATGTTGAATTCGATAAACGTGGTTTTATTTATTATCCATTTTTCTTAGTACTTTTAGTATCAAATTAATTTATTTAATTTATTTTGTATTTGGAAAAAGTTACACATTTGGTTTATTATCAATTTTTGAATTTGTTAATACACAGTATTACAACAAATTTTGAATCTAAACAAATTGTTACATTTTTTTCTTTAAATATTTTTTAACGATATAATATCGTGTGGATTTCTGTTTTATTGTTAGAATCCTTTGAGATGAGTAGTTTGTATATTTATTTATTTATGGACTGTTATCCTCATCTTTTATAGTTGTTGTTTCACAACGTTTCATTCAGCTATTTCTCTGGCTTTCGTCAGATGGTTAACTGCAATGGGATAGGATTGTTGAGTCTTAACTGTATAGGATTGAAGCTATTAGAGGATTAGTTCGCCAAAACATTATGAGACAACAACAGCTATGGAAGGCAGTAATTAATGAGGATACAGTTAAGAGACTCAGCATTCCTATCCCGTCATGGTTAACCACCTGACAAAGGCCAGAAATATAGTTGGCCGAAATGTCATAAAACAACAACTATAAAGATGAGGATAATAGTCCGCAAATAAATAAATAAATATACAGTGTTTTGATAGGAACTGTTTTTTTTTTTTAATTATTCATTTGGAAATTAATATTTTCAAAATGGATTTTAATTTACTTAAGAAAAAAAAATATAACAATCTGTTTGGGGTTTTAACTTTTGAAAAATTTATTGAAATTTAATTTAGAAAACTTTTTAACGCTGCGTTGTATGCTGAATAAGTATTTTGTTCATTATTCATTTCTCCTGAACAGAACTTTAGTTTGAGAACTTCTTGAACACATTGTAGAAAGATTTGTTCTAAGAAATATGAAAATTTTATTTAAAGAAAAATGAAGGTTTTATTTTCCGACATATTCAATATTCCAGGTTGCTCAGTTTGGACCGAAATTATTAGGGTCAAACTCTCCACACATAAAATGCTGTCACATAAACAAAAACAAGCTTAACTTTAAATAATAAAGATGAGGAATTTCAGAGGAAAATTTATTGCTGTGGTCCCTAACGATGATTTTGATTGCCTGGAAAATCTTGGATAAAATTAAAAATAGGAAAGAGAAATTGGTGTGGCTGGTTAAAAAGGTTAGGCATAAAAAATGATTTTAAAAAGGATTGAGCAGGAACTTGGAACTATCAGCATTGGGTATCACGGATTTAAAAAAAGTTAATAAAAGCTTAGATTTCATTTTTAATTGAATTGTTTATAATGTTAACTCATATTCATAAGTAATTATCCAAAGAATTTTCGAATAAAATCAAACATAAATTATAAATTGTTAAACTCAACCATTTAATCGTTTTAAATTGTTAAATCTTTTTTTTTTGTTTGATCCATATTTTCTGTGAAAATCCATTCAGCGTCATTCACAGACGCAGCCATATTTATTTAAATTTTTTGAATTATTTATTTTTAAGAGAAAGTAACTTCATCTTACTGAATCCTAAACATTTCTTTTCTTTATTCTTTTATATTTTTCTATCTTTTACTCGTTCATGCAAGATAAAAGTTTTGAACAGTCGTGTCTGTTGATGGATTTGTTAATTGGAAGTATAAATCACTTCTAAAAGTTTTGAATGAAAAGTTAATCTGGCCTGACTCAACATATTGAAGCAGTTATCAATTTTATGTACTTTGGGGGTAATTCAAATTTTTTGTTAACAACTTTTGTTATGGCTATAGAAGAATGTGTTTATTCTCAGTCTTTTACAGGAATTTCATCAATTTGTCATTTTCAGTGACATTTATAAGAATTGAATGTCAGTTGAAGATTTTAATAAACAATTTATTAAAATGAACTGCTTTTCGCTTTTATTAGCTTTTATTTTTTAAATTGCTTATGTATCAACATTTGAATCAGTGATTGAAAATAATCTTATTTCATTATTTTCATAAGTTTATTCATAAAAAAAAACAGATGAATTGGTTGATAATAACTTTAGGGAAATCTTCTAAAATGCCATTTGGTAATATTTGCAAACAAATTGTTACAGAAAATCATAATAACAGTAAGTTATAGTCATTTTAATAGATACACGAAAAGATCAAAAAACATTTTGTCAAGTTCGAAATTTTTTAACATGGTTGATGTAATAAATCGTGCAAAGCGCAAGGGGAATAACTCTTTATACTACATGATAAGGAACGTAACATTTTTTCAATCAAACCATGTAAGTTATTTCATTTGTGGCATAATGTAAACATGATGTCGCTAGTCTCAGTCTTTTTTTATGAATACTATTATGGCATGTGTTTTTCAGAATTGTCTGATCTATTCCTGCTCCTTTGTTTTAGCTCGTTTGACTCGCTGGTCTAGTGGTCTTCATCAATTCACAGTTTTAATACTTTATTGTAATACAGCTTCCTATTCCAGTGGCTGCTTTTTATGAACTGCAAGCTTGTGGAATTCTCTTCCTGCTGACTGTTTTCCTCTTACATATACTTTTCATCTTTTCAAGACTAAGATGAATTGATATCTCCATGCTTGTTAGTTCCTTATACCAAGTGGCTTCACGCTTTGTCTGAAGTGATTTCCAAAATAAATAAAATTTAAAAAACACAGTTCTTTCCCTTAACTTACTGTAGCCATATTACAAAAAATGAAAAATGATGAAATATATTTTCATTATTTTGTGTTTAAGATTCAAATTACTATAACTTATTGTTTTTTTTTGTTTTTTGTTTTTTTTAAACTAAATGTAATGATTTTCTGAATCAAGTCGTTTTCTATGATGGAAGTAGCTTATTTCTGCTTGCCATTATCATACATTGTTCAAATCAACTATGCATGAATATTCATTTCCAATACAAATTTGGTGACAAACCTGCCAGTAAGTTCTACTTGATATTTATATCTTCCCTACAGCAACATGATGTGAAAAAAAGATTGGAAAGTAGAGTTTGAAGAGAAATCCTTCCAAAAAGTATCTTTTAGGATTTCCTTAAAGTTAATATTAACCAATGATAGCACACTTTCACAAAGGCATAAACAAAACAAAGATTTATTGATATCAACTTTTAAGATAACAAAAACAAGATCATATGACCTGAAGAGAATGAAAGAATAAACAAGCAATAAAAAAAATATTAATAGAAAATGTTGCATTCAAAATAAAATTACATTTGCATTCAATTTCTACTTGAGAAAACAAATTCAAAAGTTACATTCATTTTATGAGAAAAGAATTTAGGGATTGAACCCTGTAAACAGAATAAAATCCTCCTATTGGTATTTTATTTCTTCCCCATAAGAGCAATATGTGACACAAGGTCGTTTTTAACGTGGAGGAAAACCAGCTCCCAAAAAAGGGGAACTCTGGCAGTAGGTAAAAATAAAAATTGCCTTAGTATAGAGGAGTTTCCCCTACATTGACTAAAGATAAATTAACTTTAGTGTATCATCAGAACAGATACTACACTCGGATCTTAACCCAAAAGCCAGTTCCTATTTGCATTCACCTAAAACTGATGTCAACAATAATAACACAATATTTGCTATTAAAGGAAATTTTTTGTTTAAAACAAAAAAAACAAGAATGTTATTTAAAAGCAACATGTTAGATAAACTCATGTACAATATTTAATGATAGCAGTGCATAAATATTATATAGCAGTGCATAAATATTATATAGCAGTGCATAAATATTATATAGCAGTGCATAAATATTATATAGCAGTGCATAAATATTATATAGCAGTGCATACATATTATATAGCAGTGCATAAATATTATATAGCAGTGCATAAATATTATATAACAGTGCATACATATTATATAGCAGTGCATAAATATTATATAACAGTGCATACATATTATATAGCAGTGCATAAATATTATATAACAGTGCATACATATTATATAGCAGTGCATAAATATTATATAACAGTGCATACATATTATATAGCAGTGTTATTGAACATAATATTCTGGTTAACTAATATTCAGTTTTTGTTCCAAACCTTTCCTTTTGAAAATCTCAATTATACTAAAGAAAAAAAATAAGATGAAACACGGGTCTGTGGATGTTTATATAATATACATTTACTATTCTAGGAGAGAATATTGATGGATGAAAAAGAGGGTTTTTATTTAAGATAATATGCAAGAATCTACTCTAAGTGTAATGGAATCTTCTACTTAAAACGATTAAATATGGCAAAGTTTGTCTTCCATTATTGGCTGGCATTCATTTTTGTATTACGAAAAACAAATTACATACGATCGATAAACGTGTGCACACATGTGTCCATTTGTTGGTTATCTTACGACATATCAGAAATATCGTTAAGAAAGAAATAGCGACAGCTAAGAGAGAATTTACGGAAACCACTAAAAAGCGCATCGAAGCACAAAAACTAGGAACTCGAGACTTCTGGAAAATCTACAACAGTGTAGTAAATAATGGGCAATCGACAATTCCCCCACTAACCAACAATCACGAGGTTGTCTCCTCAGCAACCGACAAGGCTAACATGCTTGCCAGTCGGTTTGCCTCAAACTCCACACTGGACCCTTCCAACCACCCCCTACCTGACTTTCCTATGCGGACAGACGCCACACTAGACGATCTGAAAACCACCCCTGCTCAGGTGCATGCTATCATAAAAAACCTTGACACCTCAAAAGCATGTGGACCCGATCTTATCCCAGCTGTGCTATTAAAAAAGTGCTCAGCCGAAGTAGCTCCAGTTCTCTCCAAACTCTACAACAAATGTCTTAATGAAACTTGCTTTCCGGGCTGTTGGAAAACTGCTTCTGTTGTACCAGTATTCAAGAATTCTGGTGAAAGGACAGACCCATCAAATTATCGCCCCATTAGCCTCCTTCCACTTTTTGCCAAAATATTTGAGACCATAATTAACCACGCTCTAATCCATCATCTTACAGATGCTAAACTACTGACTGACAAACAATATGGATTTAGACAAGCCCGTTCCACAGCAGACATCCTCACCGTGATCTCTGAACGTATATACCAATCACTGGACAAAGCGGGGGAAGGCAGAGCGGTAGCTCTAGATATATCTAAGGCTTTTGACAGGGTATGGCATGAGGGTCTCCTCAGTAAAATCAGATCATACGGTATCACTGGTAGAATACTTAACATAATTAAATCCTTCTTAGATAAGAGAAAAATCCAGGTAGTCCTCGACGGTCGCACATCTAAACAATATGATATAAATGCGGGAGTGCCCCAGGGTTCTATCCTTGGACCTCTATTGTTCCTGATATTCATAAATGACCTCCCCGACAACATTGCCTCTGAGATGGGTATATATGCTGATGACACTACACTCTATGGCAGACACGACAGGAAGACGAATGAACACATTTCTAAAGAAATGGCAGAAACACTAGAGGAAGACCTCCAATCTGTAGTGGAATGGGGACAAAAGTGGTTGGTCGCGTTCAATGCTGCCAAGACTAAACTAGTTTCATTCAATAATTACAAGAAACCCTCTCTACCACCAATAGCAATGGCCAACGACTCTTTATCTGAGAGTCCATCTTTCAAACTCCTTGGCCTAACGTTCACAGGAAACATGAGTTGGAACAATTACATTGAAGGCATTGCCAGGGCCGCTGCAAGAAAGGTGGGCTCTCTCTACCGTGCTAGAAAACTACTAACACCCGAAAGTATCCTGTACCTCTATAAGGCCACCATTCGCCCATGTATGGAGTATTGCTGCCACATCTGGGCTGGTGCATCTGCTACTAGTCTCTCGCTCCTTGACAAGGTTCAAAAGAGAGTCGCAAATCTGATAGGCCCTGAACTGGCATCTAAGCTTCAGCCTCTGTCCCATCGACGAAATGTTGCATCCCTCTGCCTGTTCTACAAGTATTTTAGTGGTGAATGCTCTGATGAACTGCAATCACTTGTGCCCCCACGACGCGAGCACCCTCGACAAACCCGACAGGCTACTAGATCCCACCCCCACACTGTAGAGGTCCCTAGATGTAAAAGATCTTTTTACTCCAATAGTTTCTTCCCCAGAACCGCAAGACTCTGGAATTCCATTCCAGGTCCCTGCTTCCCCAACAGTACTGACGTGCAGAAGTTCAAGTGTAACGTGAACCGACACCTTGCTGCCCAAATCCCTACATAGTACCCCAGTAGTTGTTGCCCCTGATAGTAGCCCCCTACACCAAAGTGGCAATTTGCCTTGTTTGGGGTGAAAATGTAATAAAAAAAAAAAAAAAAAAAAAAAAAAAAATATCAACCCTTTTGGGTGATTTAATGTCAAATACAGTAATTTATGAGAAAAGTTTTTATGCTTCAAGTTCTTTATATTTTTAAATATTTATCCATGGAGTTTGGTTTGATTGTTTTGTGGCATATCAACCACTTTTGAATCATTTGAACATTGAATCCAGTAACGTTGGAAAAAGGTTTTATGCTTCAAGTTCTTTATATTTTCAAATGACATAAATGCATGATGCATTTTTGGTCAGGAAACCGGTATCTTCAGACAGCCTGATCCGATAGCACTTTATGCTCTAGCAAGTATTACCACTTCAAGCCAATGTGGAACTAGGAGGCAACTTCCCATTCTCCACAGCACCCAAATGAGGTCCTCACCACAGGATGTCTTAAGGTTATACCCAGGGCCAGTGGCCATTATGGGCTCATCTAACACGAGCTACACAATGCATTATAGAAATTGGTGATATTTTTTTTGACGTTATATATGATGTATAACGTGTTAGATTTTTACAGTTTTAAATCAATTTAATGAAATTTTATCAATTTTATGCAACTGATCTGCAAAAGTCTAAAAAATATAACATTTTTTAAAAATATTTACATTTTAATCGAAAACAATTATTTGAACATTTGTTTTATAATTTAGTTTTTTATTCAAATTTATTATGATTTAATTTTTCTATTCAAATTTATTATGATTTAGTTTTTCTATTCAAATTTATTATGATTTAGTTTTCAATGAAAATATTGTATATGCATGTTTTTGAATTTCACACTTTAAATGTTTCAATAAGTTGTTCAACTTGTGTTTTGTGTGGCTGTAAACAAGTCAATAGATAATAGTTCATTTGAATCATTTTTCTGCCAAGATTTTCATTCAACTGATTATTTATCAGAGGAGTATGGTTAGAACTTTAACAGAATTAAACAGTAAAATTATCAATTTGATGAAAAGCTCAAAGTGTTCATACAAGATCTAGAGAATAAACAAATTCTGTCACCATCAAATGTAAAATCGGAACATAAATGGAAATATGATTGAGATTTTTTATTTGTGTAGTGATCAGCATAAAAAAAAATATTGACAAGATTTTCGCATTTAAAAGCTGAACAGCATCTTTGATAGTAGTAGTATCGTATGAGTTAGACTTCTATACCACTATTTTTTAGTCAGTCTGAGAAATTGTCTCCAGAGAGATGGGCTGTTGCATAGTGTCCTTCCTTCCTTCCTTCCAGTCAAGTGACTGTACAGAGTAGGATCAGGTTGTCTACGTTCAGGAGGGTCGGGAGGGGCGCTTCCTTACACTTTGGGTAGATTGGGGAGTCTAGTTGTCTCCACCTGTGTTTGTTTACTGCAGTCGTGCAGTGTCTTGTTTTGATCCGATTTGTTAAAAAATGGGCAATATGCTAACATAGCAGGATTCCCATCTACAAAACTTCAAGATTATGGACCCAGTAGGCTTCCATTTCACTTTATTTAAAGAAATTTTAAAAATAATTCAAACAAAAAAAGGTTTTAAACTTTTTGTGCAATTTCTTTAACATAAACTTGAAAGAATGTATAAACAATTGTGAGTGAAAAATCAAATCATGATGATGATGATGATGCTGATATTTTTTAGACGTACCTTTATTTCTGTTTGCTAGCATGTTATTTACCGTTTGGTGACTGTAAGGTGGCGGTCGAGGGTATTGCTGGAAAATAAAAGGTGGAATTGCTATCCATAAACACTAAATAATAAAAACCACTCATGAATTAAGGATGAATGAAATGGAATGATATATATAATCATAAGAGAGGGGAAATGATAGGAAGAACAGAGGAATGAGAAAAAGAGAATCGTGAAAAATAGAAGGGAAGAGAAAAAGTGGAGAGAAAAGAGGAGGAAAGTAAGAAAAAAGGAGGAGGCGGAGAAGAGTGTGAAACAGAGGGGAAGGAGAAACAGAAAAAGTGAGAGAGCAGAAGTATTTTGAAATTCTTTGACTTGGTAAAAACTTAGCATGTTGGTATTTTGTTTATTGATCTTGGTAAAAATTTAGCATGTTGGTATTTTGTTTATTGATCTTGGTAAAAACTTAGCATGTTGGTATTTTGTTTATTGATCTTGGTAAAAATTTAGCATGTTGGTATTTTGTTCATTGATCCATTGACAATTGTTTAAACTATTGATAATTTTGAACTTGCCTAACCTTTCCATTTTCTTATCTATTCCTCTAATCTACATTGTATCAAGATTGGTCTAATGAATCACCAATCATTTACTAGTAAATAAAAGTGAATTCTTTATTGAAGTAAATAATCTCCTAAGAAGGAAATCTTCTTTCAACTACTACAGAGAAGCTTTTTTTTATATCTTAATCCGAAGCAATGATGGGGGTTTGCAAAGATGGACTTTTCTCTCCACTTGATACCATTACAAGTTTGGTTCATGTGAAGATTTGTTTTTACAGAGACTTTGTGCAGAGTATCTTCACATTTTATTATTGATCACTTCTATGGCAAATTTAAGTCTAACGGTATTGTTGTTGCTGGCACTCAGCACACGTTCAAACCATCTGAGCTATGATTCCCTCATCTTGTCCTCTACGAAATCTCATTAGAAGAAGAGTGTTAGAATTTAAATACAATTTCATAAAATTACACATTTGATGAAATTCTTACCATGTTAAGAACATTTGTTTTTATTAATGTATTAATTAAAGTATTTGGCATAATCACATTGACACACCGCTTCCAGTTAGATCACCAAAGTTAAGCAATGTTGAGTCTGGTCAATAGTAAAATGGGTGACCATTTGGGAATTCCATGTGCTTTCCACTTATCTCGGCATTTGTTTCCAGTCATCTAACACTTTTCCTCACCACTGGAATCAAACAGGGCTGATTCAGAAGAGGTGTGATTGTGATTGCACAACACTTGCCTCAAAATTACACCCACAGCTACCCTTATTTTTTTATTTATTTTTTACATGGTAGTCACCACTTATCAAGGCCCGGAAACCACCTGGAGATAAGGGTGATTGCATGTACAGTAATCAATGGGATATCATAGTAATCGTTAATAATGGAGATTTGATAAAGTGTCTTATTTAAGGGGACGGTTCATCAGGAATTTGTTTATGTTGGACTTGAAGACATCCAAGTTGTAGTCAGGTAGAAAACAGGCAAACGGAAGAGAGTTCCATGGGTGTGCAGTTCTAAGAAAGAAGCTTTGTTCATGGAATCTATGTTTTGATTTAGGCACAGATAAACAGTGGGGAAAATTATTGACAGTGGTTTCAGCTAGACAGGTGTTTCTCATGAAAGATTGGCGAAGGGGGACCAGGGATTGGAGCTCAGACGAGCACTTGCCATGGAAATAACGTGGTTATCCATTGTCTCTTGAAACTGAATAATATAAATTAAGTATTAATTATTAATGTTTATTTTGTTTAAGAAATGTTATTAGTTTTAATTCTTTACATTTTCTTGTGTTGGATTTTGGGTGCGTATATATTTTCATAAAAAAAATACATGAGAAATCTTATTTTTAATATTAAGCCTTGTATATAATCTTTAATATAGGATGCTGATATGTTCGTTTCTACGCATCTTGTGTAGCATCCTTGATAGAGTGTTCATAAATGTTGTTCGTATCTCAAGGGAAATGAATCAGGATAAAAAATGCCATTTGAAGGATTCTCTAGAAGAAAGAGGCAACAATGTTTTTAATTATATTTTTTTTTTATCACATCAAATAATGGATCCACTTTGCTGAAAGAGGAGTGACTTCTGGTTATCTTTCAAAAGAACATGATGGATCACTTCAACCGAGTCATTATTGATCGCCAGAAATCTCAACCTCATAGTAATGCTGGCGTCTCTCAAGGTTTCAGCTTGTGCTCAACTCTCTCTGATCTTTATCAATGATCTCTCAAATCACATTCTTAAATCATTCATAGACATTTATGCAAACGAGATCACAATTTATGGCAACACTTCAAAATGGTTGGATCACTCTACCACTCCAGTAGGTATCTTACTGCCGATGCATCCTCTATCTGTATAAGAGCCAGGAATGCTCTAAAATAGAATTCTGTTCTTCTATCCTAGAATTGTTCAATAGCAGGACACATTTTTAAGGATGATGCAGAGTTCATATTGGGGCACATATATAAAGGGACTCGTGTAATACAGACATAACGATAGTGATGATGAGGGAGAGAAAACGTTTATATATATTACAGTTCTGGGATTCTTGGGACATCATATATATATATATATATATATATATATATATATATATATATATATACATATACTGACTGGAGATGTATACAAGTTCTTAATAAAGAGGAGGGAAGATGCATAATCCTCGAAGGGTTACACAATGTTCATTGTAGATAATGATAATAACAATTATCTTTTCTGTTGTAACTGAATGATGACATGAGACAACACGTACAGAACATGATGATGATTTCTTTATTTATCGGTTGATTAACGTCAGGAATTCACTTGTATCTACATGGTTAATCTTCTACCCCTTCGCCTCTAATGGAACTCTCCTCTGACTATGTTAACTCTTGGCTGATCACTGACTAACTGCCTAAAATTTAAACCATAATATAGAGAAATGTCCTTTGTCTATGATGTCAGAAGTGTGTTTTTCAAACATGACTAATTTCACATGGTTATGCATATGTTTGTCCAAAACACATTTCTGCAAACAAAAGAATCCTATAACCTATTTTTTTAACAATATATTTTAAATTTTCATTGTTCATTCTTTTACTGACATATTTAATATTCAGATTTCTGAAAGAATTAACAATAGACTTACTTTCTCACATTCCATTTAACTTTGCCTACAGGGTTCGATTCTAGGCTTATCCTAATCTCATTTTCACTTCTTTAATATTCTTATTTACATGGAAACAGAATTACCTGCTTGTGGAACACTGGTCCATTGGCCTGCTTCCCAGTTGAATACAACATGGTAGCCTTCAAGTCCAATGTAAACAAGTTCTTGTTGAGCCATCCCTATAAATAATCAAATTCTACCAAACTTACACGATTAACAATTACTACACTATCAACTTACATCCATTAACCCTTGTCCTTGAGTGGCCTTTGGGTCTTGATAAGTGGTGACTCCTGAGTAAAAAAAAAAAATGAATAGCAACAAACTCAGTACAGAACTCTGATTAATTTTTTTTTTTTACATCAGAGTCACCATTTATCAAGGCCCAGAGGTCACTCAAGGATAAGGGTTAATGAGTGTACAGTAGTCAATGGGACAATATTATAACAATCGTTAGCAGTGGAAATTTGGTAAATTGCATGACTTAAGGGAACGGCTCATCAAGAACTTGTTTACATTGGACTTGAAGATGACCATATTGTAGTCAGTTGGAAAGCAGGAAAACGAATGTACTCCTATTTAAACATTAAAGCTGTCACTAAATGTGCTGTTAATTTTAACATAACTTGAACAACCTTCACAATTGGACCAAGTTTCCAGTCTTTCAGGATAATCTTTTCTTTTATGATCTGATTCGTCAAGGATGATCATCTCACTGCATGTTTCACCGTCTTCAACATTTCTGCAACAACGTACTTTCTCATATTTCTTTCTCAATTCTTATAGTTGGGCCAAGATATCACTTTTATAACTTTTACATCTTTAATCTCATGAAAACTCAGTATTCAACAATTGCTTACAGTAGCATGTCTAAGCATCCATCTTATTCGGTTGATTTGTTGCTCTCACTCCTCTGATATTTCGAATACAATTCTTTCCAACGATTTGATTTTGCCATCTGTTTAGCATTCCTGAATACTTCATTCTTTTGATCATTCTTTCATAATACATCAGTGAAGCAAGTTCTTCTTCAGCCTCCTTCTTCAGTTTGTATCTCGCTTGGCTTCCCTTTTTGTCAGCAGATAATTTCCCTTATTCACCAAACCTTTTGACTTCTTCACTTTTCGCTGGTTGACTTCCTAACTTCCTCATCCCACCACCATGTCATCATATATTACTTTTCTTGCTTCCATTTTTTGCACTCAAACTCAAATGGAAGAAACTCAATGGAAGATATTTACAGATGTTTATTTTAAAAAATCAAAGTAAATGAGAACTTACGTTTGGTTCGCGGAGGTAAAGTGCTTTATCCACAAAATAATGTACATCTCCAACAGGAGGATAACGCATCAAAGTGTTCATGCAGTTGGGGTAATCACTGGTAAGCACTGCAAAAATACAATTAGACAAAAGTTTACTAACAAATGACAGTGGTTCAAAGATAGTATTTCAATCTGGATGTGCCTATTCTAAGTAAAAGTTTTTTTTTATTTCAGAATTTTTGAGATGAGGATTAATTCGGACTATTGTTCTCATCTTATTCAACAATCCTCTTGTCCTGTTCTTTTGGCTCGCAAGGACCTGTGGTACAACGGATGAAAATGTTAGGTAATAATCCATTTTAAGTGATAGTCTTCTTGAGGTTGAAGGTTCAATCCCCAATTTGAGCAATACTAACAATTATGAATTAAGACTTTTACTCAACCATGGATGACAGAACAAAAACAATCTCTTTAATGGATTGAATAAAGGGATCCATTCAAAAGACAAACCTGAAGATCAGAAGTTACATCGTCTGAAACATTGTGAAAATAACATCCACGTTGAGAACGATAATGTAAATAATTCAAATAATGAAAAAATAAATAATTTTACAGTTTTTAAATTTTTAGTTGATGTGTATTGAAAGGAGATCTTGCACTTACAACATTTATTTGGATCATATAGGATATAAGGACCCCAGAACATCAGAGGCATAAGTGAAAGCTTTTGGTGACCTTCGCACATATTCCATAAACAAACATAAAAGACCCAAGTTGATTGGCTTTTGCCAACAAGATGTTTTTCGTTTTTTAAGGTGCATTTTTTTTTTATTTACAAAAAAATAAGACTATATGAACAAGAGATTTTGATAAAAATATTTGAACAAAATTTTAATAAACAGACGAGGGATGATTGAAGATAGGAGAAAGAGCATCCATATATTTTTTATGTTGGGTACAAAAGTTTGGAGGGTGGGGGAGTACACAAAATTTTTCCTACATCAAAACCAACCTTAGAATTGAGAATTATAGGATGCTAATCTTTTCTGTCCTCGGTCACGGAAGCAGAAACATTTCTAGACTGAGGAAATTTTTATGCATAATAAAACCATATCTTCAATACATAGTTTTATTTATGAAACTTTTTGTGTCATTTTGTCAATATCTTTTCTGTCCTCAGAGAAATTCTTCCAGACTGACACTATTTTAATATTTGTTCCAATCCAGATTTACCCCCCCCCCCCCATTATGAGAGAAACAAGATTTTCCTTACAATAAAAAACGATCCTAGAGATTTATAAATAATACCAACTTTATTTAAAAAATAAAAATAAAACTTTTGGCTTCTCTCATTGGGACAGATTGGACAGAAGGTCGGTTTTTAATGTAGGAAAAGTCCAACTTCCCAAAAAAAGGTACTTAAGATTGGTATGAAGATTAAAATTACCTCAATCTAGAAGGATTTCTCTGTTGCTGATAAAGGAGAAGAAAAATGATGTGTAGTATCTCAACAGATACTATACTCTGCTCCTAACCAAAAGGTCCAAGACAATTTTGAAACTTTTTTTTTTCTTTACACGGTGGTCACCACTTATCAACGCCCGGAAGCCACTCAGGGATAAGGGTTATTGTAAGTACAGTACGTTAGTGTGGAGATTTGATGAAGTGTTTACTTAAGGGGGCGGTTCATTAGGAATTTGTTAACGTTGGACTTGAAGACATCCAAGTTGTAGTCAGGTGGGAAGCAGGCAAACGGAACAGAGTTCCACAGGCGTGCAGTTCTAAGAAGGAAGCTTTGTTCATGGAATCCACGTTTTCATTTAGGCATAGATGAAGAGTGGAGGAAATTTTTCACAGTGGATTCAGCTAGACGGGTGTTTTTCGCGAAAGATTGGCGAGGGGGGACCAGAGATTGGAGTTCAGACGAGCACCTGCCATGGAAATAATGATAAAACAAAGATAGGCTTGCAACGTCTCTTCTGTGGGAGAGAGGTTGCAGGGTAGAGAAAAGGGTATCTCCCACTAAGCCACGAAGTCTATTTTGTACTCTGTCAAGGCAGGATTCCATCCTTGGACGTACTTGGCTTTTATATAGATAGAGAATTGCATCAGTAGTGAGATATCTTCTGGAGTGGTAGAAAGATCCCATCATCTTTCCAGCGACCTTGGCAACAGACTTGATGTACGTTCCATTTCAGATCAGGAGTAAAGGTCAAACCCAGAAGCTTGTCAAAACACGGGGCCTCTCCCAGACAAGAGCCATCCATCCCAATTGATGTCAGATGGGGATCAGAACGTTGATGATGTAAGGATAAGAGTTTGGTTTTAGATGCATTAAAGGTAACCAGCCACATCTTCCCTCACTGAACCACGCGCTCGAGATCAGAGTAGAGAGAATCAGAGAAAACTTTGTCATTTACAGCCTTTGATGTGTTGCCGTAGATGGTCGTGTCATCAGCATAGATGTCAACGAATGATTTAAGTATGTGTTTAGGGAGGTCATTGATGTAGATCAGGAAGAGAGTTGGGCCCAGGCCTCTGATTTTTGTCCATCGAACACTACTATCGGAGAGAAATGATTTAATGATTGAGAAAACATTTCCAGTTATACCGTAGCTGGAAATCTTGTGAAGTAGACCCTTATGCCATACCTTGTCAAAGGCCTTTGATATGTCAACAGCAATTGCCCTAGAAAGGAAGCCTTTGTCAAGAGATTCACTAATCCTGTGAGATATAACCGTTAGCACATCTGCGGTAGATCTTGCAGAACGGAAACCATATTGTGTGTCACTAAGAAGGTTATTTCTGCTGAGGTGGTTGACTATTTCTCTATTTAATATGAATTCCAGCAACTTACTCATAACACACAGGAGACTTATTGGTCTGTACTGAGAGGGAGATGACTTATCACCTGAGTTCTTAAATACAGGGCAAACTGATGAGGTTTTCCAGGGAGTCGGAAAGCACTTCTCCTTAAGGCAGCGCTTAAACAGTTTCGTAAGTATGGGAGCAAGTTCTGGTTGAAGCTTTTTTAACACTATAATTGGGATGCCGTCAGGGCCAGTTGCTTTACGGGAATCAAGGTTCTTGATTAGCTTGGCGACCTAATGCATGTATATTTGTATGTTACCTAGTGTGTTCTGTGTTATAGGAGGAAATATGGGAAGTTGATGGCCTTCGTCGCATGGGGTAGAATATGTTTTTCTGTGCTTTTTAATATATTTATTAAATTAGTTTTTAAAACATAAGTGACAATAAATAAATATTTTTTAAATAAACTTAAAATAGAAACGTTTAATTTAATCTCTTCACACCGAGGACAGAAAAAAAAATCAGCATCCTAAAATTCTCAATTCTAAAGTCGGTTTTTAATCTAGAGAAAATCCTGCCCACCCCACATTAAAATATAAATATTTATACCCCTTCCTATCAGCTTGTTTATTAAAATGTTTTGTTCAAATAAATTTTTAATCAAGCTTTTTTTTTTAATAAAAAAAGAATGTAACCTACATTAAAAAAGAATCTTGTTGGCAAAAAAAAAATAACTCAGGTTTTTCAAGTTTGTTTACAGAATGCTGTGTGGAAAGGTCATGGTCATGACCCCCTGTAACATTATGAAGGTCATATCAAGGTCAACCAATGTTAACTGAAAGCTTTTGCTTTTGTGTCTCCAATCTCGTGGGGTTCTTATACTTTGTATGCTTCATTTATTTGAATAAAAATTAAACAAATAAAAATTCCTGTTTTATATTAATTTATAAAAAAAAAATGAAAATATGATATTCATTTTAGTTTATAATGGTTTAATAAAAATTAAAACAAAATTAAGATTTTTAATAAAAATAATACAATTTTTGTTTAATTAGAAGTTGAAAAGAAATTTGTGTAGAGATAGAATTATTTCATTCCAAAATGTATTTTCACATTGACTTTTGTGTCATGTGAATTAAAAAAGATTTGACTAACAAGGTTTCATTTGATCCTGCCTATCATGTCACCAACTTAAAAAATTACATTTTTGAAAGTGGAATATTTTAATTTTTTTTATTAAATAAAACGGCAAATTATGTATTTCTATTTTTTTTTTATTACAAATATAGAAACAAAATTTATTAGATTTTATTCAAATAAAAATTGAATAAACGAAACCAACATTTTATATTTTCAAATAAAAAATGTTGGTTTCGTTTATTCAAGTTTATTTTTAAATAAAAAATGTAGGTTTCATTTATTCAATTTTATTTTCAAATATAAAATGTAGGTTTCATTTATTCAATTTTATTTTCAAATATAAAATGTAGGTTTCATTTATTCAAGTTTATTTTCAAATATAAAATGTAGGTTTCATTTATTCAATTTTATTTTCAAATATAAAATGTAGGTTTCATTTATTCAAGTTTATTTTTAAATAAAAAATGTAGGTTTCATTTATTCAATTTTATTTTCAAATATAAAATGTAGGTTTCGTTTATTCAATTTTTATTAAAATAAAAGTTTAAAACGTAGAATGTCAGTTTCAAGCAGACGTTACATTTTTTGTTAAAAAAATAAAATAAAAAGCGTAGAATGTAAGAAAAAGTGCATAAAAGTAGAATTCAACACTTTCCTCACTAAAACCAAAAATAGTTTGAAAGAAAACTTCATTTTTGATGGTTGATGCAGAAAGAACAAATTCACAAAGGGATTACTTACAAAATTGCCAAATAATAGAAAGTTTCTATACAATCATAAATAGAAAATTATTGGAGAAAAGAGATAGTTGTTTGTATAATAGAAATCAAATTATACATATAAAAGGAAACTTAGTCAAATAATATTTTTTTTATTACATTTTCACACCAAACAAGACAGTTTCACTTTGAAGTAGGGGGCTACTATCAGGGACATAAGTTGCAGGGATATTATGTAGGGAGTTGAGCAGCAAGATGTCTGTTCACATTACACTTGAACTTCCACATGTCAGTACAGTTGGGAAAGCAAGAACTCGGAAAGGAGTTCCAGAGTCTATCAGTTCTGGGGAAGAAACTACTAGAGTAGAAGGCCTTCTTACATCTTGGGATCTCTACTGTATAGGGGTGGGATTTTGCTGCTTGTCGGGTTTGTCGGAGGTATTTACATTGAAGGGTACAAGAACTTGTAGTTCGTCAGAGTACCCGCCATTAAAACACTTGTAAAACAGGCAGAGGGATGCAATATTTCATTGATGGGACAGAGGCTGAAGCTTGAATTCAGGATTTATCAGGTTGGTGACTCTTTTGAACCCTGTCCAAGAGTGAGAGACTAGTAGCAGACGCACCAGCCCAAGTGTGACAACAATACTCCATACATGGGCGAATGGTGGCCTTGCAGAGGTACATGATACTTTCAGGCATAACTAACTTTTCCATTTTAATAAAAATTGATGTTTTGAAGAAAAATCTGCATAGTTTTAAATGCAAAAACAAATTAAAGATAAAATACTACTAAGCAGGTACAGTTAATATTATATATCAAAATTTCAAAAGTTTTTTTTTATGGTAAACAACTTATGATTCCTATAATATCAGAACTAGAGAAGTAAACTAATGCAGTGATTCACGTGCAAAGGAATTTTTCAACAAATGACTTAAAATTAAGTTTTTATTTTTCTAGTTTTAAATATTGAAAAACTTCTAAAACTAATATATATATATATATATATATATATATATATATATATAATTATAAACCACATCAAACGTAAAGGAATAACATTCAAGCAAATTCAAAGAATCACTTATTCTTTATTAACAGTACACAATTGTTTCAGTCTCTCATCAAGATATTTGTAATGTTCAAAATGTATGAGGTATTTAATTTCTTGATGAGACAATATTTAGTGCTTCTAAAAAAGTAATGTAAACAGACATCTTGCTGCTCAACTCCCTATATAGTATACCTGCAACTTATGTCCCCGATAGTAGCCCTCTACATTAAAGTGGCACTGTGCCTTGTTTGGAGTGAAAATGGAATAAAAAAAAAAAAAAAAAGTAACTGTACTGACAAATACAAAATTACAACTCTTTCTTAAAGATGCAGCTATACGAAAATATGAAAATGTAGACCCATATAATTGTATTACATTTTGAATCTGTTAAGAAACATTCCCCCCAACAAATTTAAAAGTTTAGACAATTATATACAAGGACATTTCATCTATTCTATCTGGTCAGTCTCTTTGCTCAGACCAATGTGACTTTCTCTCTCTCCAAATTTTCATGTCTTCCATCAGCTGCCTCAGATCTTCAGGTTCACCGTTAGCATCAATAAGTGTAACGAAAAAGCGTATTTGCTTGTTTCACTTACGAAGATCACGTATATAGAGCAACATTCCAACGAAGACATAATCCACCAAATCAAAACCGATTCCATCAGAAAAGATAGCATCCCACAACATCAGCAGATCCTGCATTGGAAACTCACGACCAAACAATAAGCGCACCCAGCGACTGAAAAGAAAAAAAAAAAAAAAGAAAATATAAATTTGAATACAATTCTGTGATTATAACGTTGTAGTCATTGTTCTATAAAATTAAAATAAAAAAATAAAATAAAACTAGTTTGCACCACATATTTTTTAATTCAAATTAAATTCAATGAGACTGGGTCAGTGTTTAGGAGAAAACTTATAGGTTATATGAGCAACTGATAAACATATAAAAGTCAGTTTCCTTACAAATTACTGCTTGCAGGAATTCTTATTATTAGGCTCTATATTTGAAATTAATAGTTTAGCTGGTGTCTAGCAATGATTGCATACAGAAAGCCAAAGCTTCCATCCTCATAAACAACTTAGAAGAGAATAGTTGATGGAAAGTTCATAATGTTGGGGTCAACTGCAAATTGAGATCTTGAAGGCCCAACAACTTGAGATACTTACATGCCATATATCTGTGGAACAATCTCAAGTCGTTCCAAGTGCAGGTGAAGTTCTGCATCATATTTTTTCAGGATGTAATCTTGGATACGGGTTAGTTTAGTGATTATTACATTGGAAGGATTCAAATCTTGCGGCCGAGCAAAGGGCTGGACATTGAAAAGTTCTTTGCCCTAAAAAACAAAAAAAAGTCGTTTTTAATATTTCTATTTTGGAAATAAATTGGTTTTGCAAAGCTTTTAAATCGGCTTCAAACTTTAATGACCTGATAAAAATAGCACATCACTCAATAAGTTCAGGATCTGTTATAAATGGCATCATTAATTAAAAATTTATTAATCTTATTAAGTACTAACCTTCAAATGGCAAATGTCAAAATTTGAGCCCAGTCAAATTATTAGTTTACAAATCACGTTTATTAGGTTGAGAAGAAAATTCTTGCAGTATTTTTAATTTTGATTTATAATGATGTATTTTCAAATTTGTTATAATAACTTTACTTTATAAATCATTTTAAAGATTGTTTTTCACTCTAATCGTTTTTAAATTACAATTGTTTTAAAACAATTATGTCTTTTCAGAATGTTGAATACAAGATGGAAAAAAAAGCAAATTTGCACAATTTTATTATTTCAATTACAGCTAGGCTGGAATCAAGGGAGGTTTGGCCCAGGAACCACTACTGAATACACAGCACGAAATGGTGGTTTAAGAAATTTTGTGGTGGCAATGAGAGTCTTGAAGATGATGAGCATAGTGGTCGGCCATCGGATGTTGACAATCAATTAAGAACTTTAGTCGAAGCCATATCATGCACAACTGTTTGAGAACTTCTGAATTAGAAGTAACGTATATGAGGATTTCCAATCACTTGAGAGAGATTGGAAAGACAAAAAACTTGATAAATGAGTGCATCACGAATTGAACGACAACAAAAAGAAATGGCATTATGAAGTGTTAACTTCCCTTCTTTTACGCAACAAGAACTGCCTGTTTTTTGACTGGGTTGTAACTTGGGATGAAAAGTGAGTTCTTTACGACAGTTGGCAAGTCTCAGCTTAGTGGTTAGATGCCGACAAAGCTCCACAACACTTCCTGAAGCCAGACTTGTACCAGAATAAGATTATGCTGACTGTTTGGTGATCTGCAACCAGTCTCATCGATTACAGTTTTTTGAATGCAGGCAAAACCATTATGGCAGAGAAGTACTGTCAACAAAGGGATGAAGTGCATCAGAAACTTCAACAACAACACCCAGCATTAGTTAACAGAAAAGGCCCAATTCTCCTCTATGACAATGCCCAACAATATGTTGCTAAACCGACCCTGCAGAAGTTGAACGAATTTGGCTCCAAAACTCTGCCTCATCTGCGATACTCTCCAGACCGCTCACCTACCGATTGCCACTTTTTCAAGCATCTCAACAACTTTCTGCATAAGAAATTCTTTAAAAAATCTAAATATCAAATATCCAAAACACCTTCAGCAACTTCATCACCATTAGAATGCAAGATTTTTTCGTTACTCGCATAAAAATACTTGTTTTGTGTTAGTAAAAGTGTGTTGATTCTGATAGTGCTTATTTTGATCAATAATTTTTTGTTTGAGCCGAGATATGTTCATCTGAATTTCAAAGATAAAAATCCCAAGAACTTTCTTCTCAACCTGATATTCAAGTGAAGTTATTGTTGAAAATTTTTAAAACAATGAAAAAAATCTGAATTTTGTATGTTCATAAAGTATTGCTTTCTGATTGGAAAAAAATACTGGTCAAACAAAGCAATGCCTTGATAAGTGTTAGACTTTTCTTCATTGAAAACAACAGTTAAGAGGTGATAGTCTGACTTTAAATGCAGTCATGTGTGATGGCATTTAAACCTAATCAGCTTTTAACTGTTGTCACAAATGATGCTGAATATTTAGGTCATTTAAATTTGGCCATTGTCATGGAAAACATAAAACAAAATTTTACCAACCCATTTTAACTGATTGTTAATTGAAATTGTCTGAGATAGCAAAGGAAGCAGTACATTCATCATTTTTACATAAACGTGTTCAAAGTGGATGCGTTTACTCACAGTTGATCAAAAACAATAACACATCAATGGTTCGGAGCATCATTTGCATGTCAACGCAACAAAACTGACTTTTTGCATTCATATGTAACAATGGATGAAAACATGGATCCATCATTTCACTCTGCAGTCAAATCAGCCGAGTGAACAGCAGCAGGTCAGACTCATCAAAGCAATCAAACATGTAAACATCAGCAGGCAAGGTTTTGACCTCCATATTTTGGAATGTATAAGGTATTTTAAAACTATCAATAGCAAATATTAAATCACAAATTATTAATGTGTTTGAAAACTGTAACAAATGAAGTAAGGACTGCATCGTGTCAAAAGTCGATCACAACGATGAAACAAAATGCATGAATTGCACTTTGAATTGTTTCTGCATTCATCTGATTGCAAACTACTGGTTGTTCGAAAACCTCAAAAATTGCCCCAGGTAAAAAAAATTGGCTACAATGAAGAAATGATATCTGAAACTGAGGTTGGTACAATTCTGGCATAATGAAAGTGCTTACCTTTGGCGTCGGCGTGTCTTTTGTTGTGTACCAAGGTTCCACAGTAGCCATTACTTGGCAGAACATGGCACTGAAGAATGAAAGAAAGAAAAAGTGGACAAATTCTAAAAAAGAACTGGGATTCAAAACTAATTAAAGCCAACAATGTTAAAATGTCTTCCTTACCCCCCCCCCCTATACACACTACACCAAAAAAAAATTAGAAATAAATAACTGAATTTGAAAAATTTATCTGGAAGGCTTGTTTATACAACAATTACAAAAAAATAAGACAAATATTAGCACGTGTTAGAGGTATTAACATTGTAAATAACCCCTCAAAAATATAGTTAGTTTTGCTTTGCATCATATCAACTATTTTTTGATCATTTAATGCTGAATTTACTATTTTTGGAAAAAGTAGTTATGTTTCAAGTTCTTTGCATTTTCAAATATTTTTCATGGTGTTTGGTTTGGCTGTTTTGTAGAAGAAAATTTTTGCTTTTGTTTTTCACTTTGTAGTACATGATTGAGTTTTGGAAAGAGTAAGAAAAAAAAAACAATAACAATGTTTGGTGCATTTTTGAACAGAAAGTCACTATCTTCAGACAGCCTGATCCAGTAGCACCAACCATAAATATAAATCGAAATAATGGATAATAACTCAGAAGAGAGAATAACCATCACAAGTGTAGCAGTAGTAGTAGTAATAATAATAATAATAATAAAATTAATAAAAATTAAAAATAATAATAAAATTAATAAAAATTAAAAAAATAATTACAATAAAATTAATAAAAATAATAATAATTCTACTTTTACCAACAAGAGATCATTGGTAACGACTGATGTAAAATTTCCTTATGAGTAAAATAATAGAAAAGCACTTACTGAACGTGATAATTACAAATTCATGGACATCATCAAACAAGCACAGGTGAAAAAGATAAGAACAGAAGAATGAGAAGACCTTTTGAAACTGAAATGATTTAACAGAAATCTAGTAAAAAAGAATAAATATATGAGCAGAACCTCTGGTAAGATATTCTGGATCCTTTATATACTAGACGAAAGAAGAACTTAAGAATCTGGATCAAAGCACCAAGAAACTTATGACTATGCACAAAAAGCATTTTAACTAAAGAATCATGTTGGCCGAATTCATGTCAAAGGGAAGAGGAGGAGAAACCATGAATAGTAAAAATTTTATAAAGGATGCAATAAAGAATTAAGGAAATAGAAAACTGAAAAATATGGAGGACAAAAAAAGAAGAAACAAAAAACAAGAACGAAAACAGCAACATGAACTATTTATAAGATGGATGAAAAAAATTTCACATAAGAAAACATGAATATAGCTAGCTATGAAAAGGACACTTGGAAAGAGAAATGAAATTGCTATGGACATCTGCACAAAACAATGTGATTAGAATTACATAAAAGCTGAAATAAACAGATACAAGATAACAGTAAATGTAGAGTATAGACAAAGAGAGAAAATAGTAAACCACATCATAAGTGAATGCAGCAAAACTGGATAAGGAACGTTGGCTGCTGAGGATACAAATACAAAATAAAGCAAACAATATTCGATAATTAAAGTCATAAAATCCTCTGGGACGTCGAAATATACATAAATTCATTCAAGTTAAAAAGTCTGATACAATAATTGTTAACAAGAAAAAAAAAGAACCTTTTCAAATAATCGAATTTGTCCCATGAAACTGAAGTAGCCATAAATACTATATCAATGCATTTCACAGAACTAAAAGGTTTGTGGAATAAGAAAACTGCAATACAACCAAAAATTCTAATGTTTGTCAATAATGTGGTATTAGCTTGAACCAACTTGCTTGTGTTCAAGTACAGAGAGGTCGAAAGGTTAAGACTGACAGGCTTCAAACTTGTTAAGTTCGAAATGGACACATGCCCCTAAGTGTTAGCAAGAGTCACAAGGCAGGTCAGTGCATGTTGAGTGCAAGTTGTGTTGATGGGAATTGCCACCTTAAAATAAATAGAGGATGCACATGCATTTCTAGTTAGTCAGGTAATTGTAACCAGAGTCGGACTAGAATCAGAGTTAGAACAAGAGTTTTGCAGTCAAGATAAGGGAACAAAAAAGAAGAAAAAATCTGAATTGATTCAGCAATGCAGAGGCCCTCCCAGAAATGAGGAAAATCCTGAATAAAAGCTGTCTACAAATAATAATAAACAAGTTGTGTTTTTAAGAACATGCATAATTTGATTTCCAGATTGAAGGCAATCATTGCAAGGGGGCCCGACCGAAGAAAGGAGAAAAGGTATGTGTCTTAAAATCTCCTTATAGACTATACGTATGTCACACACACACACCTATGACTGTACACACATGTAGAATATACACGCCATAGTATATAGACATCACACAGGAATCTATACACATCGTCCACTTACGTAAGAGCACTAAGAACAGTTAAAAACAAAATAAACTGGAAAATAACCAGAATGAATTGAAATCAAAAGGAGAATCAATACCATAGAAACTACAAAGCTGACAGAAAACAGGTGGAATATTAAAAGAAATTTCAGTGTGCAGAATTTAAACCACATAAGCAGGTAACACTGACAAATGACAGCTAAGGTGATATAAAATGGCAAGAGAGATATCTAACAGATTCAGATATGGAGGAGATGCCAATGACACGATTTAGGTTAACATATGAAAAATAATATAGCCCTTTCTTTCAACCTTTCAGAAAATACATTAATGGCAAGCAATCTACGAAAGATTAATTAATGCAAGCAACAGTAAACATAGTCACTAGTTTTGTCTTCTCTGCACCAGTCTCTCGAACCAAAGGTTCTCAAGTCCTTCGTCACCCTTACTCAAGGCACGCCACCATGCTGGTCTATCTCTGGCTAGCTCCTCCCACACATTCACATTGATGCCAAGAGCGATCAGATCCCGTTTGGCCACGTCTTTAAAGCGCAGCACTGGGCGACCGCGGCTTCTTGATCCATTTGCCAGTTCGCTGTAGAGGATATCCTTAGGGAGACGGCCATCGGACATTCTGTGCAGGTGTCCAAGCCAGCGCGATCATCGTATCTTGATTGTCTGGAACAAGGAGCGGCTACTGGCACATCTTAGCACCTCTTCGTTGGTGATTCTATCCCACTAATTGGTGCCCATGATATGTTGCAAGCATCGGAGATGGTAGGCGTTCAGTCTTTTCTCGTGATGAGCATACGTGGTCCAAGTCTCTGCTCCATACAGTAGGGTACTCAGTACACAGCATTCGTAGATGCAGCATTTTGTGCGAGAAGTAAGGTATTTATTGAACCATGTTCTTTCATGTAGTCGGTTGAAAGTAGACGCTGCTCTACCTATGCGCGGTTGTAGCTCCTGTTCAATGGATACTCTCCTGTTGATGTTGGATCCAAGATATGCAAAGTTCTTGACAGTCTCTAGTTCGTAACCATTGATGGTGATTGGTGATGCGTCACCCTGGTGCATCACAACTGTCTTCTTCACACTGATTACCAGTGTGAACTCTGCACAAGTAGCGTTCAATTTGTCAAGCAAAAAATACATTAGCACCACAGAAAGGGGAAGGACAAGAATGGCTAGCATCACCCAGGCATCACCTGAAAAAGGATAAGGAAAATACCGAAATATTGTGGAGACTTATTGTTATTCAAATTCTAGTAAATATCACTGGTAAACAGCTGCTGTGAGAATGCGAAGTGAGTTGCAAAATTGAATGGAAATCTTGGGAGACCTGCTGTTATTCAGATTCCATGAAAAACAACCAAATTTTACCAATGAGAGATGCCTAATAAAGATCAATATAAGAAATAACAATACATGAAAAATCACGTGATGAAATAATACTACAAGTGTATACCGATAAAATGAAGAAATAAAACAAATTGCTCCCATCCCTCCACAGTTTACAATAAGTGGTCGTGGCCAAACCAACAAAGTTTCCTTTTTAAAAACATTTAGTTAAGGAGGATGATCTTGCATCTCATCCAGATTTGTGTATTAGAAACAAAATGGTGTATTGACAAAATGGTGTATTGACAAAATGGTGTATTGACAAAATGGTGTATTGACAAAATGGTGTATTGACAAAATGGTGTATTGACAAAATGGTGTATTGACAAAATGGTGTATTGACAAAATGGCGTATTGACAAAATGGCGTATTGACAAAATGGCGTATTGACAAAATGGCGTATTGACAAAATGGCGTATTGACAAAATGGCGTATTGACAAAATGGCGTATTGACAAAATGGCGTATTGACAAAATGGCGTATTGACAAAATGGCGTATTGACAAAATGGCGTATTGACAAAATGGCGTATTGACAAAATGGCGTATTGACAAAATGGCGTATTGACAAAATGGCGTATTGACAAAATGGCGTATTGACAAAATGGTGTATTGACAAAATGGTGTATTGACAAAATGGTGTATTGACAAAATGGTGTATTGACAAAATGGTGTATTGACAAAATGGTGTATTGACAAAATGGTGTATTGACAAAATGGTGTATTGACAAAATGGTGTATTGACAAAATGGTGTATTGACAAAATGGTGTATTGACAAAATGGTGTATTGACAAAATGGTGTATTGACAAAATGGTGTATTGACAAAATGGTGTATTGACAAAATGGTGTATTGACAAAATGGCGTATTGACAAAATGGCGTATTGACAAAATGGCGTATTGACAAAATGGCGTATTGACAAAATGGCGTATTGACAAAATGGCGTATTGACAAAATGGCGTATTGACAAAATGGCGTATTGACAAAATGGTGTATTGACAAAATGGTGTATTGACAAAATGGTGTATTGACAAAATGGTGTATTGACAAAATGGTGTATTGACAAAATGGTGTATTGACAAAATGGTGTATTGACAAAATGGTGTATTGACAAAATGGTGTATTGACAAAATGGTGTATTGACAAAATGGTGTATTGACAAAATGGTGTATTGACAAAATGGTGTATTGACAAAATGGTGTATTGACAAAATGGTGTATTGACAAAATGGTGTATTGACAAAATGGTGTATTGACAAAATGGTGTATTGACAAAATGGTGTATTGACAAAATGGTGTATTGACAAAATGGTGTATTGACAAAATGGTGTATTGACAAAATGGTGTATTGACAAAATGGTGTATTGACAAAATGGTGTATCGACAAAATGGTGTATCGACAAAATGGTGTATCGACAAAATGGTGTATCGACAAAATGGTGTATTGACAAAATGGTGTATCGACAAAATGGTGTATTGACAAAATGGTGTATTGACAAAATGGTGTATTGACAAAATGGTGTATCGACAAAATGGTGTATCGACAAAATGGTGTATTGACAAAATGGTGTATTGACAAAATGGTGTATTGACAAAATGGTGTATTGACAAAATGGTGTATTGACAAAATGGTGTATCGACAAAATGGTGTATTGACAAAATGGTGTATTGACAAAATGGTGTATTGACAAAATGGTGTATCGACAAAATGGTGTATTGACAAAATGGTGCAGACTTACAAAATTTGATGAATGCAGTATAGATCAAATAGTACCAACATTTTGAGATCCGTAGTTATCATCAGCCAAATCTTGGCAGCAAAATAAATACCAGGAAAAGGCTTGAAAGTTTCACGTTTATTTTATATAAACTCGATTGGTGTGGCCCATTTCAGGCATCTTTATACCCACAGCCCATGCGTCGGCAGATCTAATACCTTGTTTGGAGAGACCCTTCTGCACATCTGGTCTTAATGATTTCGCACAACAAAAGAGGACGTCCCCATCTGACTATGTGTGATATCGGGTACTTATGTTCTCAACAAAATCTCATCAGATCTTCTTTGCAATGTTGCAATTTAATGAGGAAACATTTTGAAAAATTCTGGAAAATGTAGAATTGTTAAACGTTCAAAAAACTTGAAAAGGAAAAAAGACTCACTAAGCATCATGTTCCAGATAAAGAGGGTCCATTAGTTCACTAATCATTTCGCTGGAAAGAAAAGAAAGAAGAAATGGGAAATAATTAAAAATGCCAGAATTTTCTTTTCATAATTTGAAACTTGGCAGAGATTTCAAACAGCAAATAATTTATATGCATAAATAAAATCATATAAACATTAAAAAGAGTCTACGTGGATCAACCAATGTTTCAACGTTAACATGTCTCACCAGGACTCTAAAGTTCACAAAAATCTTTAGAGTCCCGATGTGACATGTTAATGTCAAAATGTTGGTTGATTTGCACAGATTCTTTCTAATCTTTATATCATTTTCTTTATAAAAGCTATGAATATAATCGGCTTCCATTTTTTAAAACTGCCTTCATTCTGTATGTTGACACAGATCTGAAATGGAGTTTAAGGACATTTTCTAAAGAGTATAGGTCTACCCGTGTCAATAAAACCATGATACATTTTTGGAATATGTATAGTTTTTAAATAAATAATTTATATATAAATGTTTAAAACGAATAAACACTGAAGGCTCAATTATTTTTGTAAGAATATAATTATTATAGACATTTTTATTTTGTTGAATTATAAACAGTTGCCATATTCTTCGCTTTCCAGAAACCTAAAGACTTCACTGGAACTTGTATTAATATATTTATATTATTTTATTTTTGAACTTTTTTTAAATACTTTCCTAATCCTATTTCTTCACCTTCAGATCGTTATATATATATATATAAACCACTAACCTAAATTCTAAAACAGATCCTTTGTTCGAATCCTATAGTGGATGAAACGCAGAATATTCAGTGTAGCTTAATCGCCATATATATTTTATAAATTACTATACATATATATATATATATATATATACATATATATATATATATCCGTATCCTTTATTGACTGTTTCTAGCTCCTCTCCTTCTTCTCCACTTTCTCATCTATCTTCTCTATTTTTTCCTTGTTTTATTATTGGTTCTTTAATTATTTCTTACCATATCATCCTATTCCTCCATTCTCATTTCATATCTAAATGATATCAAGCCAGTTTTTCTATATTTGCATTTTCTATGATTCTGACCCTTTTCCTCTTCTAATGATTACATAAATCCGAAAAAAAAATCAGAAGAGTAGTTGCAATTGAGTTTTGTGATAGTTATACCATCTTAGATGAAAGATGATAAAATAAACACAATTGTAACTACTCTTCCAATTTGTTTTTGATTTCTGTAATCATCCTCATATTCTTTTTATTTCCTTTTAAAGTTAATGAGTTCCTTTTTTTCTGACGAGTCAAAGCAAAAACGGTTCAAATATTGACATTAATTACATGAATGGTGCTGTGTTACGAAACAGGTGCTGTCAAGAATTGAACAGTTTAACATGCTGAAAGAAATAAATGATATGATGGACAACATCTTGGAATTTGGAATATAGACCTTTCGTCATTTATTTGTGTATGCGAGTTATATTGAGCTTCATTCATTAAAGGTTGCTATAAATAAAAGGGTGAAATATTAAATAAGGATATTTTCCCCCATAAACATTTGATTATATATAATCAATGTTTCTTGTACCGTTTTACAAAAGTTGATAAAAACTTAAATAAACTGAAATGATAAATTACAACAAATGTGATTTATTTTAGTTGAAAATCACAGTTTTGCATTCCACAGGCAGAGAGTTCAAGGAAAGAAATTCTGTTTATAGAATTCTTATTTCGTTTTGGGCATAGATAGAGAGTGAGGGAAGTTGTTGACGGTTGTTGGAGCTAGGCAAGAATTTGTTGCGAATGTTTTACAGGGAGAGACAGTAGATTGGAGCTCAGTCGAGCATCTATCATAAAAGTAACAACAGAACAAAGACAGACTCGCATATACACACACATTTGAAAAGGATATAGTTTACTTGGAGCATTGTACATAGTGTGTAAGGAGTTGTGTTTGAAGGCTATAACAATGTAGTATGATTGAAAAAACACTGTTTTTCTACCATGCTGCAGTCATAACCTTCAAACAACTTATATTTTTTGTTTCACTATTAACTCCAATAGTGCTCAATACATGAGTAGAACTTAATAGGAGTAAAAAAAAATATATACTCATGGCAAAAAAGCTATGCAGAAACATTTGTTTCATTCCCTGGAAAAATTAGGCATTTAGTCTGATAAATTCCTTAATTTTTATGTAGCTTACTTGCCATAGGTATATTTTCATGTTACTACATAGCTCTATCCATGTATTGAGCACTATTAAAGTAAATACTTTTTTTTTTTACAAGGTGGTCACCACTTATCAAGGCCCGGAAGCCACTCAGAGATAAGGATTATTGTAATACAGTACGTTAGTGTGGATATTTAAAGTATCTACTTAAGGGGGCGGTTCATCAGGAATTTGTTTACGTTGGACTTGAAGATATCCAAGGTGTAGTCAGGAGGGAAGCAGGCAGATGGAACAAAGTTCCACAGGCGTGCAGTTCTAAGAAAGAAGCTTGTTCATGGAATCTACGTTTTGATTTAGGCATAGATAAAGAGTGGGGAAAGTTTTCGACAGTAGATTCAGCTAGACGGGTGTTTTTTGTAAAAGATTGGTGAAGGGGGACCAGAGATTTGAGTTCAGACGTGCACCTGCCATGGAAATAACGATAAAACAAAGATAGGCTTGCAACGTCTCTTCTGTGGGAGAGAGGTTGCAGAGAAGAGAAAAGGGGCATTCCCCACTAAGCCACGAAGTCTATTTTGTACTCTGTCAAGGCAGGATAGGCTGTTTTTAGCAGCTCCTGCCCAGATATGGCAGCAGTATTCCATCCTTGGACGTACTTGGCTTTTATATAGATAGAGAATTACATCAGTAGTGAGATATCTTCTGGAGCGGTAGAAGGATCCCACCATCTTTCCAGCGACCTTGGCAACAGACTTGATGTACGTGTTCCATTTCAGATCAGGAGTAAAGGTCAAGCCCAGAAGCTTGTCAAAACATGGGGCTTCTCCCAGACGAGAGCTATCCATTTCAATTGATGCCAGATGTGGATCAGAGCGTTGATGATGTAAAGATAGGAGTTTGGTTTTAGATGCATTAAAAGGTAACCAGCCACATCTTCCCCCACTGAACCACTCGTTTGAGATCAGAGGAGAGAGAATCAGAGAGAGCTTTGTCATTTACAGCCTTTGACGTGTTGCCGTAGATGGTTGTGTCATCAGCATAGATGTCAACGAATGATTTAAGTATGTGTTTAGGGAGATCGTTGATGTAGATCAGGAAGAGAGTTGGGCCCAGGATGGACCCTTGAGGGACTCCAGCATTAATACTGCAGGCCTCTGATTTTTGTCCATCAACCACTACTCTTATGAGTCTATCAGAGAGAAATGATTTAATGATAGAGAGAATATTTCCAATTATACCGTAGCTGGAGATCTTGTGAAGTAGACCCTTATGCCATACCTTGTTGAAGGCCTTTGATATGTCTAGAGCAATTGCCCTGGAAAGGAAACCGCTGTCAAGAGATTCACTAATCCTATGAAATATAACCGTTAGCACATCTGCGGTAGATCTTGCAGAACGGAAACCATATTGTGTGTCACTAAGAAGGTTATATCTGCTGAGGTGGTTGACTATTTCTCTATTTAATATGGATTCCAGCAGCTTACTCATGACACACAGGAGACTTATTGGTCTGTACTGAGAGGGAGATGACTTATCACCTGAGTTCTTAACTACAGGGCATACTGATGAGGTTTTCCAAGGTGTTGGAAAGCACTTCTCCTTAAGGCAACGTTTAAACAGTTTCTTAAGTATGGGAACAAGTTCTGGTTGAAGCTTTTTTAACATTATAATTGGGATGCCGTCAGGGCCATTAGCTTTACTGGAATCAAGGTTCTTGATTAGCTTGGTGACCTCATGCACAGATATTTGTATGTTACCGAGCGTGTTCTGTGTTATAGGAGGAAATATGGGGAGTTGATGGCCTTCGTCACATAGGGTAGAATTAGCTGCAAAGTTCTTGGTAAATAGTTTGGCCTTGTCTGAAGCTGAGGAGATGACCTCTTGTCCATTGATAATGGTTGGGATAGAACGCATACTTCTGTTCAGGATCCTATATGTTATTTGCCATAACTGATGGGAACCAAGCCGCTGATCAGCTACCTTGGATTTAACAGACTGGGCATATAGCTCTCTTGCATTTTTTATTACTCTTTTACAGTGGTTGCTGGCGTTCCTGAAAGCAGCTTTAGTCTCAGTGCATTTATTACGTTGGTAGCTATGGAAAAAGTGATTTCTGTGCGCAATGGCAGCAGCACATTCTGGGGAGAACCATGGCTGGCTGGTAGGTTTTGGTTGGAATTTTTTTAGATGGTATGAATTGGTCTATGCCTCCAATTAACTATTCGGTCAGGTCTGATACTATAGAGGACACATCATTTTTAAAGATGGAATGCAGATGTAGATCAGATATAAATGTACGGAAGCTATCCCAGTAAGCCATGGAGTATTGGTATACAGTACGGTGGAAGGGTACGTCTGGGGACTTATTACATTTCATTTTTATGTTAACTGACACGACGGAGTGGTCGGAGGATCCTAGAGGAGAATGAACGGAACATGAACATAGCTCAGGGGAAGTTGAGAGAAAAAGGTCTAGGAGGCTTACATATTGACCTGTAGTATCGGGCACACGGGTGGGCTCACGAACAATCTGAGTGAGGTCATAAGCAATGGCAAAATCATGACAGAACCTCCCCTAATCGTCCGTCTTATTTGAGTGGGTCAGCCATTCCACGTTATGGATGTTGAAGTCACCACAGATGTGGATGTTAGCCGTGGGGTGTGCAGACAGGATGTGGTCTATTTTCTCAGATATGCTCTTAAAGATAGTAACTCCGCTGTTGTGGGGCCGATAGAGGGCAAATATAAATGCAGTGGTGTAAGCAAGTGCAACCCGGAAGCACATATAAGGTAAATTAGGATCTTCTCTAGAGATATCCCTGCTACATGGGAAGCGATCTTTAATGTAGGCACATATTCCATGCCCATGGCGGTCTTGGAGGTCAGATTTAGATGTTAAGTTAGAGTATCCGTTAATTATGAACTCATCAAGGGAAGTGGTCGGCCCTATTCCAGTTTTGCTTAGAAAGAATAGTCCGGTGTCATCTCCTGTAATTGGGTTTCAACCTCTGGAAGGTTGGAACATAGACCCCTGATGTTGGAGAAGGAGACATGGTAGTAGGGGTCTACGTTGGAAGATGGGGTTCTAGGTTTATTCGAGTTTTTTTTCTGGAGATGTTTCATGTTGAAGTTTTGGGATTTGTGGAACAGGTCAGCATACTTGGTTAGAGCAGTACAGAGAGGGAAAGTAAGAGAGAAAAAGACAGGAATTTTTGTTTTTTTTGTGGCACACGAAAAGGTAAAGCCGTAACAATTGCCCACTAGTATGGCATCGAGAGGCCCCACCAGAGACTACTGCATGGTCCAGAGTCCATTCACCAAATGGCAATACAGCAGTCCCAGTACTTTGTGCCTGCTGATAGGACAGCCTCCTTAGTGGTTAATCCAAGGTTCGGGTCCCTGACTATCAGGCGGATAATGTCAGCCCAGACAAAACGTTTACCTCCAGCACCCTTACTAGTGACATGGACACAAGGATAGACACAGAGACAGAAAAATTTCCGACATCTCAGACTACTGTTTACCAAGTACTACCAACTTTTAAAGCAGCTTTTTCTTCACCCTTTGTCAGAAAAATCACTCATTTGCATGAAGACTGAGGGACAAAAAAGGAGAAGCGAGAGTTACTGGAGATTCCGATAACACATCCACTCTCCGTTAAAAAAAAGGGGTGGGTGGGTATAAGGAACTTATTAATATCTACTTAGTAAAAGTCCGGGGCTCAATTATCAATTCAGGACGCTTTTGATGATAATCTCCCCTCCCATATTAATGGGTGGATGTTTTGGCATTATATATCTCTAGTTTGAATAATTCAAACTTCACCTTATAATTAAAATCCAATAATTAACTTTTATAAATTTGTGAAGTCGGCTTAATATTAATTTACATTGAGTTTAGATAATTATTCAAGATTTTAATTTTAACTTGTTTACATAGGTGACTTTTTTTTTTTCCTTTCCGTTTTACATGTAACAAGACGATATTGGTTGACAGCATATTTGACAAAGATTTCAGAACAGAACAAAAAAAGCAAGACAAGATAGGTAAAATTTAGTTATGAGTTTTTAAGTCAAAGCTGTAATAAGAAAACAGTTAGCGGTAATTAGTAAAAATTAAGTTCAAAAGTTGGAAACATTTTTTAACCTTAGCTGAAGAGTCTGGAAACAGCGACCTACCCTTTATTAGGGTCATATCGGAAGTGGGAACCTAGCAGAATCATTCTAACTACATAAGGATATGGTGGGCGGCGTTGTGTGTGTATTTTGGAGGCAGAAGTGGGGGGTATGCTTTTATTTATTTTTTTATTTTATTTCTTTGTTTATTTTTATTCTTTTTTTTTTTTTTTTTGCGCTTTATCTGTCGGGATTGAAATCTTCGAGCTCCACCTTATAATTAAAACCCAATAATTAACTTTTATCAATTTGTGAAGTCGGCTTAATATTAATTTACATTTGAGTTTAGATAATTATTCAAGATTTTAATTTGGGAGGTTCTCGTTTACATAGGTGACTTTATTTTTTTCTTTCCGTTTTACATGTAACAAGACGATATTGGTTAACAGCATATTTAACAAAGATTTCAGAACAGAACAAAAAAAGCAAGACAAGATAGGTAAAATTTAGTTACGAGTTTTTAAGTCGAAGCTGTAATAAGAAAACAGTTAGCAGTAATTAGTACAAATTAGGTTCAAAAGTTGGAAACATTTTTTTAACCTTAGCTGAAGAGTCTGGAAACAGAGACCTACCCTTTAGTAGGGTCATATCGGAAATGGGAACCTAGCAGACTCATTCTAACTACATAAGGATATGGTGGGCGGCGTTGCGTGTGTATTTTGGAGGCGGGGAGGGGGGGGTAATGCTTTTATTTTTTATTTTGTTTCTTTGTCTATTTTTATTATTTTTATTATTTTTTTTATAAAAGAATAAAATCCACAGATGCTTACACACACGCAGTGTTTATGAAGACTGTGAGCAGATTTACATATTTATAACTGAGGAACTACCTATGATACAATTCGTAAAAATATGCAGAAAAGAATTTTAATCATAAATTCTTAAAACTGTGCATTTTGATGATGAACATTTTGTATTTCTTTTTTATTTAAAATTTGTCTCATGACATGATACGATTGTGGATTTGGATTCGTCAAATTATTTGTTCTCATCTTGAGTGTTATTTGCACAACGTTTCGACCAACGCAACCTTCGATCTTCTTCAGATGCATCTTATCAAATTTGCGAATCTTTCTGTCTGCAATATACAAGAAAAATTTAACTTTAAGTAACATTCTTCTGATGGTTGAAGGTTCAATCCTCAGTGCGAGCACTGTAATCTCCGACTTTCTTCTAATGTATATTGTTGAACTTGGGAATCTGTGCAAAATTTCAAATGGAACTCTTTACTTAATCCACGAGTATAGCATGTTCTTGTTCTGTCAGCCATGACTGGGTAGAAGTCCTAAGTAATCCGTAATTGTATTTTGAGTATTGCTGATACTGAGAATTAAACCCTCAACCTCCAGAAGAGTGTAACTTGGAACTGAATTTAACCAAGTACTTTATCCATAATGCCACGTGTCCTTGTGAAGAGTGGAGGTTAAATCAACTGAACCACTCAAGATGAGAACACTAGTCCAAGTAATCCAAATAACACAAATTATCCTCATCTCAAAAACAGGATTGTAGATGTTATTATTTTCTATACCGTTGTATGAAAAAATATTATTTTTGTTTGCCCCCCACTTAAATTTAAGGGACTAGTATGATAGGAGTCAGTCTCATAGGAAACCAACCTGGGTGGGAAGTTGTGCAGTAAGCTGTCTGTTCACATTACATTTAAATTTCTGCATGTTAGTACGGAGTTTCAAATCTAATAGGTCCAGCACTATTAAGCAAGCCCCAACCTCTGTCCCATCACCTCAATGTTACAAGTACTTTAATGGAATGTGCTATTATGAACTCCTAACACACATGCCCCCTTGACGTACATACTCCCGACTAGCCCGACAAGCAGCAAAATCCCACTTCTTCACTGTTAAGGTACTTAGAAACCTACTCTAATAATTTCTTCCCTTGAACTGTTAGATTTTGAAATTCCCTCCGTTTCTTGCTACCCTGACTCTACTAACATGCAAAAGTTTAAATGCCATATGAACAGATATCTCACAACACAACTTCACATGGTTCCCTGTTAGACCTGGTCCTAAATAGTAGCTCCTTACATTCCAAGTGGCAACATGCCTTGTTTGGGGTGAAAAATAGTAAAAATAACAGATTTGATGCTTTTTTTTATTTGGAAACTTAGAAATTATTAAAATCTGCAAGAAAATTTCAGGCATTTATTTTTGTGATTTATGAAATGCTTTCAGATCATGCGAGATTTGAAGAATTTTTGAATTTGGAAAGAATCATAACAACAGCAGCAGATTTAATTTTAAAAGAGAATTGGTTCTTTAATACAACAGAGGCACTATCCAATGTCCAGTACATGCTAACAAGCAAAGATGTTAAAGTGATGATGATGATGACATTGAAAATTCATTTTTTTCCATTTGGTTTTAGAGCACAAATTAAGAATAACACTTGACATTCGCGTTTAAAGTTTAATTTATGCAGGAAATTTCTTTGAATTAGTTTAAAGTTTCATTTGCAAATTTTGTATTCACAAAATAAAAGCATTATTTGATGTTATTAATATTATAATGGCTTGATGGGCAGATAAAGCAGTCTTCATTATAATTACAATTTGATTGTGATAACAGGTCCATCTGAGTCACCAGTGGAACGAGTAGATGAGGACAGACAATGTTGAAGATTAACAGAAAATGTCTTATTTTGACAGAATTAAAAACGGATTAAAACATGATACTTGTGCTATTTTAGAGTTCCAAAGTAAATTCAATTTGTACTGAAATTTTTGCTTATTAAATTATGTGAAAATACAGAATAATTAAAAAGTCATCTCTCTCTCTCTCCTTATGTTATTATATTATTTCAGCACAATCTGTATTCTGTATAAATACAAAAAACAGAAAATACTTAATCTTTACAAACAAGAGGCTGCCACTCATCTTTGTAGATTTAACCTGTAACGTGTGAGTGGAAATGGCTGCAACAAAACATCTGGTCAACACATTTGCGAAATAAAACTGATTGAAAAGCAGGAAAGAAACAAGTTGCACATTTGACACAAGTAGTCCAACTAAATTGTATTTTTACATTAACAGATCAAATGGGTCAATTATTCAGCGATAAACGTTGTCTATTTACACCAGGGATGTGCAAAATTTTCTATTGTTGGGCTAATTTGAACTTTGTAACAAAAATGGGGGGCAGTTACAGTAAAAAATATAAACTTAATAGAACTATAGTTAAGCACTTAAGAACATTCAGTATTATTGTGCATAGATTTAAAAATAAAAACATGACATCCAAACATTTTATTACTTTTTTAATTTGAAACTTGGTATTTTGCATTTTTACATAATTTGTTAATGTCTGCTCTGACAGATGTGGACACTCTAATTTGACTTGAATTTATTTCTGTGAGCTGATTTTAGAGTCAGTATTACTGAAATACATAACATTTTGTTACTTATTTACCACAAAATGTTCAATTTCTTTTCTTAATTTCCAAAACCTTTAAAAAATAGCAGCTGTAGGATTCAAATTGTATACAGTAACTAAATATTATTGACATGTAAAAAAACTTACCAGAAATAGTAACGATGTTTAGTTTTAACATGAATCTACTTGAAAATAGTTTTATCCACCTTGTTTTAAAATGAAAAGATGCAACGTTTACTGATTTCCATATTTTGTGTGGTGAATTTGAAAACGATAAAACCAGTTAAACAATCTCAAAAAAGCAAAATAAAAATCGAAATGAAAGTGCATAATTATAAAAAACAAAATACTATCTGACGGCCATATTAGCTGGTTTGGCAGGCTGGGTTGTAGACCGTGGACTGCCTGTTGCATACCCGATTTACATCCAGAGAAAATAGTCCATGAAAATAAGTGACCGCAACAATGGAGTAAAATGGCCACTTATTTATCATCATGAATGTGAAAACTCAGAAAGTGATTTTAAAGCCTTTAAAATGCTGAATAGAAATCATTGTCTGCTTTGAATTAAAGTTTAAAGAGAAAAGTCAAGTATTATGGTTCATTTGTGTTCCTAAATCAAAAGAAAATATAAAATTTTAAACGTAACCCTGTTGTATCAAAAATTTGAATAATAAAGAAATCAGGTTTAGCAATTAATGATGGAATTTGGGGAAGATTTTGGAAAGCTTGAATTTTCTGTAATTTTCAAAGAAATAAAAACAAGCATTTTTTCTCTTGAAGCAAAATCAGAGACAGATCATTCAAAAAAAGAAGTAGGGGGGGGTATATAAAAATCAAACAAAATGTAAACAACAAAAAACATCACAAGACAGAAAAGAAATGCTGAGATGAAAGTCGTACACATCAAAATGTGAATGTCTCTTTTCAAGATGACGAAATAAAATGCTTAGAAGAAATTGTTTTTAATTAATTGAATTGAAAGGCATTTTTGGTTTCAGAAGAAAAGAAAAAATCTTGTTCCAAACAAAATGGCAGTCATCAATCAAAGAAACTTTGAATTGTAAAAGCGAAGATGAAGACGAAGAATAGGGTTTTCCGTTTGGGTAGTCGAGCTGTACAAATGTCGGATTGTAAAAGTCTGCAGACAGAGAGCAAATTTCTTTTTCATGTTTTTTTTTTTTTTAAATTACATTTTCAGCCCAAACAAGGCACATTGCCACTTTGATGTAGGGGGCTACTACCAGGGACATAAGTTGCAGGGGTACTATGTAGGGAATTTAGCAGCAAGATGTCTGTTCACATTACACTTGAACTTCTGTATGTCAGTACAATTGAGGAAGTAAGAAACTGGAAGAGAATTCCAAAGTCCTGCACTTCTGGGGAATAAGCTATTAAAGTAAAGGGCTTTCTTACATCTAGGGATCTTGTCTGTGTAGGGGTGGGACTTCGCTGCTTGTCGGGTTTCTCGGGGGTATTTTCGTCGAGGGGGTACAAGGGCTTGTAGTTCGTCAGAATATCCACTATTAAAATACTTGTAAAACAGGCAGAGGGATGCAACATTTCGTCGATGGGACAGGGACTGAAGCTTAAATAACAATTCGGGACCTATTAGGTTGGCGACTCTCTTCTGAACCTTGTCCAGGAGTGAGAGACGAGTAACAGATGTACCATTCCAAATGTGACCACAGTACTCCATACATGGGCGAATGGTGGCTTTGTAGCGGTACAGGATACTTTCAGGTGTAAGTAACTTTCTAGCACGATAGAGAGAGCCCACCTTCTTAGCAGCAGCCTTGGTAATGATCTCAATGTATCTATTCCAACTCATGTTTCCTTAAGAAGCTTGAACGAAGTGCTTTCAGATAAAGTATCTCTAGCCATAGCTATTGGTGGTTGGGCATGAAAAAATCATATGCGGAATGCGGAAAGATTCAATATTTTTATCGAGCAATTCTAGTTTTTGATTGGTTGTTAGCAGAATGTGGCTCCACTTGATTAGTTTTTTCCTATCATCATCAGTAGAACCATCGTAGATGGAATAAGAAGAATCATACCCTTTATTATATCAAAAATATTGCAATAATTAGTTTTAAAATATTATATGAAAAAAATATAAAAAATACTATATGAAAACAATATAAAAAATACTAGATGGGTACCACCAGACATGTATTCTCGATGCAGTCTGATCCAAAGGATTATTATCAGTCACATCTTGTACACTCTAACCAAGTATTCCTTTGTCTACCATACGCCCTAGTGCCTTGGGTATAAAAGAGTGTTATGGAGTTGATGCAGTGAATGGCATACTGTACATGTTCAAATCCCAAATCCTATCAACATCAAAACCAATACTAATATCAATATCAACACCAATAACAATATCAACATCAATACCAATATCATTATCAATATCAATTCCAATATTATCAACACAACACCAATATCAATATCAATATAAATATAAATATAAATATAAATATCAATATCAATATCAAGCTTCTGATGAAGCATGTTTGATGGGATTCTTTCTCCTAGTTTGCTGCCACACATCCATCTGATTATGTTATGGTTATTATGCTAAAATTATTGCAAAGCAAAAAGGTTTGGGCTCATGTCTCACTGATGTGTAAGATGACAGAATAAACATAAGCCGAAAAGACTTTGACCTGAATCCTGAAAGAACTGTGCTTATATGTAAACATTGGCAGTGGCTTCCTGAATCTTCCACAATCAATACAACAGCAAGTAACGATAGCACGTTCACAGCCACCATCAGTAGTTAACATGTAACAGAATTCGCAGACAGTAATTTTCAGTGGAACACCATCAACATCCACATGTGCCACAGTTCAATTATTGATTTTTTTTTCTATCAAAATCGTTCGAAACAAGGCAAAAAAACACTTGATATAAGGAACAAAAAAAAAGTACTTCTTCAAATCTTGCCAATGATAAGTGTTAGATGGAATAGATTCTGAATCAGAAAACAGCAAATTTTCCCTCTTTGTCAGAAACATTGGTACTCGAATAGGAGGACTAAAGGACAAAATAACTATGTTGCTGCCAAAAGTCAATCTAAGATTTACTTTCTACTTTCGTTAAATTAAAATGTGAGATTGAGTTAGTAAGAAACTCAAACCAGAAAAAATGTCTAATCATATTTTTTCCGTCTTTTGCTCTTCATGCCAGTCTTCATATCAGCAACATGAACTCTTGACATTTTCTGTGAAAAATAAACTCTTTAATTAGATAAATGCCAATTTATATGTGGTTATAAAATTATAGTATTATAATTTGCTTTATCGTTCTAAACCCTCACTTTTTATTTATTCATATGAGGAGATATTTTGATTATTTACAAGACCATTTCTGACTCATTGGGTCAGTATTTGCGATCTATATTAAACATTTATGAAAACTTTTCAAAATTTCCAAATATTTATGGAAATCTTTTCGGATGTCATTCTTCATTATTTACATCATGCAAGTCCTCTCAGCATTTCTCTTGTTGTACACGTTTATTAAGATTATTCGCTGCTCCCCCCCCCCCAGCTAAAACATTCATGTACTGATGATGTGTGCACAGTGACAAGCAAGCAATCAAGCAAAATGACATCATCATCAGTAGCATAAAAATAAGTTTTGGAATGTTATCTTTGACAAAAAATGTCCGATTCAAGAAGATGTCATAATGCAGCATCCAAAATATTATGAACTAATATAGCAGTATTGGAAACATGTAATTATTTGATTTTTGTATGGTTTCGATTCTGCCGACGATTGTTCTTATCTTGAGGGTTATTTTCACATGGTTTCGGTCGATCTTCGTATATCTTGTCCAACTCTGGAATCTTTCTGTTGAACTCGGGAATCTGCATGGAATTTCAAATGGAACCCTTTATTTAATTCGCATGAGGAAAAGAGTAGCATGCTCTTAATCTGTCAGCCATCACCGAGTCTTAAGAAATTCACAATTGTATTCTTAGTATCGATAGCACTGGGGATTGAACCATCAAACTCCAGAAAAGTGTAGATTTTACAACTGAATTTTACCACATACTGTAACCACTATGTCTCGGGTCCTTGCAAATTAAATAAACGGTTTAATTCGAAATTCTATGTAGAGTCCAAGGTTCAACAAAAAAATTCCCAAATTTGACAAGATATAACTAAAGAAGATCGAAGGTTACATCCACCAAAATGTTATGCAAATAACACTCGAGAACAGTACTTTGATGAATCCAAATAATATGAATAATCAATCATCTCAAAACTTCATACCTTCCCCCCTGGCTTTGAAAATCTCAATTATTGTTTATGGTTTGAAGATATTTTAAAGATAATAAAAACCCGATAAATGTAAGAGACCCTTTACCAAGACGGGTGTAATGGAGGGAATGGGGGTCTCTGGAAATAGAAGGGGGGGGGGAGATGAAAAGAAAGCAAAAACGTTAAAGTCTCTAACCTGTCAACAACTTGAGTCAAGCTGAAAGAAGTCGGAGAACAACAAATAACAAAACAAAAACAAAAAGCCACAAAAAATAAATAAAATACAAAATATTTTTCAAGAGTTTTTTTCAACAATCAAAAGCAATACAAATTTTATATATATATATGTGTGTGTGTGTGTGTGTGTGTGAAAGTGTGGTACAACGATGATTAGAAAATCCATCTATTACCAGATTACCTGATTTTTAGTATATGCTATACTTTATTCAGATATGCAAATGTCAAGAGAAGAAAAAATGTTTTCCAGTTGAAAGTAGCGTCACCAATAAATAAGGAAAGATAATAGACAGGGGTAAAAAAAAAAAAAAAAGAAAAAGGTGTGCAATGCTTCCTTTTATGTGAAAATATCCTTCGTCTCTTGGTGTTTGTATATTTGAAGATGCATCATATATCGAAACATTATATAGAATGAATAAAGCTTTGCACAAATTAAACGTTTTTCTGTACATCTTTATACCACACACACACAACACAAACATATACATGATACAGATGAACACGCATGCACTAAATACTAATAATCAAATACACACATGTACAAAAAAATCATTTCCATATAAAAGTGAGCAAATATTTGTAAACACATTCAATTACACAAAAAATTGTAAATAAAAACATGAAAGCGTTTAAACATACAGGTTTTAAAATTATAGACACACATATAAGCAGATGCATTGAAACACAATTGTATTCTCCAGATGTATACAATTGCACAGTAAGATGCTTACTATCTTATTCTTAGCAGAAAGTATAGTTTGGTAATATCATGACTTATTGCTGGGGTGGGGGGCTTAATGTAATGATTATATTTATGCCATTAAACAATGACAGACTTAACATAAAACTGTTTTTTGGGGGGAGACTTTGCTGCTGTTTAATGCTTTCATTAACCAAATTATACAAAACTTTGAATCTTGTTGAATTTTCATTTGATTACCAAGAACTTCCAAGAAATTAAATTATGTTAGGAAAATTATTTTATATAAGAATTTCGAAATTCACCAAGTGTGACAATCAGATTTTAGTAGAGTGTATTTCAATTCCTGCTGAACCTGTACAAGAAACAAGTAGAAATTTTCAAAGCCACAAAATATGTCATCTTGTTAAATCTGCTGAGTAAGCTTGTAGAATTCTTGGTCAAGTCAAATCATTGCACATATTTAAAGCAACCATATACATATATAAAATTTTAGTCATTCAATGAATTTAAAAATTTATGACGCAAAATGTTTGAATTTCAAATCAAAAGATTTTTATTATTCTATGTAAGACAAAGAATACATTTGAAATATTATAACTCCTTATCCTATAGGATTTCGATGTCTACCATCTCTTCAGAGGAGAAAATATTAGCAAATAGTTATAATGGTTTACACCTTATTTGTTAAAGTCAGTGAGACATGGAAAATCACAATTAAAAGTTGTTTAAGTATTTAAATATCATAGAGTAAGGGAAGTTAATGAAAAGGATATAAAAATTCACATCCAAATTGCAGTGTGGTAAAATTATTTTTATTCTGAAGTATATATATATATATATATATATATATATATATATATATATATATATATATAATAGAGTACAATTAAATAAACACTTAGCTTTGGGTTTCTGTTATCTTTTCTTTTGAAAGATAGTTTTTTCGAAGTAAGTTCTTCATTTTCAAAAACGTTGGTAATAGCGACACCTTTTTAAAGTACTGTCTGTTCTTTAGAAAGAGTTTTGTTGTCTTTTCTAGTTGAATCAACTTTTTAGATAAATAATGACTTTAAATAAAAACGTCTTAATTCAAGAGCAAAAAACAGTTTTTAATTTTAACCAATAAAAAACGTCCTTTCAATTATTCATAAACATTAACATAAGCGACAAATTGTTATTTCTATTTTATTTATATTTTATAATTTTATTTCACTTTGCAAATTATATTGAAGGAATATATTTCTAATAATTATCAATATTTCAGATTTATTTTTACTCTTTTTTACATTTATGCACCTACTTTTTAACATTTTTTTAAAAGTTTAATCCAAAAGTAATTCACAGGAAATAGTTAAAGAATATAATTTTCTTTTATAATTAACCTATAATAAATATAGAAAATAAAGAAAGTATAAAATTAGAAAAAAACCTGCAAAGACTAGATATTTGACTAAAAAAGAAAAAAGAATGAAATCATGATTAGCAAAATTTACGGGGAGACAACCAGTGGTATTTCTAGCTTACTTGAAATTTTTATGGGACAAGCATTTTTTATTTTTATACTTCATATTCATCTGGAGATTAAATGAATTAATATTCAAATTTTATAAATTGAATAAAACTCTAAAAATCCAAACGATGTTTGAATAGCTGTTGATGATTGTTGGGTTTTACAGAATATCAAATGTTGGCGGGGGGTGGGCAGTTTATACTGAAAGTGAACATGTTTTGTATATTTCTGGTTTGTATATCAATGTTTTGTAGTTTTGTAAACAATAGTTTCTATTTAACTCATAGATGGGAACCTGACCGGTACTACCACACCTCCGAGTCAGAGTGGACCTGGAAGTAGTTGGAACTAGGGAGGATGGTGAATCCATACTCTTTAACATCTCACCACCAGATACAGTTTTATGTTATAGCAAGAACAATTTAAAGGGGAAGAGCTTTAGCAGTTGATAAGATCGAGAAACAGGGTTGGTACAAGATCATCTAACATTTGGGTCTTTTTACTGGAGGAATGATTTCCAGTTTGTCAGCTTAACTGCTAATATTTCAATTGTTGCAAGAAAATTTAATTCTAACAGAGGATTCTAATCCATAAAAATTTGCTTCAGCCAAGATTTTGTATTATATTACGAAATACATTTGGATTATAAGTGATGTAATGAATATGACTACATCCACACAAAAATATGATTGACTGGTGTAAGCCATAAATACAGATGGGTATAGCAGCCAGGAAAGACGTGAAAGATATGCCTAAAGTTTAAGCATATTACCAGCTATAACTATGAGCCACCATTCGTTAACACAAATTACTAGACTGTATTACTTGATTACTGTAACCCAAACCACTTAGATATTAAAAAAAAATCTCTTTCTCGGATATATTAGTAAGTTCATGATTATACTATAAGAAAAAAAAATCAAAATTAAATTTTATTGCAAACCTTTTTTATTAATATTGAAAAATTGAAACAGTAGTTCATACTGTTTTGATCCCTTTAAGAAGTTTTGATAGCTAGTTTTTATATATTTTGTAAAACAACAATGTTTTTTTTAAGTTTTCTTTTCATATTGACATTATTTATTCAAAAACTACCATTCGCCTACCTCTGCTCATAAAAAATTATTTTTTTTAAATAATTGAAAAAAGAAAAAAGGGGTTTCAAAGAAAAAATAAACTTACCCAACACTTTCAATTTCACAGGCATGGAGGAATGCTTGATGATCACAATGTAACACAAATATTAAAGGGGCCAACAATTCATGCATACCCTAAAAGAAATAACTCATATATTAAATACCAAAAAAAAAAAAAAAAATTATATATAATACATTCAAACATACAAATATTTACCTAATATACCCTAAAAGAAATAACTCGTGTATTAAATGCCAAGAAAAAAGATTTTATAAGCATATATCAAAAAAATTCAAACATACATCAAATATTTACAAAAATATCATTTTATTATTTTTTGCTGTACTTTGTTTCAATATTAATAATTAAAATAAAAATTGAATAAATTTGAATATTTTAATTAAAATATGATTTTTGTAATTATTAGTTAAAATGGTTTATTGTTTCTGAATGATTATATAAATTATAATATCAATATTTATCAAAAATGTAAATTTGAAGTAAATTTGTATTCAAAGATATTTTTACATTTCAATTCATTGATAAGAGATTGAAACAATTACTGAATATAGAAAAAAATATGAAAGAACAGACAACTCCATGTTAAAGAAATAAGTAATATATAAAAAGGAAATACAAGAAAATGATAGAAAAACATTGTTACAAAAATTATATAAACTTATTTATGACAGTCTTTTTTTTTTTTAGATTTGTCTTAAATAAAGTTTAAAAAGTTTGAAAAAAAAAATTATTTGATGAACAAAATGGTTTAGTGACCATTTCACGAAATAGGAATGAATTGCAACATCATTTCACCTTGCAATAATAAATAATTATCCATAAAAAAAAGTTAACAAACCTGGAATTTTTTTTTTTTAGATTGAAAACATCCAATTTATAGAAAAAGGTTTAGAGATGTTTAAGATTTTAAACTATTTTCCTGTAAACTTAAGCATCTGATCCTTTAACTGAATTAATATTATTTTGTACCTTTTAAGGAGATTGTAAATGGTAAAAGGTCATGAAGCTGTTAATGCAGACATTCACTACCTTTCATACAAGATGAAGGAAAATTTCTGTTCATGACATGCAGAAAAAAAAATTCCTCGATTGCGCAAAGATCAACAAGGTGAAACATCTAGAATCAAGCATATTGTGGTTCTAGAAAAATGCATTTGAACATGGTTCTATTCTGACAAGACAAGAGGATCGAGTTGGAGAAGAAGAGGTGGCTCACTGTTTCATCCAAGAACATGCATCAAGTGATGAAGGTAAAAATTTCCATAACAATGTTGTCAACTCTGATGGCATGTCATACCATCCCCACTTCTTCTGATGGTTTCAGACTAAACGCAGACAATATCAATGTTATGAGTGGGGTAGTGAAGCTCTATTTCAGCTGCAGAAAAGCCACACAACATGACTCGATTCCATGTGACACCAGCTGGAAGACCCAGGTTTGGCTGTCTGAGAACTTCTTTGCACTGCACTTAGTGGTTGGCCTACTTGTTCTCCTGACAATAACCCCCTGAACTTATTTGTGTGAGGTAACATAATAGGAGAGACCAATAAGTTCAGCGGCAACATGAAGTATAGGTAAAGGGCCAGAATAACTAGGGTCACAAATGGTAAAATAGTGATAAAAGTCTGTTCTATTTCCAAGGTTCATCAAGTGTGATTGCCAAAACATGCCGTGAGATCTAATTTACTCAAGTTTATTTTAAAAAAAAAGAAAAAAAAACATTTTTTCCAAGACAGCAATCTTGCAAACAACTGTCATCTGCACACTACATAAATGAAAATACAAATAAGAAATAAAGATGAATATCAATATGTTTAAGTAACATACAATCTGTTACACAGACACCAAATCTCCATTATAATATGATTAATAATTAATAATAACAAGAGAGGTAAGCATTTTTGAAAGCAATTAGGACATTTTTGTTTATGCAGCTAAAATAAGCAAGGAAAAGAAAAAGAAAAACAGCTTGGAAATCTTTAGCTATTATAAAGTCAGTTTACAAAAAGGGGAGGTAACTCTCCATTGAAAAAGTGATGTTTTCCTCAATTTATCTCATGTTTAGTGACACTCATACTGCTATCATTTGGCACAATTTTCTTAAGAATATTTATTAGTTTGATCCATTCAGTTGAATGTGAGTGATAGAAAGATGTCAGCTTACAAAAAATTGAATTATGCAACTATATTTCTGAATTTTTTAAATGATTAATAATTTGTATTATTCGTATTATTTCGCCTACTGTTCTCATTTGGAGTTTTATTTTCACAACGTTTCAATCAACATAACCTGCAATTGTCTTCAGGTGTAGCTTGCTGAACTCAGGAATCTTTCTGTCAAACTCAGCAACACTCAACATGCTACTGCGAATTACTTAGGACTTTTATCCAGTCATGACTGATGGAATGAGAACATGCTACTCGTGTGAATTAAATGGCGGATTCTATTTGGAATTCTGTAAATACTCGTTTGACAGAAAGATTCTTGAGTTTAATAGAAACATTCCCCCGAGTTCAACAAGATACACTTAAAGAAGGTTGTAGGTTACATTGACTGAAACGTAAAAATAACACTGAAGATGATAATAGTAGTCCAAAGAATTTAATACGATGCATCAGAATCATTTTCATCCAATTTTTTTTTCAAATTATTAATGTTAATTATTAGTAAGTTACATTTATACAAACATACATATCCACTTAATCATCTTATTTGTCTTCGTTAACGATCCAACATTCTCGGCAGCATGTCATCTCATGTTCAAGCTTGGTGCCCTTGAGGATCGATTCCACTTGAATTACATTGTTGGTGGTTTGCATCCAAGTTTCCTTTGATCTTTCCACTTTCCTCCGGTCCTCTATGCATTTTTTCATCTAAGAATCAACATGGCCGAACCAATACAATTGACTGTCAGTTAATCAAGCTTTCGTATATTTAAACTCACCAACAGAATATCAAAGCACATATATATATATATATATATATATATATATATATATGTATGCCAACACGGCTGATTTAACTCAACATTGCATTATCCATCTGATTATTTTTTTTGTCATTACATCAAAGACCACAAAGACAAGATGCGTTCTCAGCACTTACCACCATTATACTCCTAACACAACTGCAATGCCCCCTTCCCCTTGGTAATAAGAACAATTGCTCATCATGTAATAATATGTGTGTTACCCCCACTCCTACCTCCGAATTGGTTTTAATAAACATGTAGGGTAGATGAGAGTATACATGTGCATTTTTTAATATGTAGCAATTTTTTAATGTACAATTTTTAATATGTAGCAATTTTTTAATGTACAATTTTTTAATATGTAGCAATTTTTTAATGTACAATTTTTTAATATGTAGCAATTTTTTAATGTACAATTTTTTAATATGTAGCAATTTTTTAATGTACAATTTTTAATATGTAGGAATCACAATGAATTACTCGAAGCAAATGGATTTTATATTAAATAAAAAAATCCAATATAAAATGAATTAAAATTTGTAAGTAATCAGATTTTCTTTTTTTAAATTTTAGAATTTAAGTCAATACAATGCAGAATTTTTTTCAAATAAACACTTATTTATTCAAAACATTTAAATCAATTCAGTTTCGACAACATACATCTTTGCCATAGAATCAGTTTGCGTTTTTTTTTCTTTCTAATTTTAACAAGAGAGAAATATGAGACTGTAAGGTCATCCTTACGTTTACACTGCATTTCCGGTTATTTTTTATTAAATTGTTTTTTCCTTTTTAACTGATTTTTTTTACTGTATCTTTTGTTTATTAAATTGTTAGGTGAAAGTACAGAATAGGTAATGAAGTCTTCTTTCCTATGTTAAGAAGGACTTTTCTAAATAACATTATTATTTAGAAAAAACCCCAATCATTCCTGATATAAGGAGGGGCAACCGGAAGTGAAGTGGAAACAGCAATCATAAAGATTACCAAATTTAAAACTTTCAGTTATCTAAATAAAGCATTTTTTAACCATTTTTATTCGTAACCATTTGTTTTTATGGTTATAAGAATTGCAAATCGATTTCACAATCACTAAATATCTCAACATAAAGAATAAAACTTTTTATATGACAAAACTAATTTCAGAAAATCATGATAAATGAAGAAACTAAGATTTATACAAAGAACATGCTCCATAACCATAAGTCAAATGATTATTTTGAACCAATCAAACATGCAGAAAAATTCCATAAAACAGACAAACAAAAGGAAAGATCAGTTAATGAAAGATTTTGTTTAAAACTATCTCCATCTTGAAAATAAAAAATGGATAATTGTTTATATGAAAAGTAGAAACATTAACAAGCAAATAAGATTAATGAAAAAAAAATCTTACAAATCACACACAGATCAGAAGGCTATGACCATGCATGGCAGACAGAATATCTATACAAAAACATAGAATAATAGAAGCCAACAAAAATGATGTGTTATCTTTAACATATGCTAGCAGGCCGTCCAGTGTTGCCTGGTCGTAAAGTACTCATAAATATTATATTTTAATTAATGCAGAATTCTTATTTATTATAAACAGAAATATAATAGGTATTAAACGTAATGTTAAATTCATATGAAAAACTGAAGTAAAAAAAAACCCAAAAAACTGAAACATGTGCATGTAAGTATAATGTTTTTTTTAAACAGTTTACTTCTTGTAAGCAAAAAAAAAAAAAAAATACACAGGCTGAGATGGAAACCAAAACCTAAAGACAGTGAATCAAGCGTAATAATCATTAGACCAGCTTGGCATGCTCTTTAAAAAGTGTTTTCAAACCAACACATACTTAATATAAGGAAGCTGTCATATTTCACGACTGTGCACGTGCAGTCATGAAACTGTTGAAAACAGATAAAAATCCCATCATCTCCACATTCTAATTTTTCAATTTTGACCCCTTGGCAGCCCTTTTTTTTTCCGGGTGAAAACGGATTAATCTACAGATCCCCGTTTTCTATTTGCAAAATTTTAGTTAAGGTTTTCTCTATTCATCCTTATGAAGTTAAATTTTGTTTTAAAATGAAAGACTTTTGCGAAATCAGCTTATGCAAGTGCTAAGTCTATTTCTATTTAACAATTTTAGTAAAGGCATTTTTTTTTTTCTCCATATATAAATGAATTCTCTTTGGTCATAAACTTTTTAGAAATCGGATTATGTAGGTGCTTAATCTGCGATAGGTTAAAATTAATATTTTTTTCCATTCCGGGAATCTAAACTGCATTCTTTATTTTTATTTTTGCATTTTTTTTATTCAAAGCTTCTTTAGACATTATATATATATATATATATATATATATATTACAGAGATCAAACACAAAATTCATTTTAAACAAATTAGATCTCATGAATCTCTTAGGATATATTTAAATTGTGCACATATAATGAGGATACATCAATTAGATGTTATCTTCATTGTAATTTATAAAGTCTATATGATGATGTGAAAAATGTTTTTTAAGTTTTACTCTGATGTAATATGGATAATAAAGTGTGTTTTTTGTTTTAAATGTGTATACATATTGATAAACAATGTTTAGTGTTGATTTTCAGATATTTTAATACAAAGATATCTTTTCTTTAGAAAAAGAATTAAAAAAAAATTATTACAAATTTATAAACTCCAATCATTTAATTGAGATTGTACAATGTTCCATTCAAGTGCTATCAGTGTTCAAAATGGCACAATTTTTTAACCTTATTTTCTTTAATAAAATCTTACTGCGTTTGTGCAGATATCCTATTCAACTAACTTGAGAGCTGCTCCAACCTGCTTCCAAAACTGGAGTTTGTTTTCTCCCTTACACACGCACACACACACACACACACACACACACACACACATACACGCACACACACGTGCTCACACACACAGAGTTAAAAATTTCCTTTTAAAAGGAGCTGCTAATCTCCTTATAAAAACGGAGCTGTACCTTTCCCTACTCCATTTCTACCTTGAATAATCTAGTTTAAAAAATGCATCAGATTTCCATAAGCATTTTCTATTAAGTTATACCGTTCGTGATTACAAAACAGTGGGAAAAAAAAGAAATGATGTAGAAATCTATTTAATGAAAAAGAAACTCAAACTTTATAAAAACAGAATTCTGCTCCGTGGCTTGTGCAAAATAGCTGATTTTTCATTCCAACTTTAAAATCTTGTATGTGTGAAATATGAAAAAAAAACAAAAAAACTTGTAAAGTTGAAAGATTGTGTTTTGAACTTCATCAAAAAATGTTCAATTCATGTTTATAAAAAAAAAAAAAAAGGAGATTCATAGGAAAAAATGATGTAAATATAAAAATCTTAACCTGAGGAAATCTAAACATTGCAATATATACGATGATGTATTATTTGAACTATTATTCACATATTACATTAATATATTATTTTTTTTTATTGGAATCCTTTCAGATGAGTAATTTGTATATTTATTCATTTGTGAACTGTTATCCTCATCTTCATTGTTGTGGTTTTTACCATGTTTCAGCCAACTCATCCTCTGGCCTTCTTCAAGTAATTAACCGCAACAGGATAGGACTGCTGAGTCTCGTAACTGTATCCCTAATAATTACTACCTTCCATAGTTGTTGCTGTCTTGCCACGTTTTTGGCCAACTAAACTTCTGAACCTAAACCAAGACAGAGATTTAGTTGGCCGAAACGTGATGAAACAACAATAACAACAGTAACTATGAAAATAAGGATAATAGTCCACAAATAAATAAACAAAAAACCTGTCATATCTTGACGATTGATGTATTTTCAAAATTCAAGGTGATTCCCTTAAAGATTTTTTTGCTGCATACAACTAACTTGAAGAAACTGTTCTGACCTGCCACCATGGCTTCCAGGCAGGACATGAAAATCGAACATGTCTTCACTGTGTCATTTGAAAAACACCTGAACATCAGTTTGCTACTAGCAATCAGCTCATTCTTTGTGCTGAAGGCGAACGGTTGATGTGTTCCTTAACAGCGCTCTACACATAGGTTTGCAATTAAGACAGGGGGTCAGATGTTGGTACTGGTGAAGTAATGGAAGTTCTCAGACAGTTGTTTCAGTCCTACTGCCACACGTCTTCCCCAAAAATTATGAGTCAATTTCTTGTTTATGATTATAAATAATAATAAATAAATAAAAATAATAAATAAAAATGATACTTGTTAAAATTTGTTAACAAAATGCTTGTTTAAGATGTTTATACTACAGGATGCAGATCTATATATAAAAAAAGACAAATCCTGCAATTAGAGGTGGACACAATGCAGCAATACCAGATGTAAATTGGATTGCTAGCGATAACCTCAACCTTATATTCTGATCAAAGAATCTAAATCATGAAACGATGAGAGAAAATGATTTACCTGGATTGGAATTGCTAAATGAGAGAGAAGAGTCAATACAATTCTGCTGTCGCTACTTCACACCACCCCATACTAACCCAAACTCTCTCTCCCTTTTTTTTTTCTCCCTTACCTCTATAATTTGCGAAGTTAACAAAGTATTGAATCAAGGTAGTTAAAACAATGGACAACTTTGCTATTTTTTTGTGGACTGTTATCCTCATCTTCATTATTGTTGTTTCACCACGTTTCAGCCAACCTATCCTATGGCCTTCTTCAGGTGATTAACCATGACATGATAGGAATGCTGAGTCTCTTAACAGTATCCCCAGTAATTACTGCCTCCCATAGTTGTTTCTGTCTCACCACGTTTTGGCCAACTAATACTCTGGCCTTCTTTGGGTACGATTGAAATCGCTATCTTCAGACAATGCTCACCTACAACAGTAGAGATTTGACACCTCTATCCACTATGCCACGGATTCTAAAGGGCGAATTAAGCTTGGATTTTTTGGTCGAATAAATCCAAAGTTTTCTTTCTTATCTGGTCTTCCATCATCGGGTCTATACCTAATGGTATTATATATTTTTTTTACTGGAATTCTTTCAGGTAAGTAATTTGTATATTTATTTATTTGTGGACTGTTATCCTCATCTTTTATAGTTCTGTTGTTGTTGTTGTTGTTTTACCCCGTTTCGGCCAAATATCCTCTGGCCTTCTTCAGCATTCCTATTCTGTTGCAGTTAATCACCTGAAGAAGGTCAGAGGATAGTTGGCCGAAACGTGGTGAAACAACAACTATGAAGAGGATAAAAGTCTACAAATAAATAAATTACGGTACTCTTGCATAATTTGACCTGAATTTTTGTGAATCTCTGTTAAGCATGGATCGGGCGAGACCAGCAATCATTGGTGTCAGCCAAGCGTTGTTCAAATGTTGAAACGCTAACTCGCCTTTTTATTTTATTTATTTAATTTTTTTTTCTGTTATGTTTTTAGTAATTTTTAAGGTGATATTAAAGAGGGGGGGGGACTTTTTATTTTCTGATTAGTTACTTCTTTTTTTTTTTGTAATTCAATTTCTGGGAGTTTGATTACCCAATGAAAAAGCGCTATCTAAATGGAAGCAGACGACATTCGAATTCAAAGAAAGCAACTAAACCAAAAAAAAAAAAAAGCTGATAAATATATTTTCAAACTCGCCAAACAGAAAAATGACAGGCAAGAAAATAAATCTATGCATGTTAGAAAAAGAAATGAAAACATTGATGCAGACAATCTCATTGTCAAGAGAAGAAATTGCTGTACCAAAAAATGAGGTGCAACAATTATAAACACAAATGTTTGCTTAAAAAAAGATCGTGTGTAAAGGATGGTTTCTCCTGGAGATGTACAAATGAACAGTGCAGACAATGGATATCCTAGTGCACAGGATCGTTTTTTTGCGTGATCCAAGTTGGAAATTTCAACAATAGTAAAAATTATTTATTTATGGGCATTCAAAATAGCAACCCTAAAAAATATTTCCTCTACCCCATCTCCTCCATCTTTGCCATCAATGGCCGTGCAACAGTCAACCAAAGTAAAAGTTCCTAGGGAAATCTCATCTCAAGAAACTTCTTCTGCTGGCAATTAACAACCAAAAAAAAAACCCAAAAAAAACTCCAGTTTAAAAAAAAAAATTTGTTTTTAAATTTCTGCCCCCCCCCCAAAAAAAAGAAAAGAAAAAAAGTTTTGAAAATAAAAAAAAAAAATAAGAAAAAAAAACTTGTACTAAAACCTAACAATTATACGGTTAAAAAATCTTTTCTTGAGGAAGAAAAACAAACTTTGTTAATAAACATTTTGCAAATAAAAAAAAATTAAATACTAAAATAAAATAAATAAAAATTTCATTTTTCAAGGTAGGTTTTTTGTTATTTTTGATTATTTGCATTTTTTTTTTCAGTTTGGCTTTTTTTTTTTCATTAGTCTGCGGCTGTTACAACGTTTGGCTGACACCAATGATTGCTGGCCTCGCCCAATCCATGCTTGACGGGAATTCATGAGAATTTGGGTCAAATTATTCAAGAGTACCTAAATTACAAATTACTCATCTCAAAGGATTCCAATAAAAATATATAACTTCATTATTGTTGTGCGTTCTTGTTGCTCACAACCTCTGACTGCCAAGCTTGCCAAAGTGCAACCCATGGTTTTGTTTAAGATGGCTATTTTATGTATTTGCACTTAATCTCTACATATAATTAACCTATATAATTAAGCAAAAGAGCCAAACCAAAATAGCATTCATCCTAGGCAGGTTGAACTCGCTTCCTCCAAAGGAAGAAGTTTCATGGGAATATCAAATTCACAAGCATCTCCAGTCATTTGCATAGTCTCATCAGGCGAGATAACGTTAGGTTTTTGAAATTCTTGCAGAGAGGTATTAATATCCTCATACATACAGCACCTAGTAATCCTATAGGGTCACCCATCTGGTACTGACCAGGCTTAATACTGCTTAACTTTAGAGATCTAATGAGAACAGGTATGTGATTATGTCATATACCTAACCAAAGGAGTCAATGGATGGATGATATGACGACAGTACTTAAGTATTGATTTGCACTTGGCAGATGATATCTATACAAAACTTCAAAATCATATTACTGCATATTAAGATTGAACAACATAGAAACTTTTTAAACTCAAATCAAAATTAAAGAAAAGAATTATTTGGATTCTGAATGTTTTACGTTTGCCTTTAGTCTTTTTTTTTTTTTTAAGTCTTTTTTCTTCCTTTTCTGTTGACTTGATGTGACGAAATATATAACGGTGAGTATTAATTATTAGTAATTAGAAAGCCAAATAATGGTGCCATCACCCAGGCCAGGGGACAGCAAGAAAGAGAAGGGACCAACCTGCCTGTACGACAAGAATGTCTCATCATTGCGACAATATATAAACAATACATTAACCATCAGAAGGCGAATGGCGTCTGACTGGAAGAACGGAATCTCAGGAAAACTAGAAGAAAACAAAACGATTAGTGCAGCAAAAGATCCAAAATGAGATGCTAAAAAAAAGAGGGGGGGGGCAGATATCAACTCATGGCCCCCAGCCCCCAAAGAAAAAACACAAACAAGAAAAAAAAAAATATAATAACCTGCAGACTTTTTCCTCCTTTTGATGAAGTGTCACATTAAAGTCAGTGATTTTGTGCTGTGTGTGTTATCTGTTGGCGGACGTGAAAAGGAAACGATCACACAGGTGCCTTTTCTACTGAGAAGTTCCAGGAAAATTTTATTTCATCTTTATTCAATCTTTAATATATTCAAGGAAATAAAAAAGCTGACATCCACTTCAAACAGCCAAGAAGTTGGTGTTTAGGCTTTGGATTTGCAACTGACAAACTGAGCTCTTTCATGTCAAAATAATGCATATATCGATTAAGGAGTCTTTTTAAATAAATTTTGAGGGTTTATTATTATTATCATGAAACCTAAAGCTATGAAAAAACATTGCTTAATTTTGTATTATTATAATAAAGATTTTGTGACTGTATTAATATAACCAAAAATTAGGATTAATTTGTAAAAGAAACAGTGTATTTATACAACATAATTATAGTTAAATATAATGCCTAATGTTATCAAACACTAACATCATATTTGGCCTAACATTTATTTTACATGTGTTAGTTTTTAGTTTTCCAGATTCTGACAAGTTCTTTATTTCTCTTTCTCTCAAATCTATCTTTACCACTTTTTTCCTTTTCAAATAAAAATCACAATTTTTGTTGCAAACATACAGACACAAAATCTCTGTTACAGTAAAGGCATTTGAATATTTAATTTCGACCTGATAGGCACAGATAACAATTTGTGAATCCATTATGTTTTTTCTCAACAAAACAGAAGAGGCATTCACAATTTTAAAAAACAACTTTTAATATATTGCACACAAAACCAACTCGTTAAGAATGTAATTTCTTAAGCACTTCTGTGATTACTCGTGGGACTGATCTACGGAATGATTTGGGATATATAGGAACCATAGAAAAACTCTGAATATATGAACATTTTTGGTTAAAGAAACATGCATATATTATATCAAACCTGTTCACTTTTTATTCACAACCAAGAAATTTGGGTGAATAACGTATAATCAACTGGTGACAAAAAAAAAAATTTAATATTAATTCTTGATTATGAAGGTTTTACAATGTAGTATTTATGCAGAATATGGACCATGTTGAAATAATAACGTTATTATTTAGAAATATTCTTAACATGAGAAAGGGAGGTTGTTTTGTTAGCTAATTACCCTTTCACCTAACTAGATAATAAAAAAAAAAAATACTGTAAAAATTGAATATAACATAAAAATTCTATCTAACAGATAACTGTAAACTACATAAGCACAAATAATATTTACAAAACAACTGAAAAAGAAAACGTTATTCCTTTAATCTATTTTATTAATTGAAACAAAAAAAAATTGGTCTTTCCTTTTGTTGTCTGGAATAAAAAAAATTTGAAGAAAAAAAGAAAACCTTCACCCACAAAACAAAAAATGAATAAATAACAAACAAACAAAAAAAATGCATGTTACATGACAATTTTGTACAGAAGAAATAAATGCAAGCAATAGAAGAAAATTAATTTGTATTCAAAAGATGCTTTTGCCTACAGTTGACAAAAAAAAAAAAAAAAAAAAAAAGACGAGGCAGAAGACGTGGATGACAAAAGTGAAGCTGAAATATTTGTCCAAAGTCAAAGGAAAAGAATACGTTCAGTGCAGTATTTTTAGAAAATGGCGTTTGTGTTTGAAAAAAGTAAAATAAATAACAATTGAAAAATAAAAAAGTAATCGGGGAATGTCGAGCAGGTTTTACCTCATAACTCAGAACCTTTCAACCAGTTTGTTTGGTTATTTGGTTTCATGATATAGCAATCCTTTTGTATTGATTCCAATTATTTTGCTACAAATTGGTATATTTAAAGTTCTTAATATATTCAAATATTTTATAGATTCTATATTGTATATAAACGGTTTAAAGATTTATTTTTGTAGTCTTATATACTTTGTAAATAAATAACAAGTAAATTGTTAAATTCTATTCAACCCATAGATGGGAACCTAACAGGCCTTGCCAGCAATTGTAGTTTTATATCATGTATAATGGGGCTTGATAGGGTTTGAAAGTATCGGAAGTAGAAAATCCTGGGACCAGAGTTGACCCAAAACTCCATTTTACTTTAATCATCTTGTTTAAAATGTTGCCAGAAAAAATATATATATGAGGTCACTTTTAACATTAACAAAAATCCAGCGGATGTAAAATCCATATAATTCTTGTTTTACTAAACAGATCACCACTTATCAAGGTCAAAGGCAATTCGAGGATAAGTATGTGTGTGTGGAAACAAATACATATATAAAGAGAAAGAGTGAGAGTTACACAGATATATGCTACTCTACCACCTATGTAAAACAAAATTTTTGTCACGTGATCTTGTAACGTAGCAGCAACAAACAAAAATAGGAAATCTGACTCAGCTTTTCTTTCTTTTTTAACACATTACGTTTTTTTTTTCTCCCCATCTTGACACCAGCTTAAAGAGTCCCTTTCTGTCACTGGGGCCACATGTCCATCTCCTCTGGCACGTTTTTCTTTCTGTTCCATTACACACCGGCCATAGACAGCCATTTCTCGTCTTTGACTTTACATGTCCATTTTTTTCCCCCCTTACTTTTATTTTCTTAATCACATGGTTTCTTTTTTTTTTTTTGCATTTTCTTGTTACTTCAGCTCGTGCATACTTCCTAATTTGCATACGTGCTTTCTTTTCGGCTGCTGCTAATATCCTTGCAAGCTAGCTATCTTACAGCTCCTGCTGATATTTTCCCATGCGCTTTTCTTTTCACCTCATTTTCAATTTTTTAACAACAAACATGTTTTTTCCGAACATGTTTTCTTATGTGGACAGAATCACTATAATAATAGCCATGCAGTCCGGCATATTTACAATATTCGATTCTTTATACAATCTTCAAAAATTAGATCAATTATTAAAATTATCTTCTGTAGCATGCACAGTGCTTATTATTTAGAAACGTATTCTTAATATAAGGAAGGGAGGGTGCTTTGTTAGCTACTTATACTTTCATCTAACTATTTAATAAAAAAGATACCGTAAAAATTGAATTTAACTTCAAAATCCTATCTAAAAAATAGCAGTTCATAAACTGCTTTAGCACAAATAATATTTACAAAACAACTGAAAAAAATAAAATGTTCTTCATTTAATTTTTTTATTAATTGAAACAAAGAAAATTAGTCTTTTCTTTTGTTGTCTTGAATTAATAATTGCAGATGAATATTTTGTAAAAAAAAAAAAAAATATTCTTACACTGTTTACCATCCTGGAAAATGGAAAGTCTTTACGAATTTTGAAAAAGAAAAAAAAAAGCTTCTTTAAAAACCAAAGGGAGATAACTGCTATTTTTCTTTTCTTTCTTTATGAATGCTGAGACTGAACAATGGATTCATTTGGCTTGAGATAACATCATGCAGCATTTAACAAGGCTGGAGTTAGCTAACATGCTACTGTAGCTAATGTAACTAATGCACTGCCGCTAGGTGGCACTGGCAGTAGTTGTACACAATGGGTGAGCTTCAGGGAGAGACAACAACAAGAACAACAAGAAAGGTGATAGTAACCTGTCGATAGGACAGGTCTGTATTCAACTTGGCATAAATAAAGAGTATGTCAACCATCATGTTTCGCACTTGATTGGATTGAAAAAATTCTATCCGTGGATAACTGGAAAGCAATGGAAGAAACAATCAGTAAATACAAAGTTACAAATTTTAAAAAAAGAGATAAAAAAGGGGAAATAAATGGTCAATTACATCTGCCACTCCCTTGGTAACTAGCCATAACTGATCATTTTTGCCAACTAACAACTTTTATTTTTAAAACAAAACTGAGTATTCCGTTTATTGTTAATTCATTTTTGAAATCAAGAATCAACTGCTTGATGAAGTTGCATCGATGACAACTGATGTAGAGTAACTAGTGGAGTTATTTAACAGCCAAACAAATTGCTAGGATAGTTAATCGACAAAACAAGTTGCTGTAAGTTGTCAATAAAAATGAAAGTTCCTAAAAGTGTCCAATAAAATAAACCAGGCCAATAAAAGGGTTCTGTTGAAAATTCCATGCAGATTCCAGAGTTTAACAAGGTATACCTGAAGAAGGTCAGAGGTTACGTCAACCGAAACGTCGTGAAAATAAAATTCAAGATGAGAACTGTGGTCCAAAGAATCTAAATAATACAAACCAGCTGATATGTACATAACAATCGACACACTCTGAAAGCAAGAACAGATACTATACTTTGATCTTGATGGGCAGTGTAACTGAGCCAGAAGACGATGTCGAATTTATGCTTTTACCGGCAGTTGGCTCTTGATGATCTCAACAAATGAATGAACATAAAAAGGAACATCTTGTTTTGTTTGAAAACAGAATTTTATTTTATTTTTTAATTAACAGGTGTTGTTTCTTACCAGGACAGTGGTAGTTGTAATTGCAAAAAAAATCTTTTTTATAAATAAATAGAATTCACTTGATTTTTGTGATAAGTGCATGTGTATATTTTCAAAATGTTGCAAAGATTGACAATGTGATAGATGGACAATGGAGTCAGCCCGTTAAAGTTCTGGCTAGGAGATCGCATTCAGATCCATGACAAAAGTGTTAAGCTATGTGTTTTCTGGTCAGATAGAGTTAAATTGTAGGAAAGGAAATTTCTGATTAAGTGTGTTTGTAGGGAAGGTTTGTATTTGAAGATCAACATTTATAGGTGTGTATGAGGAGAGGGTCAGCTTGAAAAGCAATCGATGAAACCTCTTTCAATTTGTATTATTTAGATTTTTCAGACTACGATTCTCATCTTGAGTGTCATTTTCACAATGTTTCGGCTAATATAACCTCAGACCTTCTTCAGGTGTATCTTGTCGAACTTGTGAATCTTTATCAAAATCAGGAATCTGCACAGAATTTTAAACAGAACCCTTTATTTTCTTCACAGGGGTAGCATGCGCTTGTTCTGTCAGCCATGACTGAATAGCAATCCTAAGTAATATGCAATTGTATTTCGTGCATAATCTTGAGTTCAACATAAAAATTTCAGATTTTGACAAGATGCACCTGAAGAAGGTCGGAGGTTACATCGACCAAAACGTTGTGAAAATGACACTCAGGATGAGAAAAGTAGTCCGAATCCTCCAAATGACTCAAGCACCCTACAGAAAAAAAATCATGACTGTGTATCTGAGACCTCATGTAAATGCGGACAGTTATACAATATTGAGACATGTCAGCCACTAAAAGTATGCTTATAAGAACATCGAAAAGCTGTAACATGTTAGGAAATTGAAAAATCTTGTATAGCTGAGAATATCTGGACGAAAAAGGGAAACTATTTACCATTATGGAATGAAGTAAAAATTATAGACATAGAAGAATGGTGGAGAGTAGGACGACTCAAAGAAGCAGCACGTATGCTGGGAGATAACCAATTTCTAAGTAAACTTAGAATTTAACACGATATGGGAACCATTAATTATAAATAATGGATAATATGCATACAGTAATAAGTAAACAATAATAATATATTTTTCATTAATTAAACATTAATTATATGAACAATTAGAAAAATTAGAGAAGTACAAAATGATTTACAGTTATTTATTTTTGTCCACATCGACATTTCAGTTGATGTGCTCATTGACTGTCTTCACGTGTATGACGCTTTCATGCATAATCATTTTCATTTCTGTTGATGTTAAGCATCAACGACCAAAAATAATGAATGTAAATCATATTTAAATATGCGGTAAACATCAACGTATATAAATGAGTCAAATGAAGAAATGGGGGGGGGGCGGAGTTTATTGGCTAAAACTTAGCTTGAATAAAAATATCAATATTGATGCGGACATGGAAATAATGATAATTCCACATCTGAGAAAATATAATCATGGAGTTAAGGGTCACCATAATAGATCGGCAGATACAGAAACTTAGAATTTGAAATACAGTACACAACAAATAGGGATATATATATATATATATATATATATATATATATATATATATATTAGTTGTGTAGTTAAATTCAAGTATTTTATGCTCATTGGATATTAGATGGTCCAAATGTTCTAATCTGTAATTTGAGAGTAATTATGAATTGAACTGGTTTCTGACAAAAGCAAAAATCTTGGATCACTCAATTATTTTTTATTGCAAAATAACAGCCGTTTCATCAGCAATCAAAAGGTTGAATTTTTACAAACATTGAATGTTATAGACATAGGTCTTCAGAAATTCAAAAAAAAATGTTTTGGTATAATTTGTAAATATAAGTCGTTTTTATTATTTTTTTTGCATTAAAAATTGTTCTGATTGTATATTGATGATGATGAAACAGCTGTTAATTTATAAGAAAAATACCAATTTGATTGATTCAAGAGTTTTAATATTGTGTTTGAAGAAACAGCCCACTGAGTATTTATTTATGAAAAGTAAAATTTGTTTTACTTATGGATGACCCTACAACCTTATAATTGTCTCTATCACTCCTGAAAACATGCCCCACCTAATAATATCAATCAAACAGTGATAATGGGAACAGATGTGTAGAATATAAGAGATAGGTTGAAATAAGTGATGCAGAAGACAGGCGCAGTAAATGCGTTAAAGAGAAAAAAGAAAAACAATGAGTGTCTAGAAGAAGCCAGCAGCAGCAGTAATAGCAGCAGCAAAAGAAAAACAGTGCTAAAAAATGTGAGAGTGGATGCAAATACGATTGCAACTGCTTACATATTATGAGACTGGGCTAGTCTTCAGGAGTGATTAACTAATCTATAAATTATAGGTAATTAGGGTTTTCTCTGTTTAAATAAAACAATGTACATGTAGAAATGCTCTTGGGAAGGATTAGAGAACAATAATTCAAAACAAAAAGGTAAAAAAAAATAAAAATAAATATAAAATTACTAAAACTGAATAAAGTGTTAATCAACATAACTGATAATCTTTTATTTTGCATTGGTTATTATTACTATTATTATTTTGTCAACTAGGCTCCAACCCCTGTCCCATCACCGCAATCTTGCATCTCTATATCTGCTTTACAAGTATTCTAATGAAATGTGCTCTGACAAACACATTGCTCTTGTGCCCTCACAACATACACATTCCCCAACAAACCCAATTAGCAACAAAATCACATCCCTTCACTGCTGAGGTCCCTAAATGCCAGAAAACTTTCTTCTCTAATAGCTTCTTCCCTAGAACATTTAGACTTTGGAATTTCCTTTCAGCTATGCAGAACTTTAAATGTAATGTAAACTAACATCTTCTTAATCTTTCCTAGGCATGGTCCCAATTAGTAGCCCCTTACGACCAAGTGGTGATATGACTTGCTTGATGTGAAGGTAAGTAAAAAAGAAATTACTATCACTAGTAATGTTACTACTACAATTATTATTACTTTTATTACTATAATTATTTTATTATAATTATTATTATTACTAATATTATAATCGCTATTATTATTACTTCTATTATATTTTATAACTACAATAAGTATTATTTCTATCATTATTATTACTATTACTTTATTATTATAAATACTATTATCACTATTATAATTATTAGTAGTATTATTACTACTATTACCATTATTCCTATTATTAAAACTATTATTACCAGTATTATTATTTCTATTATTTTTACTACTTCTTTTATTATTATTACTTCTGTATTATTATTATTATTATTATTATTTATTACTACTATTATTAATACCACTACTGTTACTATTATCATTTCTACTAATATTATACTATTATTATAATTACTACAAATTACTTTTATTATTATTTTTACTTTTATTATTATTGTTACTTTATTATTTATTTTTATTACTAATATTATAATAATTACTACTGTTATTATTACTATTATAAATTCTATTATTATTACAACTTTTATTATTATTACTATAATTATTACTATTATTACTACTATTACTATAATTATTATTACTATTATGAACATTATTACTATAATTATTGGTGTTATTATTATCACCAAATCAGTTTGCGTTGGCTAATACTTTAAATTTCTAAAAGGAAATTAAATTAAAAAAAACAAAAAAAAACTATCTCATTTGTACTAAAAAAGACAATTTTTACCTGTTTTTCATGAGTTTAAATATATTCCTGTGTGTGTGTGTGTTCATGATAAATTTAGAGTTATTCCTAGGCAATAATTTTTATATATATCCAATAGTTCCCCATATTAAAACATTCATAGGTAAAACCAATATATAACTTATATATAAACATTGGAATTTATTTGCAATATTATATCATGTATTATATGGATTTTTTGTTGATACTCGTGTTTGTATGAGAAGTACCATTAAAAAAACAATGTAGTTTACATGGCTAAGAGTACCTATTTACTATGCCTCCCCACGGGACAGAGTTAGACACCAGGGTCGTTTTTTAACGTGGAGAAAAGGTACAAAAATAAAAATTGTCTCAGTCGTGAAGGATTTCTCCTCCACCGAAAGAGAACAAGAAATAGAAGTGCAGCATCTGAAGAACAGATACTACACTTTGATCTTGTCCCGAAGGCCAAGAACTGGATATGTGTGCACACATATTCGTCCTTTCCCGACATGGGTTGGATTTTAAAAAAACTGTCTTTTTTCGCACGATCTATGACTTTTTCTTTTATCACATTTTTATTTCAATTATCCTGAAGATGTCCTCTGAAACAGGGACGAAACGTTGATTTTTTTAATAATTTCATTCGGTTTTTTTCTATTTTTTCTTTAAACATATATATGTATGTATGTACACACACACACATACATACAAACAGACACGTGTTGCATCAAAATCCGACATTTGACAAAAAGAAAATGAAATAGTCACTAAAAACAAAAGTCGAATATGCAGAGACCCAAAAGTTTATTTAGTAACACTTAAACAAGGTTAGTATAGATTTTTAATGTCCATTTTCTAAGACTTTTCAAAGTTTTTCAAGGTCTTCACCAATCAAAATTCAAATTTTCCAAAAAAATTTGGGGTTTATTTTACAATCCACAGTGATTCGAAAAAGTGATAAAAAAGAAATCAAATATACAACGAATAAATGTTCACGTAGCCAATAAAAATTCTTTTGCAGTCTACCTGCATCATTTTTTTGATGTTTTTAAGTAGTTTTTGATTTCATTTCAAATATTAACTTTATTTACAACTTTTAAATTTCCAACTAAGATTGTTTTCAGTTATCACAATTTATTTTTTTTTTTGGGGGGGGGGGTGCCATTGAAGAGTCCAGTCCACACAAGGTAAGTTTGTATTTTTTTTGGAAGGGGCCGGTGGGGGGGGGATCATTTTTAGTTATGGTGGCCGCCACTACTCCTCCTCGTTTGCACCCCAATGAAATTATAAATGAAAACAAAAATTTTTTATGCATTTTCATATATATATATATATATATATATATTCGAACAAAAAAATAGCCATTGATTTACAAATGAATTCACAGCATCTCCTCATAAGATCTTATAAGGATATATCCTTTGAATTCTTGTTTTCTTTTGAAATAAATAATATCATTGGAATTCAAAATATTGGACAGTTAAAGGCGCGTTTCTTCATGTTTATTTACTGTTCAATTTTTTTTCTTTTATATGTGTATATGTATTGTGTGCATGTGCGTATGTGCGTACTTATATGTATATGCATTTAAGACTGACTTGGCATCTTCTCATTGGCTATATCTCCTCCTCCGCCTTTCCTCTTCCCCCCCCCCGTGTATGCTCATCACTTAAGTTATAAGCTTTTATACTTTTCGTATTCTTTTTTATACATTTTCATTATATTATATATATATATATATATATATATATATATATATATATATATATACATATACACACACACACGCACAACGTGTCCATAAAGAACATGTGCATTAAAAGAAAATTTATTACTTTATTTGCATGTGCAATAAAAAAAAATGTAAAAATACAAATAAATATTATATAATATTATAATATTACAATATATATTATAATAAAATATAATATATATAATTATAATATAGCAATATTTATTGTAATAATATCTGATATATATATATATATATATATATATATATATATATATCATAATATAACAATATATACTGTAATCTAATATATAAAAAGCTATATGTGTGACTGTCTGTTTCCATATTTTCAAACTATCTCCTCTGAAACTAAAAGTTGCTGAGTGGTGCTAGGAGAGATGATTGGATTTTTTACAGACCATTCTTTTATGGGCCCTTAGTTGATTAAAATAGTTTTTAAGGCGGTTAAAAATTGGTCAAAATTGAAAAAATCCTTATAAATTTTGTACATTCATTTTAGTTTTCAGTTTTAATCAGTTCATATGCGTGTCACGTTGGTACAGTGGAAATGTCAGCAGATTTGAATGCTACAGTTTCGGTTTCGATTCTATTTGATTGACGCTACCCCAAATACTTTTTTTTTTATACTTTTGGAATCACAACTCTATAATAATATTTACGAAATCTGGACAAATTAAAACATTATATTTAAGCGTATTTTACGCCCAGACAAAGTTGAGTGCCTCCACCCCGTTAGTAATATATATAATTATAATATAACAATATATATTGTAATAATATATAATATATATAATTATAATATAACAATATATATTGTAATAATATATAATATATATAATTATAATATAACAATATATATTGTAATAATATATAATATATATAATTATAATATTATAATATAACAATATATATTGTAAAAAATTGCAACTAAAGTTATAAATTTTTTTTAATGTACACGGACTTTATGGATACCGTGTATATAATACATCTACACACATTTTAATCAAGTTATAGTACTCAACATAAAGACATTACCATGAGGATCGTTTTCTTTAAGATTATTTCCTCTTCTTTGATTTAGGCCAATTTTATATAACTTATGCAAAGTTTGGTTGAAATCCAAACAGCACATAAAAAAATTCATTTATTACATTTAAAAGTTGAGAGCAAATTTTAAAAGAACTTTATATTTAAACTAAACTTCCTGTAAATTAGTTGGCATTGATCATCACGCATTACAAACTTTACCAGGAACAAACAACTTTCCCACAAAGATATTTCTTCATGTTTTAAATTAGATTTTAACAATATAATCAAACTTAATTAAATTTTCATAAAGTAGTCAAATATTTTGTAAATATATAAATAAAAATCCTGAAATAATGAAAAAATGAATTACAATAAATTACTTTAATAAAAGTCATATTTTATTCTTCAAAGTTTAAAAAAAAAATCATTAAATTAAGCAAAAACTGGAATTGCAGAGAAGAAAAATAATTATTGAAAATTATATGACAAAATTGTCTGATATTGTGTTCATCTGACTGTCATAAGAAAGATCACATTTATTAGAGTCTTTTCAAACATTGCATACTTTAGATAAATCAACAATATACTAATTTTTTTCCTCCCAAAACGGTAATATAGAAAATATCACTAACAAACTTAATACTAAGGTTGCTCCAGTTCTCTCCAAACTTTTCAACAAATGCCTAAACAAATCTTGCTTCCTTGACTGTTGGAAAAATGCTTCTGTGGTAGCAGTTTACAAGAACTCTGGCAAAAGAACGGGCCCATTAAATTATCGTCCCATTAGCCCCCTCCCTCTTTTCGCCAGAATATTTCAAGCTCTAGTCCATCAACTTACAGTTGCTACTTCAAGTGTAATGTGAATAGACATCTTGCTGCCCAACTCCCTACATAATATAACGGCAACTTATGCCGCTGATAGTAGCCCCCTACATCAAAGTGGCACTGTGCCTTGTTTGGGGTGAAAATGTAAAAATCCTACCATAACATTCACTTACGAAAGGCAACAGAATAATCTTATGCCTTTTTTAGATATCCTTCTCAGGCAACATCACACAATCAAAGTCTACTGCAAACAAACACGATTACAGACAATTTTACTCCTACCACCACCACAAAATACAAACAAACCTTATAATAAGATTTTATATTCAGTTGGGCTCTAAGATTATGTAGCCTTTAATATTTGATGAATTAAACATAACAGAAACTTCTCTAAAAATCCAGAAAACCCTGAACACTACATCCTGCACTTGCCACATGAAAACCTAAAACCCTATATTCTTAAACCCACCGCCTCAACCTGATATATCATCCTAAGCACAACAAGCACATATCTACACTGCCTTAATATCTACACTGCCTTAACTGTGGCTTTAGGACAGTACATTCCACATCTCTCATGATTAAGAATCTTTTCAACAAACATAAAACATCTACACCAAGTCTGCAATACAAGTGAATATTTGCAGCATACCATGCAGCGATTGCAAAAATTTTTACATCAGCAAAACTCAACACCTTTTACGAAAAGAATCGATGAATATAACAGAACCATTAAACTTAGTGATACTTAGGATATTTGTTTTGTAGATGATTGATTTTCTAAGGTCACAAAAATCAACCTTGTGCATAGGCGCCTCATTGAAGCAACTTTAAGTGCATATTCCAGAAATAACATCATACACCCAGGATTTTTCCAAATTCATTTTGCTTTTGCCAAAAATATAATAATGGAAATCACAGATAGATTAAAAAATCTTGAAAATATTTTCTATTGATATTAAAATGGTGATTATGTAAAATTTTACTAGGGAGTCCAAAAAAAAAAAAAGCCGACATAAAACAGAAGCCTTTGGTAGGTTTCAAATTTTACATAACTTTCAGTTGAGAAAAAAGTGTAGGGTGGTGAGGAACAAAAATATAAATTTAGTTCAGACTACAAATTTGACATTTGAAAAATCTTCTTCAGTTCGTATACTTCTGATAGTTTTCATTTTTGCTTCTTCATTTTCTTTCTCATATTTTGTGCTAGTTTGTGAATTGTTATTTTTGTTGACTTTGGAGATTTTTTGATCTTCAAATCTGCTTTCTTCAGTTTTTGTACATTTTCAATATAAAGTCTTCGATTATATCTCCCACATGCTAAAATCTGAAATCATGAAATTCCAAGAAAACCAGGACACTTTCAACACTGAATATTATATACGTTTTCATTAATAATCAGCAATTCAAATGAATGTCTAAAAATCTTTCTTTAATGAAAGTCAAACAAATCTAGAAAGCATCTTATTGGCCATCTTCTGATTATTTCATCTGAGCAATTTAAGCCTTTTTCTTTTTATGCTTTTTTTGAAAAGCGCATTCCAAAATATCATGTTAGAAAAGAATAGTCAAAGGAAATTGTCTCACTGACTTACCTGATCTCAGAAATCAGTCGTCCGAAGTTACTTTATAATAATTAAATATGAATTATGTGAAATCATTATTTGCATATGAACCGATCTCACCTTCTTAATAAGGATTATATAAGAAAGAAAGAACTTGTAAGAAAGTTGACTTCAGTATTTAATCTTCACAAACTTTAGTAATAAGTAAAGATTTCTCGACTGGATAAAAATACATAAACACTTTTGTAATCATTGCAACAAAGGCGAAACTGTGTTAAACAAGGAACTACTAATGTTAAGTCTTCATGAAAAGCATGCAAATGTAATGATTATACAACAAAGTACAGTGGCCTCTCTACATATAAGATTAATTCGTTCCTGGATGGAGCACATATCCAGAATTTCTCATATCTCGGTCAAATTTTCTCATAAGAAATAACGGAAAACCAACTAATCCGTTCATGGCTCCCAAAATCATCCAAATTAACCCTAACTATAAAACACATCTTTCTGATTACTAAAAACATATCCAAATAGTAATCAAACATAAAAATACAGTAATAAGATAAATAAGATTACATTAAGGAAATAAAATGCGAGAAATAAAATGCTGGGCAGTCTCGAACGCTCGGCCACCTAGCGGCAGCATTTAGAAAATCTCATAATTTCGATTTTCTCTTGGAAAACATCTTGTGTCTCAAATTTCTTGTTAATAGAGTAACTCATATGTAGAGAGGCCACTGTATATTAGTCTGTTGGTAAAAGAAAATAACATTGGTCAAACAAGAAGGATTCAATGTCGGGAGAATAAGTAGTTCAATATTCTGTTCATATATATATATATATATATTATTTGAAAGAGATGTATATTTCCATACACAATTTGGGAACATCGTTGAAAGTTGTAAAAGTACACCTTTATTCACCATGGTGTTAACTCAGGAGTTTTCTTTCTCCTAGCTTAGTTGCTCAACTAAGGCTTGAGAGTCTAGTCTATCTACTATTTGATCTATGAGTAGTTTAAAATTTGGTTTTTAAGAATCCAATCATTATAGTGATCAAAATAACACCAATCATTATACGTCTTATATAAATGCATAATAATTATATGTAAAACTAATGAGAAGTATTTGAATCTCAGACACTGATTCAAATCTTTACTGAACATCCTTTTCTTGTGAAAGTTTATTTATATTCTAGTCCTGTAGATATATATTGTCCATTTTAATCATATAGAATTTGTCGAAGCACAGAACATGGGCATTTAAAAACAAAAATCTTTAATCTACTATTCAGTTAATTGGATCAATTATACTTGAGACACCTCAGAATCAGAAAAAATAAAAACACATTTTGGTTCAACATTTATTTTACTTCTTGTTGAATTAATAATTTGTACACATGCATGCTTGCCTTCACAATGTATTTTTATAAAACATTTTCTTTTGTAAACCTTAGAGATTTATAAAAAAATTAATGTAATCAAAAAAAAAAAAAAAGTACAAACTTTTTTTAAAAAATAAAGCGTATATACAAATTAAATAAATTAAGACATGAGTGGATGCTGTGCACAGATGCTTATAAAACTGGATTTGTAAACTTTAAAGAATGTGTATCCTATTTACTTAGGCTCCATGAGGAGAGAGTTAGGTACATGGTCGGTTTTTAATATAAAATTTAGCTCCCCAAAAAGAGACACTCTAGAATAGAACAAAAACAGAAATTTTCTCACTCTAAAAGGATTTCATTTTCACTGACTGAGGACAGGGAAGATGCAGTTTAATATCAGAACAGGTACTACACTGTGTTCCTAGATAAAAGATCAAGGTATTTCCTATGTGCTACTTTAATATAATCCAATATTTATTTTAATATTTTTGTAAAACATTAAATTTAGCAATTAATATTTTTAATAATTTTTTTTAAAATATTAAATTTTTTATTTTATTTTTTATTCTTTAAATTAAAATGTGTGAATTTTTTTCTTCAATCCAGTGACCATTTTGGGGAACTGGATTTCTCCAATATTAAAAATCGACCTTGTGTTTTACTGTCCTCGTGAGGAGGCAAGTAAATAGAGATACCATCTATGCAATGTGTTTTCTTTTATATTTGTTTTGTTTAGATGCGGACAAATTCTACAACACTTCCCGAAGCTAGAGTTGCACCAAAGGTCATGCTGACTGTTTGGTGGTCTGCGATCAGTCTAATCGAATACAATTTTTTGAATGCAGGCGAAACCATTACGGCAGAGATGTACCATCAACAAATTTATGAAATGCATCAGAAACTTCGACAACAACACCCAGTATTAATCATTAGAAAAGGACCCAATTCTCCTTCATGACAATGCTGACCACACATTGCTAAACAAACTCTGCAGAAGTTGAACAAATTGGTCTACGAAACTGTCTCAACTGCCATACTCTCCGGACCTCTCACCTACCGACTACCACTTTTTCAAGCATCTCGACTACTTTTTGCATGAGAAATGCTTCAAAAACCTAAGCGATATCAAAAATGCCTTCAGTGACTTTATCACTACCAGACCACAAAATGTTTACGTTACTTGCATAAATACACTTGTTTTACATTGACAAAAGTATGTTGATTCTGATGGTGCTTATTTCAATCAATAAATTTTTGTTTGAGCCGAGATATGTTTTTCTGAATTGGAAAGTTAAAAACCGCAAGAACTTCCTTGTCAACCTGATATAAGTTCTATTAGTCATTTCTGGAACTGGGGTGCCTCAAGTATAAGTGACTCAGTTAATTCATATTCATTTTAATCATAAATTAGCAGAACCTGTTGGAAATTTTTTTATGTTTTATATTGTTAGCATGCTTAAAAAATATTTCTATTCTATGGATATCCAGCACAAATGCAGACGCCATAGCATTAGTGTACGATCTCTGGATAAAAGATACACTTTGACAAAAGTCTGTAGGCTAAAAAAGTTTCACATTTAACAAAACAACATCAGATTAAATTAAAAAACAAACAAACAAACAAACAAAACAATCTTTTTTTTCACATTGCATCTTTAGTGAGCAAAATACACCATCTTTAAAAAAAAATGCAGGGTGATAACGCATGAAACTGACTTAGCATATAGTTCTATAGGTGATCTAATTTTGCTGGATGATTTTATTTTAAATTTTATGGATTAAATCTAAGGTTTCAGTAAATTCATATTTAAAACAAAAACAAGATTTTATTTTTAAAGGAAAAAGTTAAAAATTTGAATAAATTTTTCAGTTTTTAAATAAACTTTAAAAGAAAAATTATCTTAAAAATCTAAATAAACTTGATTATTTAAATAACCTTTATAATCAAAATAAACTTTAACATCTAAATAAACTTTAAAATTGAAATAAACTTTAGCATCTAAATAAACTTTAAAATCTAAACAAACTTTAAAATTAAATAAACTTTAGCATCTAAATAAATTTTAAAATTAAATAAACTTTAGCATCTAAATAAACTTTAAAATTAAATAAACTTTAGCATCTAAATAAACTTTAAAATTAAATAAACTTTAGCATCTAAATAAACTTTAAAATTAAATAAACTTTAGCATCTAAATAAACTTTAAAATTAAATAAACTTTAGCATCTAAATAAACTTTAAAATTAAATAAACTTTAGCATCTAAATAAACTTTAAAATCTAAATAAACTTTAAAATCTAAACAAACTTTAGCATCTAAATAAACTTTAGCATCTAAATAAACTTTAGCATCTAAATAAACTTTAGCATCTAAATAAACTTTAACATTTAAAACTTTATAAACTAAATAAGCTTTATAATCTAAAACATTAAAATCTAAATAATCTTCAAAACCTAAAACTTGATTTTTTAAATAAACTTTAAAATTAAATAAACTTGATAATTTGAATAAAATTTAAAATCATTTTTATCACTGTTGACAAAGGGAAGAGTCTATCAGACATGTATACATTGTGTTACAATGTATAAAAGTTGTAATGGGAAATGATATGAGAATGATGCGATATATGTGTAATGTGAATCTTGATTATTGTCTTAGATCTGGTGATCTCAGAGGAAGATTAAATCTACACAGTATTGGGAGATGTGTGCAAAATAGGAAACTTTGTTGGTATGGTCACACTGAATGAATGGAGTAGAGTTCCTCGGTTAGCATAAGTAGAACAATTGCTGAAAACAAATTCATTTCAAAGGAGACAGCTAAGGAAAACATGAGAGGAACTGATAAGAATGCACTTGAGAGAAAGAGGGGTAAATAAAGACTTGGCCAGAGAAATTTCTTGTTCTGCACTCCTTATACTGTTCAGATTTATTCTTACTCTGAGGTCATCAGATCTAAGCCTGTTTTTATAACTCACATTACACAGCCATCATATCATTCTCACATTTCCTCCCATGCAACACATGTCCTCAACCTTCGCTGGCCGCCAGGTTTTACTTTCGTACATCAGACAAAACACTTTTAAACTCTTAACTACCAAAAGGATACCGCTGCAAAGTAACATGTAACTATGAAAATAATTTCAAAAATTTATCCATAAAATAATTTCAGTTTAGCATAAGAAATAAGAAATTACTTTAAATTGTTGAATGAAAATTCACTTACGTTCGAATGACATCTTGTTTGATTGTAAGTCGAAGTTCATTATCTTGAAAGAACCGATTCCACGGACTCTGAAAAGAAAAAGAACACAAAGAAAAAAAAAGGCATTCTTAGATGACAAATTTTATATTGTTTTAATTGAAAAATGATAAATTTCAAAATAACAAAAAATCTAAAGTTAAAAAATTATTCTAAAACAAATTAACGAATCTATATATCTATAAAAGTGAGAATGTGTGTGTGAGGACACTTCTCAACTTATATACTCAACTAATTTTTGATCTAAAAACTTGGAATTTGGTATATAGGGTATTCAGACACATGGAAAACTTTAATTGGTTTTCATCCGGAAAAAAGGGTTGGTAAGGAGGTAAAAACTGAAAAATAGGTATGTGGGAGTCGTCATATTTTTATTTGTTTGTCAACTGTTTTACGAATGTGCATGCGTGACTCATTCACACAACAGATTACTTATGTTAAGAATAAGTAGGTTTTAAAACATTTTAAAGATTATGTCAAGCTGGCCTAATGGTTATCGTAATTGACTCAATGTCTTTAGGTTTTGCTTTTGATCTCAGCTCAAGTATTTTTTTTTTACTTACAAGAAGTGAACTGTTTAGAAAAACATAATACTTGCATGCACATGTCTCAGTTTCGTTCAGTTTTTGTTTTTTTTACTTCATTATTTTTAAAGGAATTTAAAGTTACAAATTCAGCGTTAATTAAAATATAATATTTATGTACATTTTATGATTGGGCAACACCGTGCGGCCATGCTAGTAAAGTGATATATATATTTTGAAACAAATTACCAAATCCAGTATCAGATGAATTGCAGAATTAGTAAAAGAATTTTGAAAGATTTCAAGAGTTCATCTGATGAAATAGTTAAGAAAACTTCACCTGTATATTTCTATTATATATGCTGTGAGATTTTTTGCAATCTAACCTGTAGTTATTTTCAAAGTCAGACCTGAATAGCAATCTAACTAACATATTGCTACTTCATTCAGACTAGCCTATTTTTTGTTTTTGTTTTCTTCATTGTGTTATTGGCATAAATATATTTCATTTTGGTTTATCTTTTTCTCTGTAAATACTTATTTCAATCAAGAAATCAGAATGGAAATATTTTCTCTTGTTGAAACTGATAAAAAGAAAACTATTGTGTACAATTATACTGAATTCTCTCCCTTGAGTATGAGCGCTTATACAGTATGGGGCACAAATGTAAATTGCATTTCAAGTAAAAATTCTTCGAAATACTTGCGTGTTATATAAAAAATAACTATCTTCTGCGCTTCTGTTTTAGAGGACGATTATCTAAGGGAGATAACTCCAATTTACTAAAAAAAGAAGCGTTGCCGAACAAGTTCATTTATTTTTTGTAGTTTTATTGTTACAGTTTATTTATTTTTGGTTTTGTGTACATCAATTAACAAATTTAATTATTTTATTGCTTAACATTTTATTAAAAACGTTTATTTTATTACTTGACACTGTTTCATTTTTAGTTTGTTAATTTGTTTCCAAATTGATTAACTGATTATAATTGTTCAGGTATTCGTGTATTAATATTTTTCATTTGTGTTCATTTTTGTTATTGTTATTCAAAAATGTGTGTATTCGTTTTTGTAAAAGTTTGTTAATTAATGTTTCATTTTCATAAACTTTTCGGCAATGCTTCTTTTTTAGTAAATGCAAGTTATCTCCCTTAGATAATTCTCCTCTAAATCAGAAGCGCCCCATCTTCACCAAAAATTACGAAAGTAGAATTTTAATTAAAGACAAAAAATCAGTTTTCCTATTTGCCGATTTGATATTCTAATGAATGGATTCAGACTTACTTATCTCCCCTTGCTTCACAGGATTTCTGCTCCTATCAATGGGGGATTGGCAAAATACGATAAATTATTTTTACCTAACACATAAGTATATTGAAGAATTATCCAAAGATGCAAATTAAATAACTACAATAAAAAAATGAATATAGACAGGGAGGAAAGGAGTAGAAGAGAAAAGTACTGAATGACCTTTCATTAGACAAGATTGATCCAAAAATCCAGATGATTTTGAAAAATTAAAATATTTAATCCCAATAAGTTTAGGAACAAAAGGATGATTTTAAAATGAGCATCACATTGAAAGAGAATATCCCAGATCATGCTAAGTGAAAAGATATCTTTTTTTATATAAAAAATAAAGAATGAAAAAACCATGCAAGAAAAAATACAAATGACAGATGTGAGATCTCGGTGCGTTTCACAAACAAATTGACAATAACTTCCACCTTGACTCTTTAGCCATCTATAACTGTAGACATCTGGCAACAAAGTTATGCATAATAAACGAATACCTTCTATCTGCCATATTATGAAGGTCTTGCTTCCCTGGGTTTATATTCATTGAAGCTTCAACATCTAACAACAAAAATTATTAGCCATCTCAGCAACAACACTAAACACCTTTTTGATCTTGATATATCTAACACAAGTTGATATACCTCCAAAATCAGAAGACAGCACAACTCCCTATGACTTTTGAAAACACTTTTTCATACTCAGCATAAAGTTGTTGACGACGGAGACACTACATCTTTTAAAACCATTAAACTTTGACAAATTCGTTCAAACTAAATAAGATGTTCCACTCCTACCTTAACACATAAGCATTTTTAATGAGTTGAAGTGCACATGAACATTATATAGAATAATTTTATTATTTTTTCATGTGGATACAAATACAGTTAAGAAAAATAAAAAGTGGATCTTGGGTTGACTTTCAACAGCCATGTAACTCTTGCTTTCCCAGTTTGTCCTTTAGTCCTCACATTCCAGGAGTGATATTTCTGACAAAGAGAAAAGAATTGTTTTCTGGACCAGAATCTATTCCATCTAACACTTATTGTTGAAAAGTTTTGAACTTTGAAGAAGTATTTTTTTTAACTCCTTACATCAAGTAGCTTCACACCTTGTCTGAAGCGATTTCTAAAAAAAAAATTAAAATTAAAAAAAAAGATTTGTTTCTTGCCAACAAATTGAGTAATATGTATTATTGTTGAATGGAATCAGAGTAAATGTTTTCATCATACACGTCAAAACTTTAAAAAAGGAAAACGTATATAGAATTAAATTCCCAATAATGCCAGAATTATTTTTATGTGGGTACTCCTATAGCAGATAATGAATCTATGAAATTGTGTCATTCGATGATACAGTAAAAAAATATTTCAGTTAAATGTATGCTTTGTGCTTTCTTTGAATTAATTGAAATGTATCCATGCATTAATCGTTCATGTTAAAGTTTGAATCCGTTTTTGTCTACTGTTGTTTGTTTTAACCCATTATGACCTGAATTATGATGTAGATGATTAAAAATAATAGTTATTGTTAATTTTAGTTAGTTTAAAGAGTAATGATACTATGAGTTTTCAAATTGGAAAAATTATGAAGTTCAGTAGTTAAACTACCACTGAGAAATTTTTGCATTTCATAAACTTACCTTGATTATCATCATCCATAATGCTTGAAAACGTATATTTACAACAAACGAAATTCTCCACTCTCTGAGACAGATGGCAGCATACTGAATGTATGGGCAGTTGTAATCTGGAGGTATCTGTCATCTACTCAGATACTTAATATGTTCAAGACGTGTTTGAATCAATTCACACTTTATGCCGTTATATTCATTTATTTATGACTGAATGAATTAGTTCAACGATGTCATAATACGTTAATGACAAAATTGACTGAAATATTTGATTTTATGTGTGTTGTTTGATTATCAAATCTAGAACTGACCATAATGGTTTTCTGAATTCCTCTCATTTAATCATTTATAATATCGGTTGAATTGCAATGGTAAAATTTAAAATAATAGACAGTCACTTTGACAAATTCGACTTTGATTTGAATGCCTGGGCCTATTTATTGTTTTGATTTTTCACATTTCAACTTACATCATTAATTAGGATGTGCATCATGTAAAGTTCTGGATCTGTGAGAATTGTGGGGTTTTGGAAGATTAATAGTTTTAAAAATCCCTCGACATGTTTAGTAGTAATCAAAAGATGTCATAGTTTAGGGTTGTAATCGCTTCTCATGCTATGATTTTGACAGTGAATATTTGTTCAGTTCTTGAATGGCTACTTTGACATGCTGGTTGGGATGAGGCATATGAGATTTCATCGCCAATAGTGATCATCACCAACCACAAGCATGCAACTCAAGATTCTAAAGAGAAGACAATCATAGTTTGATCATCTGCTATGCCAATCACAAAAAAACCCAGCACGTGTGATGGAACTGAATCACTGTGTGACGTGAATAAAAAAGGTCAACAGGAAAACAAAAAACTACTCATTTATTTGTTTACAGACTGTTATCCTCATCTTCGTAATTGTTATTCTTTCACCACGTTTTGTCCAACTATTCCTCTGGCCTTCTTCTGGTGGTCAATCGTGACAGGATAGGAATGAGTCTTAACTGTCACAAATTCCTCTCAAATGTAACCATACTCAAAACCTTGGTATCTTTTAGAACGTGTTTCAACAGACAAAACTGAAATTGTTTGCAGTTTTATATTAAACAGGATGAATTTGTGGAAGACATTTTTTTGTTTTACATTTCTTAATGCTATTAACTTGTCATCAAAATAAAAATTTCTTAACTTTCAATAATGCCATAATTTCTTAACTTTCAATAATGTCATAATTTCTTAACTTTCAATAATGCCATAATTTCTTAACTTTCAATAATGCCATAATTTCTTAACTTTCAATAATGCCATAATTTCTTAACTTTCAATAATGCCATAATTTCTTAACTTTCAATAATGCCATAATTTCTTAACTTTCAATAATGCCATAATTTCTTAACTTTCAATAATGCCATAATTTCTTAACTTTCAATAATGCCATAATTTCTTAACTTTCAATAATGCCATAATTTCTTAACTTTCAATAATGCCATAATTTCTTAACTTTCAATAATGTCATAATTTCTTAACTTTCAATAATGTCATAATTTCTTAACTTTCAATAATGCCATAATTTCTTAACTTTCAATAATGCCATAATTTCTTAACTTTCAATGATGCCATAATTTCTTAACTTTCAATAATGCCATAATTTCTTAACTTTCAATAATGCCATAATTTCTTAACTTTCAATAATGCCATAATTTCTTAACTTTCAATAATGCCATAATTTCTTAACTTTCAATAATGCCATAATTTCTTAACTTTCAATAATGCCATAATTTCTTAACTTTCAATAATGCCATAATTTCTTAACTTTCAATAATGCCATAATTTCTTAACTTTCAATAATGCCATAATTTCTTAACTTTCAATAATGTCATAATTTCTTAACTTTCAATAATGTCATAATTTCTTAACTTTCAATAATGCCATAATTTCTTAACTTTCAATAATGCCATAATTTCTTAACTTTCAATGATGCCATAATTTCTTAACTTTCAATAATGCCATAATTTCTTAACTTTCAATAATGCCATAATTTCTTAACTTTCAATAATGCCATAATTTCTTAACTTTCAATAATGCCATAATTTCTTAACTTTCAATAATGCCATAATTTCTTAACTTTCAATAATGCCATAATTTCTTAACTTTCAATAATGCCATAATTTCTTAACTTTCAATAATGCCATAATTTCTTAACTTTCAATAATGCCATAATTTCTTAACTTTCAATAATGCCATAATTTCTTAACTTTCAATAATGCCATAATTTCTTAACTTTCAATAATGCCATAATTTCTTAACTTTCAATAATGCCATAATTTCTTAACTTTCAATAATGTCATAATTTCTTAACTTTCAATAATGTCATAATTTCTTAACTTTCAATAATGCCATAATTTCTTAACTTTCAATAATGCCATAATTTCTTAACTTTCAATGATGTCATAATTTCTTAACTTTCAATTATGTCATAATTTCTTAACTTTCAATAATGCCATAATTTCTTAACTTTCAATAATGCCATAATTTCTTAACTTTCAATGATGTCATAATTTCTTAACTTTCAATAATGTCATAATTTCTTAACTTTCAATAATGTCATAATTTCTTAACTTTCAATAATGCCATAATTTCTTAACTTTCAATAATGTCATAATTTCTTAACTTTCAATAATGTCATAATTTCTTAACTTTCAATAATGCCATAATTTCTTAACTTTCAATAATGCCATAATTTCTTAACTTTCAATGATGTCATAATTTCTTAACTTTCAATTATGTCATAATTTCTTAACTTTCAATGATGTCATAATTTCTTAACTTTCAATAATGTCATAATTTCTTAACTTTCAATGATGCCATAATTTCTTAACTTTCAATAATGTCATAATTTCTTAACTTTCAATGATGCCATTATTTCTTAACTTTCAATGATGTCATAATTTCTTAACTTTCAATAATGTCATAATTTCTTAACTTTCAATAATGTCATAATTTCTTAACTTTCAATGATGTCATAATTTCTTAACTTTCAATGATGTCATAATTTCTTAACTTTCAATGATGTCATAATTTCTTAACTTTCAATGATGTCATAATTTCTTAACTTTCAATGATGTCATAATTTCTTAACTTTCAATGATGTCATAATTTCTTAACTTTCAATGATGTCATAATTTCTTAACTTTCAATGATGTCATAATTTCTTAACTTTCAATGATGTCATAATTTCTTAACTTTCAATGATGTCATAATTTCTTAACTTTCAATGATGTCATAATTTCTTAACTTTCAATGATGTCATAATTTCTTAACTTTCAATAATGTCATAATTTCTTAACTTTCAATAATGTCATAATTTCTTAACTTTCAATGATGCCATAATTTCTTAACTTTCAATGATGTCATAATTTCTTAACTTTCAATAATGTCATAATTTCTTAACTTTCAATAATGTCATAATTTCTTAACTTTCAATAATGCCATAATTTCTTAACTTTGTTCTCTCAGCTACCAAATACTCAACTTCCTGCCTTCTCCAATCTGTCCTTTTTAATGCAGCTGTTCCCCTCGTATGCAAATTAATGCTTTATATTTTTAAACCACATATACATTTCCTAATGGCAAGTTTTCTTTATGGTATATCAACCCTTTTCAAGTTATTTAAACAAAAATGTAACTGATCACATATGATTAAGTGAACACAAGTTGCCACTTTCATTACTGGAAGAAAATTTCATTTTTCGTTTTATACTGTTCTCAGTGTTATAAGATCTAACAATATTTGTAGAAATTACTGATCAAAAGAAAATTATAATGAAAGATTTATAACAGATTAAAAATTAGGTTCAAAATTTAGCTAAAAATGTCATCCATTTTACTGACAGAGGAAACATTGCATAATCACGTTGACACACTGGTTCTCATCAGATCAGTGAAGTTAAGCAACGTTGAGCCTGGCTAGTATCAAATAGGTGACTATTTGGGAATTCTAGGCGCTGTATGTGCTTTCCATCTAGCATTGTTTCCAGTTGTCCTGAATCTTCACTTCCCACTGGAATTTAACAACGCTGACTCAGGAGAGGTGTGGTTAGGGATTGCGCAACTCTTGCCACAAAAATTTCATGTGCAGGCACCCTTACAGTGGGTATCCATAGTCTGTCAAGACTGAAGGAAGTGACTGTATGCTAGGTATGATGCTGTATGGAGGTGAATGTTGGATTCCCATCCAATCCCCATCTTCAGTGTAATGATCAGATGGATATGCAATATTGAATCAAATCAGATCCAGCATAACACTATGATAAAACTATGATATCACTATGATTCTCTGCGAGTACAGTTGAATATATCACAGCTTGATAAATTCCTGACAGTGTTTGTTTGGACACATTTAGATTCTTGGAGAAGAAAACACAGAAACCTTCAGATGAAAGACTACAAGAAAGTTCAATGACGAAAGAAAACTTGGATGCAAATCAACAAGGATCTTAGAAAATGGAAATTGAATGAAATCAATCCTCAAGATTACCAAGCTTGGAAACAGAGATTACAGACAGAAAATTTTAGACACCTGACCAAGAGAAGTAAGATGATGATTATGCCTTTGAAAAATTTCAACAATGAAAATGAAAAATTACTTTTGCTTTTATTGAATGAAAAGGTCTGCTTCAAATTTACATAAACACAAGAAAATTATTCTGATATTTGAAATTGATCTGTCATTGCCAGTAAGTGTTTGGTTTGCACAGATCACAATGAATCACTCAGGACTGTTCATTATAGTTTCAGATTAATAGTAAGCTCTTGGTTTGCAAGGTAAGTGGGACATTTTTAAAAAATTATTATTCATATTTATTAAGTAACTTTTACAGATTTTAAATTCTCCAAATGTTAAAAAAAAATCTTTGGATGATAAAAATTTTATTTATCATCAGGGACTGGGAACAAAAAAAATGATGAGATGAGAGATGAGCAGATTTTTAATTTTGATTAGATTTACCAAATTTTGATTAGATTTACCAAATTGTTTGAATTTTGATTAGATTTACCAAATTGTTTGAGCAAAGAAAACAAAACGCAAAAATGCATTTTCTAAAAATGTCAATATGGACAAAACTCTGGAATTTTTGGACAACATTTCAGATACGTCATTTCACACATCTAAGAAATTTTGTCGGTTAATCTATTAGTCTGTCACACTTTAGTTTGAAAAACCATTTCTATTGCAGAATTTGCACGGATTTCATAATGTGGTCAAGCATCTCAAAAAAAAACATTTTCCATTAATCGATTGGTCAAATAATTTGTGATGCCTGTTACGTTTGTTTGTGTTTTACAGCATGTCAAACATTGTTGAATCATTTTATATTGAAGTTGTATAAATATTTTGTATATGATTAGAGTGTAAGTTAATTTATTTTGTAAAATGATCTGTGTTGCATCGTACGGTCCTCCTATTCACATTCGCACATGGTTGGGTCAGCTTTGTAGCCCATCTGGTCATAATTTTTAATCACTCCATTCCAGTTCTCAAGCAGTTGAGAGTTTTCCAATGAAATCAGGATGCTTCTGAACGGGAGGAAGGGCCTCAGAAAGGCGGAGCATTCTCTAGTTGCCTAGTCCACAGCTGTAGACCAATTTCTTCCCGAGATGTTCTCAGGGGTTCAACATGGTTGAGGAAACTTCTTGACTTCATTAGTTCACATCCATGAAGAAGACAGTGTTCATAAACGATAACGTTTGTGATTTCTGCTCACTTGGTAACTTTCCGTCTCACGTCTGAAGAGGCACTGCCAGTGAGAAAGTGAAGCGATGAAGCCCTGACGAGTACTAACACTTTGGCTTAGAATGAACCTGGAAATTATGGCAATTAAGTGATAGTTCCATACTCATTAAAGCTCTCCAAATGACATCTCACTATTGGACACAATTTTGTGTCATACCTAAGACAGTTTGGGTGGGGTTCAGATTAGTGTTTGGAAATAAGGTAAGCAGAAAAAAATATAATCGGTTGGGAAAATTTATTATTTTAAAGTTGTGGGGTGGGGAGGAAGTGAACACCTTGCCCAAGAGTATCAAACACAATTTAGTGCCATACCTCAGGCAAATTTCATTTAACCCATACATGAACCCTAACAGGTACTAACACTCCAGATTAGAGTGGAGCCCAGAGTATGGGAAACTCTGGTGTGATTCCACACTTATGAAAACTGAAATGTCACACGCACAGCAATACTTAAGTTTGAAATGGCAATTTTATTTCTAAATGTTCAGATGTAAATAAACCGAACCAATGGATGTAAGAAAAAGATGTGAAGGATGAGAACAGAATCAAAACGATTGAGCTTTATGACTGAATGGAGTCACGATAACAAACCTTTTTTGAAAATGGACGCATTTTGGCAAAAATCTTAAAAAGAAAAAAATGTTTAATTTTCACACATGCTCAAAAAGAAAAGAGTTTAAAGTAGCAGATGTTATCAGGTTTAAAAGTTTTCTTGTTTTATAAATTATTACTTTAATACATTGAAACTGAGGATATTTTACAAAAATCTGTTTCTATTTCATATGAAATAGGATGCAGTTTTGAAATTTTTTTTAACAAATAGAAAAAACTTACATGAATCGAACCACAAGCAGTTGGAAGAAGGGTGGGAGGCGTATTTTAAAAATTAGGACACAAGTTAAACTTTAATTAAAACACCAAAATTTAATGTACAAAAATAATTTTTGTCAGTCAATTAATAAAATTACGGTTACTTTTTCAGAATTATACGTATTTAAAAAAACAAAAAGTACAGAAACAACTTTACGATGTACATACTTGTTGCAAAACAAAGATGTTATATTTAAAAAGTCACATAAATTGATCAAGTAGTTTTATTTTTAACAAAGAAAATCAAATTTTATGACTAAGCGAGTCATAGTGTTTTTATTGGCCATCATGGAATAAGGTGAAAACAATTCAATTGGAAGTATTTAAACCAACATTACACAAAATTTCAACTTAACAAAAGATTTAGATACCCTGGGATTTTATAATTACAAAATTAAATTCATCATAATGCATTTTGGTTTCTTCAAGTCTGAAGTTATTATTACATAGAATAAAAATTATTTTGAGACCCTTAAAAATTTAAAAAGAATTTGGATGAATTTAAAAAAATAGAAAGTCATCTAAACTGGCTTCAATATTCTTAGCGTTAAAATATTGACGCATTAAAATATTAAAATGTTAAAATATTAACGCGGTAAAATATTAACATGTTAAAATATTAACATGTTAAAAGATAAATGCATTAAAATATTAACACTTTAAATATGTATTTAATATTTTAACGCACTAAGCAGCAAATTTTATCATGTTTTGTTTTATTTTTCACAAATTATTTTGTTAATATCAACATTATTATATTAACATGTAAAATATTAAATATCTCTCTCTGATGGAATAGTCATTACTGATCAGCTGTGGCACTCTTCACAAATCATCGCCATTGACTCCAGTTCTGAGCAACTCTACCATGCTAATGATGGTAATGTCTTTCACATTGTCTGACATTCTTGTTTTTCTTTTTTTCCAAAAAATATTTCTGTGTTAAAATATTAGCATGTTAAATATTAATGTATTAAAAAATTAAGTTTTGAAAGCTATTTAAATGCAATAATTTTATAAATAGGCATTAAAAGAACATTATCTGAACAAAATTTGTTCTAAGTTCATAAATATTTAGTTCAATTAATAATTTCATGACCAAACAATACTGTAATAATGAAATTTAACTTTTAAAATCCTATTTTAAAAAATAATTTGGTAAGAAAAAAATATATTGCATAGTTAAAAAAAAAAAATGAAAGTAAAATTACTCCTGGCCGATACTGAATAGTTATAGTTAATTTTTTATGAAAATCACGACATTTGCATTTTTAGAGATTGACGGTTAATAATTGTGAAATTGGAAGATAACAAAGATAACATTTGGTTAAATAAAAAGAAAACAAAAAGAAACCAATTAAAGCAAAAAAGCAATGTGTGTGCGTGTGTGTGTGTGCGTGTGTGTGTGTGTGTGTACATGCATGTGTGTGAGGGAGTAAGAAAGAGGAGTGTGAATTTGCACTTACTTCTTCGGCTTGTGATAACGGATTGTTTAAAGAAAGATCATGGGCTGAATCCACAGCTTTCCGAGGGTTTATTATTAACTGAAAAGGAAAAAAAAAAAAACAATAAAAAAAGGAGAAATGTAAAAATGAAATGAACATACCAGATTGAAATTATGAAAAATGAACTTTACATTATTAGTTCGTCAAATGTTCAAAGATTTTTTTACTTATTTCATGAGCTTTCAAATATTAAGCTCTTCTCTTCGGAGGAAATTACTAAGAAAATAAAGAATTCATATTAGGTTGAGAAGAAAGTTCTTGCGGAATTTTTAATTTTGATTTCAAATAATGTATTTTCAAACAAGTTTTCGTTATAATACCTTTCATTTTAGAGAGCATTTTAAATCGTTTAAATTACAATCGTTTCAAAACAATTATGTTTTCTTTTCAGAACGTTGAATACAAGATGGGAAAAAAGCAAATTTGCACGATTTTCTTATTTCAATTCAAGCTCGGTCGAAAAGCTGCTGAAACAGATTGCGATATCAATGGAGTATTTGGGCCAGGAATTACAACTGAACACACAGCACAATGGTGGTTTAAGAAATTTTGTGGAGGCGACAAAAGTCTTGAAGATGAGCATAGTGGTCGGCCATCGGATGTTAACACCAATCAATTAAGAGTTTTAATCGAAGCCAAATCATGTACAACCGTTTGAGAACTTGATTCTGAATTAGACTTTATGTATGCAATGATTTCCAATCACTTGAGAGAGATTGGAAAGACAAAAAAAAACTTGATAAATGGGTGCCCTATGAATTGAACGATAACCAAAAGAAACGCCATTCTGAAGTGTCATCTTTCCTTCTTTTACAGAATAAAAAGGGTCCGTTTCTCGACTTATTTGTGACTTATAATAAAAAGTGGTTTCTTTACGACAACCGGTGATGCTCAGTTCAGTGGTTAAATGTCAACGAAGCTCCACAACACTTCCCAAAGCCAGAGTTTCACCAAACGGACTCTAAATACCATTTTAAAATGAAATACTTTATATTAGCTCTTGTAAAACCTATAATTGAGCATTTTATTGATTACTTTCGATAAATTTAATATATATTCTATATCTTTTATTTCTAAATTTTTGATTATTTGGATTATTTAGTGCACATCTTCAGTGTTATTTTTACAACATTTTGGTCGAAGTAACTTTAAATGTAACCTTCAAGTGTATCTTATTGGACTCTGAATTTACACAGATTTTCAAATGAAACTCATTATTTAATCCACAAGGGTAGTATGCTCTCATTCCATCAGCCATGACAGAAGTCCAAAGTAATTTTGCAATTGTATTTTAAATATAACTTGCACTGAGGATTGAAATTTCAAACTGAATTTTACCACATACTTTATCTATTACACCACAAGTCTTTGTAATATTATATATATATATATATATATATACTAGCAGGTTACCCGGCATTGCCTGTTTGTAAAATACGCATACATATATTTTAATTCATCCAGAAACTGAGATGTGCATACAACTAATGTTTTTCTAAACGGTTCATTTCTTGTAAGTAAAAAAAAAAAAATACTCAAGCTGAGATCAAAACTAAAATCTAAAGACAGTGAGTCAAGTACAATAACCATTAAGCCAGCTTGACATGATCTTTAAGTGTTTTCATGCTTACTTATTTTTAACATAAGGAATCTGTCATGCGAACCATTCATGCATGCACATTCGTGAAACAGTTGACAATCAGACAAAAATCTGATTATTCCCCCCCCCCCAGGAACTAAAATAGGATGGTTAATCAATGGGTGGTCACAAAGGGAGAAATACTTAGAGTTAGTTTTAGGATTGGAAATGAGTTTTACAACTGTTGGAGAAGTTTTGATAGTCTTTGGATTGCAACGGTTGAGATCAGTTGCAGGTTAGACACTGTCAAACGCAAGCTGTTGTATGGAGCAGATGGGGAAATGAATTACTCAACTGGTTAATAAACACAACTTCAACAGAAGATGTAGAATTGGACTTTAGCATAGAGGGTCGATGGTGTCACACACCCAGTGTGCAAATAATATTTACAGAACATGTCTGAGTTTGTGTTTTGTGTTTTATTTTCTATATTTGTCAACCTATGTGCGTTCCCTCGACATCCGCCAATGTGAGAGATGACAACACGACCAGCAGAGAAGATAAAATAAAAGAAATCCACAACACACAATGTTGGGGGGGGGGGTCAGCGATTATTGTTGAGAGGGGAACCACATGATCATGTAGGAAACAGAACACAAAACTATTGGAATCCTTTGAGATGAGTAATTTGTATATTTATTTATTTACGAACTGTGATCCTCATCTCCAGGGCCCATGGGGCAGTGGATAGAGGTGTTGAATCTCTCTGGTTCCAGGTGAGCATTGTCTGAAGATACTGGTTTCAATCTAACCTAAAACCAGCCAGAAGATTAGTTGGCCACAACGTGATGAGACGACAATTATGGAAGGTAGTAATTACTGAGGAGATAGTTAAGAGATTCAGCACCCTTATCCTGTCGTGGTTAACCACCTGACAAAGGCCAGATGAATAGTTGGCTGAAACATTATGAAGATGACAACTATGAAGATGAGGATAACAGTCCGCAAAATAACTAACTAAGAACATAAAATATTTCGACACAAAACATTCAACTAAAAAATTAAGCAAGATATGAAATGAACAAAAACTTACATTATTTTTCAAGTCGTCATATTTTTGCCGCCATTCACGTGTTTTTGTCAGCCAAAGGGATTTGTCTTCATGCAATACTTCCAAGTAAAGCTAAAAAATAATGAAATATTTTAAAACAATAAAATATAAGACTAAAAACTTGCAAAATATCCGAAGGTTTCCACCCGCATCCCAAAACAATGTGTTGGCAAACTACAAGACACAATTTCCCACCATTTTCAATTGTTTTATTATTCATTAAATGTTTCATAGAAAACATTTTTATGCAGGGGGAGGAGAGAATTTACTATCACCAGTTTTTTTTTGTTGTTTTCATTTTTGATAGATAATGCTTAAGCAAACAAATTTTTTTTCAAAACAAATGTTTTTTTTTTTTTTTTTTTTTTTTTTTACACAGTGATCACCACTTATCAAGGCCCGGAAGCCACTCAGGGATAAGGGTTATTGCAAGTACATCACGTTAGTGAGGAGATTTTATGAAGTGTTTAATTATGTGTTTTTAGAGGTTTTAAAAAGGTTCAAAGAAACAAATTTTTTTTTAATCAAGTATTTTTTTGCTTATTTTGTCCAAAATTATTTTTTTTCAAAGAAAATTGCAAGAAAATATTTCAAAAAAGTTCAATTATTGAAAATTTTTTCAAAAGAAAATTTAAAAAGGTTTGTACACCTCCAACAACATCCATCACTTACGGCGCCTCTCTTTGCAACGATGCATCTAACGTCATATGTAATCCAATTAATTTCTTATTTTGATTAAAAAAAAAAAACAACTACTCAGGCGTCTCCGGTTGTTTGTCTAACATTCATAAATTTATAGTGTTGTTAGTTTTCATGTTTTTTTTGTTGTTGTTGTTTTTTTTTACATATTGATCACCACTTATCAAGGTCCGGAAGCCACTCAGGGATAAGGGTTATTGCAAGTACATTACGTTAGTGTGGAGATTTGATGAAGTGTTTACTTAAGGGGGCGGTTCATTAGGAATTTGTTAACGTTAGACTTGAAGACATCCAAGTTGTATTCCGGTGGGAAGCAGGCAGACAGAACAAAGTTCCACAGGCGTGCAGTTCTAAGAAAGAAGCTTTGCTCATGGAATCCGCGTTTTGATTTAGGCACAGATATAGAGTGGGGGAAATTTTTCACAGTGGATTCGACTAGACGGGTGTTTTTCGTGAAAGATTGGCGAGGGGGGACCAGAGATTGGAGTTCAGACGAGCACCTGCCATGGAAATAACGATAAAACAAGGATAGGCTTGCAACGTCTCTTCTGTGGGAGAGAGGTTGCAGGGAAGAGAAAAGGGCATCCCCCACTAAGCCACGAAGTCTATTTTGTACTCTGTCAAGGCAGGATAGGCTGTTTTTAGCAGCTCCTGCCCAGATATGGCAACAGTATTCCATCCTTGGACGTACTTGGCTTTTATATAGATAGAGAATTGCATCAGTAGTGAGATATCTTCTGGAGCGGTAGAAGGATCCCTTTTTCATGCAACATCTAGTTCCTTTATTTTTTGGTTTTATTTTGTTTATTTTTTCTTTCACTATTTATCTGAAAGTCGTCTGCTCATTTCCACGCATTGTGATTGGCTGATTGGCATCTTATATCAGATTATAAGCAAACCCGAGTGGTTGACATCATGTTCTGAGAAAAGCCGATCGAACACTTAGATACGTCTGGTTCAAAATCTGCACAAGTACCTCAAAATGTTTCCAGTTTGCTTTGACTCTTTGATTTGAGATTTGAAGTGGTGAAGCCCTATTTCGTATGTAGTGAAAATTATTAATGTTAACTTGAAAGAGAGTCAGAAGTCCAGGAGTTATTGAGTGATTTTTTTATAACATGCTGGACTCAGCTCCAATCTCTGGTTTTGCCTTGTAAAACATTTACAGCAAAAACTTTCTAACACAATGGAAAAGAACTTTCCCTTCTTCCATGTGTCTAGCGCCAGGCAAAATTTACATAAACAGAACTTCTTTTCAGGATCTTTCCTGCATACTACAACATAATCATCTTAAAAGTTAATGTCAACAAATACTTGTTATAAAACATCCTTATAAATAATAAAATTGTTTTCATTCGATTTATAGTTTTTCAGTTATCATAATATTCTCAATCAATCAACTGACAATACATCTAGTTTATTAACTCCCACTTTCTTGAGTGGTTTTTGGCCTTGATAAATGACAATCAAAAACAAGAATTTTGATTTTTAAACATTAACATATCTTGTTTTTTCTTTAATTTTAATCTAAAAATGCATTTGTTTTTTGCTGTTTTATTGATCTGCACTAATGCAAACAAAATAAAAAAAATGACATACTTTAAGGTAACAATGTTTGCATAAAACTACTTTTTCTCACAGGTCTCAAATAATCAGTGACACCAGATTGATGAGGGGATATTTTGGTTATTTAATAGTTATAGATCACTCACCTTCCAACAAATACTCCGGAATCGACTGCTTCTCAGGTTTCCGCGTAAACCATGATCTTTTAAGGCCTTCAAAAAATTGGGTTTACCAAACAAGCGTTCCCATTCAGTGCTGCAAAAGAAAACCAGATTTACATATATATATATATATATATATATATATATATATACATACACACACACACTATATATATATATATATATATATATATATATATATATAGACACACACACACACACACACACATTATATAATATAAAGCTGAACGTCTGTGTGTGTGTCTGGTCACGAATAGGCTCCTATATGGTTGACTATTATAGAAAACTGATCACATAATGATAGAAGATGTATTGAGACACAGGAATGGGTATGTTTGATCTGGCATAATGATGATTCATTAAAATTGTAGGGTCTGCGTACACACCTGGTCCACAAAGTATGGAAATAAAAAATTTAAAAATTAAAAAAAAAAAACGTTTACAAGTGCTTTTGATATAGATGTACATAATAATACTTTGATAAGTATGTTTTAACTTAAATAGGGATGGTATAATAAAATTGTGGGGTCTGCATTCACACCTGGCCTCCATAGAATGGAAATAGGCACAAACTTTAATAAAGACTTTTCATATCTATCTGTGTAAGTATACTTTGATAATTATGTTTCAGTTTGAAGAAATATGGTATAATAAAATTATGGGGTGTTAATTCGCGCCTGACCTCCATAGAATGGAAATATGTCACAAAGTTAAACAAGGTTTTTTAATATAGATCCACAGAATATTGTGATAAGTGTTTCAGTGTGAACAGGTATGGTATGATAAATTATGGGGTTTATCTATTTTATTTTTACTTTTATCATATTTTGCTTTGGTTTTGATACCCCAAAATTCAAAGCTATCTCTTTACAACCCTTCCTTTTCATAACCTATCATATTTTCATAAATCAGAGTCCATTTTCTGTAGGTTGTTTTTGAACCCAGTCAACGACAGGTACTTTTGCTAGTATATATATATATATTTATTTTTTAAATAAATCACAACTAATTTGTTGCCTTCCAAACAGTGAGCAATATTGAGGATAGATGTTAGATATCTGCAAAGTTAACTATTTTAAAACCTTGTGTGTAGAGGGGAATGCTACAGTTATGGGGTACAGGTGGGGTTTGTGCATGACTGACCTAATGGATATTGTTGTGGCTTACAGAATCTCTATTCATTCAGCATCACATTTTCCAGGTGTTTGACATTTTTTTTTGCAAGCTCACTCTCCAATGTACAATCTTGTCCATACACTTACTTCCAAGTCTTCCTTGGCCAGTAAATCTTCCTGCAATTCAAAACGTCTATGCTTCTACAACGGTTTATCAACGAGGTTGAATGCTCCACAAGAAACAGAAGAGAGTTGCACTGATGACTAGATAGTACTTTCCTATATTCTCAGCCACTATCAATCAAATCATTATTAGGATATCTCTAAGGTATTTCAGGATTACAACCTGAAAGTTCTTGATTAGACTCGTTTTACTTCAGAATGCCAAAAACTTTGGAATTTGTGATCAAATTGATTTCTCTATATTTAATTCCCTCCTACACTTCAATGATCCCTTAATCATAATCATATAATTATTATTTGTTAAAATATGTCAAAAAAATATGCTGTTTGAAGATTTCAGTCTAACATTCCAAAATTAAGGGGTTTATTTAAAATGGAATGGATTTCTGTGTATTCTGGTTTTTTTTTTTTTTTTTTTTTTTTACACAGATGTCACCACTTATCAAGACCCGGAAGCCACTCAGGGATAAGGGTTATTTCCTCATATAGTTCCAATGAATCTTCAATGACCATCAATGAAGTAAGAATATCAAAGTTAAAGATAAGGGTTTGATTGACCCCCATCCCTCTTCTGAGCCCACTGTATAGATTCCTCTATGTTTCTCTTATTTTTTTAACTTTCAAAAAAGTTAATTCCGTTTTTTTTTTTTGTTTTTTTTTTACACAGTGGTCACCACTTATCAAGGCCCGGAAGCCACTCAGGGATAAGGGTTATTGCAAGTACATTACATTAGTGTGGAGATTTGATGAAGTGTTTACTTAAGGGGGCGGTTCATTAGGAATTTGTTAACGTTGGACTTGAACACATCCAAGTTGTAGTCAGGTGGGAAGCAGGCAGACAGAACAGAGTTCCACAGGCGTGCAGTTCTAAGAAAGAAGCTTTGTTCATGGAATCCACGTTTTGATTTAGGCACAGATAAAGAGTGGGGGAAATTTTTCACAGTGGATTCGGCTAGACGGGTGTTTTTCGTGAAAGATTGGCGAGGGGGGACCAGAGATTTGAGTTCAGACGAGTACCTGCCATGGAAATAACGATAAAACAAGGATAGGCTCTGTTCCGTCTGCCTGCTTCCCACCGGACTACAACTTGGATGTCTTCAAGTCCAACGTTAACAAATTCCTAATGAACCGCCCCCTTAAGTAAACACTTCATCAAATCTCCACACTAACATAATGTACTTGCAATAACCCTTATCCCTGAGTGGCTTCCGGACCTTGATAAGTGGTGATCAATATGTATAAAAAAAAAAAAAAAAAAAGGCTCGCAACATCTCTTCTGTGGGAGAGAGGTTGCAAGGTAGAGAAAAGGGCATCCCCCACTAAGCCACGAAGTCTATTTTGTACTCTGTCAAGGCAGGATAGACTGTTTTTAGCAGCTCCTGCCCAGATATGGCAGCAGTATTCCATCCTTGGACGTACTTGGCTTTTATATAGATAGAGAATTGCATCAGTAGTGAGATATCTTCTGGAGCGGTAGAAGGATCCCACCATATTTCCAGCGACCTTGGCAACAGACTTGATGTACGTTCCATTTCAGATCAGGAGTAAAGATCAAACCCAGAAGTTTGTCAAAACACGGGGCCTCTCCCAGACGAGAGCCATCCATCCCAATTGATGCCAGATGAGGATCAGAGCGTTGATGATGTAAGGATAGGAGTCTGGTTTTAGATGTGTTAAAGGTAACCAGCCACATCTTCCGCCACTGAACCACGCGCTCGAGATCAGAGGAGAGAGAATCAGATAGAACTTTGTCATTTACAGCCTTTGATGTGTTGCCGTAGATGGTCGTGTCATCAGCATAGATATCAACGAATGATTTAAGTATGTGTTTAGGGAGGTCATTGATGTAGATCAGGAAGAGAGTTGGGCCCAGGATTGACCCCTGAGGGACTCCAGCATTAATACTGTGGGCTTCTGATTTCTGCCCATCAACCACTATGCCAGTTTACATTTGCTTTTATTTTTTCTTTTATTTCAACATTAAACTTATCTTTGTATTAATCTTAAATCAGACTCTTCTTTGTCATTGTTAAAATGTTTTTTATTCTTGTAACAATAATTACACAATTATTTACATTTATTTTAAGTAAATGTTTGTTTTCATATACCACGTATCCTACACTGTGTTACGCACGAGCGCAATTAAGTGTTGATACAGATACGAGAGTTAGCTAAAATGCGTGATAACAAGGATCCCCCCACTTTCTTGATTAAATTTTTATTTGATCGGTAAAAAGCGACGGTTTTAAAGATACAAGCAGATGTGAGACAGATGAATAACCTCCATCCAACCGTCTCATCATCATCATCATACACCCCATCCTACCGTCCATTCTCCTTCCTAAAGGTAAAGAGACAGAGAGAGCAAGTAATTTGAAACTCTTGTGAAAAATATTTTTTTAAATCCTGAGTTTAAATGCCATCGAATGCAGATGCAATCAATCGGAATCCGTAGCAGAGAAATTGCTAAATTCGCTATGTGCCTGAATCAACTCGATGGACATAACTGCACTGGAGAAAGAGCAAACATGCCTATATTTTTCTCAACATAGCAGAAAAGGGCAGACACCTAAAAAATCATGCTTTACCACAAACCGAGGAATGGACGTATTACCATGAACCTGAAAGAACTATCAAAATTCCGGGAAGCTCGGAATTGGACAATTACTTTTCTTGAATATTTCATTTCTTTTGAACCTTTCACTTTGTTCAGATTATACCTTTTCCTACAGCTAAGTATTCTGTCATTATTACTCGATCATTTATCCCGATGCCTGCCCACTCCCAATGAACAGCCGAACTAAATTCCTCAAACATTAGTTTTTGGACAACCAAATATTATTCTATATGATAAAAAGAGAAAAGAAAAATGTCTAATTTGCTGACTTCTTTCATTCGTCCTTTTTTTTTTTTTTTTTTTTAACTCATTGGGACATTGCATTCAATGTTTTGTTATGTGATTATTAAGTCTTGTTGCATTATAAAATATTTGATGTATACATAGATACATATGTATCGCCTTGTTGTTACAGTTGGTCATTTCTTGTCTTGTCGCATTGTGCTCTGGGTTATTTCATAATGGTAATGACCAAAGAATATTGGATTAACTTGCCATTTGGAATTGTAACATTCCACAATCTGCATATCACATTTTTCTTTTCTTATGACACAATATGTACTCTGGAATAAATTCCAATTTGGAATTCTCAATTGGGACGTATCATGGAACTTTGTTTACAGGAAAATGATAAAGATAAATTTCTAATAAAATGTGTTTGTGTGTATAAGAATACGCAAAGAACAGGAAAATATCAACAGACAAAAACTTTGCTTATTCACATGTTATTTTCACCACATTTTATGCACGGTAACATTTAACTTTCTTGAAAACAAAATCCAAATTATCAATCATCACTTCAAAAATTGCTTATTGAGTTGATATTTCAATCACAAAACTTCTAAGAATGGAATATTTATTTTGCTGAAATCAGTTTAAAGATTGGTAGATACCAATCAATAGTATGATGGAGTGTTTCTTAGCAGGATGAGAATAAAATGAAATGGTTGATTTGTTGTTTGTTTTTTTGTTTTTTTAATGACATACCAACCATTTTTGGATTATTTAATGTAGAATCAGTCATTTTGAAAAAAAGGTTCAATGTTTCAACTTCTTCATATCTTCAAATATTTATTGATGGTGTTTGGTTTGGTTGTTTTGTTTCATGGTATTTTAACCCTTTTCAGGTTATTTAATGCTGAATCTAGTAATTGATTGATTTTGTAGAAGAAAATTGTTTTTATTTTTGACTTTGCAATGCATTATTGAGTTTTGTAAAAGGAAAGGGAAAAAACAATAAACCCAATGTTTAGTGCGCTTTTGGTCAGGAAGATTAATATCTTCAAATAACCTGATTTGGTAGCAACAGATACCCTAACAGATATTATCACTCCAGGCCAAAGTGGACCTGAGAGCGATGGTAACCTAGGATCAACTTCACATTCCTCACAGTCCCCAAATAGGGCCTCACTACTGGATGTCTTAAGGTCATATCCAGGACCCCAAAAAAGAAATGGAATTAGTTAGCTAGTTGAGTATGTGAAAGATTTTGTGCTCAGTTTTTCCTCTTCAAATTTGTATTAGTCTTTAATTATTATGCTATTCCTACATATGTGTACGTATAAAGAAAAAAACAATTTAGAACCTAAAAATCATATGAAATTATTCTCAATATTGACATTTGTTTTTCTTCACCTCAAACAATACATATTGCCACAAAGGATTTAGATGTAAGGATGTGGAAACTTAAGTGATGAGTGAGAAGCTAGATGTTTGTTCACATTACACTTAGCATGGTTTGTGAAATTCTAAAAGGCAAGTGATCTAAGAAAAGAAATTAAAATCGAAAGCCTTTCAACATCAACATTTACATTTAATGCGATGAGATTTTGCTGCTAGTTGTGAGGGTCGGAGATATTTACAGTGTGGCAATACACTGTGGCAGTGTGGCACCAAGTTCATCGGAGCAATACTTGTAAAACTAGCTCAGAAACAACACTGGTGATGTGATACAAACTTGAACTTGGCTGAGGCCCTATGACGTTCTACTGTGACAATTTTTTTACTGTTCAAGAGAAAGTTTGATTCACTCCCCCATACCACACTAGCTTTTATTTTGTTTATTCTTTTTCAAACAAGGCATATTACCACTTGAAAGATAAGGGTTTACTATTTGGGATCATGTCTAACAGAGGACGGTTGGGAGTTAAGCAGCGAGATATCTATTTACATTACATTTAAACTTCCGCATGTCAGGGAAGCCAGGAACAGAGAGGGAATTCCAAAGTTTAGCAGTCCAGGGGAAGAAACTATTAGAGTAGAAGGCTTTCTAGCATCCAGGGGCCTCAATAGTGAAGGGATGGAATTTTGCTGCTTGTCGAGTTAGTCAGGGTATATATATATATATATACGTCGAGGGGACACAAATGTGATGAGTTCATCATTAAAGTACTTGTAAAACATTCGAAAGGATGCAACATTGCGATGATGGGATAGAGGTTGGAGCTTAGCAGACAGTATGGTACCTATTTAATATATTTTATTTCATGAGACTTACCTGTAGGAATGTGTATAACTGCCTCCAAGTGGCTGAGAGTTTTCCATACTGTCTGGTTGTAAAGAATCTGGACTGTTCATATTTGCATTGGTGCCACTCAGTCTCCTGCCAAAACTGTTGTTGTTAAAACCATTACTTGACGGATCATATCCGCTAACTGGAAAATAACAAACAGAAACAAAATATAAGTTTGTTTGTTTTTATTTAACTACAGCAATAAAAATTTATTCAAAATATAAAGAATTCAACATTTGACAAAATAGGAATTAGATTTAAATTTAAAAGTTCATGAAAATTTTGTCAACCACCAAATTTAAAATATAAGAACATAAGTTGCTTAAAAGCTGCTGAACCGAGGTTTCCTTTTAAGCTAGTTAATATTAAAAGCAATTGTAAAAATAGTGCTCATGTCTACTTGAAGATCTTTGGGAAAATATCACTCAAATGGCTGTTTAAAAGAAGAGATAAGATTCTTTCTAGAAAAAGTAATGTCCAGTTTAAGTGGCCATGGCCCACTGAAGTATATTCTAATATTTAAAATTGGGTCCAATATAAAGATTATAAACATTTCTTTTGAAATTTTTGCAATTTTGTAAAGAATAACAGATTTTGGGATGAGATAATTTAACATTTAAAAATAAAACATAATAAATAATAAAAATCAGGACTTTCAAACTGACAAATCAAATTTTGCTTCTAACAAGCCAATTTCTATTTCTTATTGCTGTACCATGTTATTGGCAATATAATAATGTACTTTTGTACATTCGCTAAAATTATTTTTAAATTACTTAGTCCAACCCAGACAACTACTAATATGAAACATTTTTAAATAATCGCCTAAAAAGTAAAAATCTGTAAGCTTTGTTTGTGACATCATCACTAGAATTCTGCTGTACAAGGCCAATATGTTCTCACTATCTGGTTTAGTTTTTCGATAAAGTCCTCCTTTCTTAGATGTACTGCCTTCACCACAGCTGAAAAACTTCATGTACTCTCTATATAGAAACTCTCCAGAATATCAGCGGGAGGCTAACAAGTGCTACACCTTGCTCAAGGGTTATCTGGAACTGTGCAAGACATCTGAGGTATTATACATACACGCTTTCCTGAATAGTACGGCATAATCAGGTTGACACACCGGTTCTCATTAGATCACTGGAGTTAAGCAACGTTGAGCCTGGCCAGTACCAGATAGGTGACCAATTTGGGAATTCTAGGCACTGTATACAGGAGGTTGTCGACACCTCTCTACAAGAGTTGCAAAACCCTAACGTTGTCATTTTCCCTGGCAGAGATATGTGTGCCTGGAGATTGCATGTGAACTTCATACTCCCATGGAACTTCTTCCTTTGGAGGAAGCTGATTAAACTCGCATAGGGTTAGCGCCGTTTCCATTTTTTATTACCTGAATATATACAGTGCCAAGAATTTCAAATGGTCACCAATCTGATATTAGCTAAGCTTGACATTGCTTAACTTTGGTGATCTAACAAGAACTAGTGTGCCAATGTGATTATGCTATAAAGTATTGACATAATTAAATTTTGACCATTTCACCCATCGTTTCTAATCCTTTCAAAGCATTGTTCATTGCAAACTGATAATCTTATTAACGCTTATCCTCGAGTGGCTTTTGCACCTTAATAAGTGGTAAATCATTAGTAAGAAAAAAGAATTGTGTACCAACAATAAGTAAAATCAAAAGTTTGTGTCCAAAAGTTCCAAAAAACAAAGTAGTTGTAAACAATGGAATAGGCAAACAAACAAACAAAACAAAAGATCAAAACAATCCAAGCTTCCACTTGCAATATAGGAATTGAACATTTTTGGATTCACTGAACTAGTCAAAAAAAAATAAAGGTTTTATTTTAGCTTATACATTTTAAGATCCAGTCTATTTAGAAAGTCATTTTTAATATGAGGAAAGGGTTTTTTTTTTTTTTTTAGGTTGGTTCTTATACATTTTAAAACTCAATCTCTGACAAGTTTGCATCAACATCTTTCAGCAAGTTGCATAAGCAGGCAGAAGATGTTGAAGTGAAGACTACTAGATGATTTATTCAAAATGCAGCGTTTCCCTTTCCCATATTAAGAATGGCTTTCTATCTAGGAGAAAAGGGAAGGGATTTCATGTCGGCATAGTTATGTTGAAAGCCATTTTCGGTTTAAAAATATTATCTTGATTTATGTTGCCACTTATACATTTTAAGACCCAATCTTCGGCAATTTCACATTGGCATCTTACGATAGGTTACATAAGCAGCCAGAGCAAAAACTGCCAAATGATTGAATCAAAATTCAGCATTCCCCTTCATATTAAAAATGGCTATTTAGAAAGCTATTCTTAACGTAGGGAAAGTGTGGGGATTTCATATCAACATAGTTATGTTGAAAGTCATTTTCAAATAGTTATGTGCATGGCAAAAAGATATAATTTTGCATTTTTTTTCAATAAATTTCAAATCTTCACTTTGATTTGAATAAAGCTGATCAAATCTCTTGATTTTTATTTCTTCCTGTGTTGATGTGTTTTCCTTTCTGTCTTTCATATATTCTGTTTCCACAACTTTTCATTTTATGACATATGCATTTTATTCTAATCTATATTTAAGAAATAACTGATGACAGTTCAAAGTTAAGTAAACTATTAGATCATCCAATCAATAAAGACAAAGAAAAACTCATTACGTCATGGTAGTTTGAAGCTTAATGCTTCTCATCAGAAAAGAGCAAGGTTTTATATATATATATATATATATATATATATATATATATATATATATATATATATAAACCCAACATGAGAAAATTAGCCTAGAAATAAAAAATAAACATACACTATAGGTATATAGGGGCTGAATAGATAGTAAAAAATATAGATAGATAAAAAATAAAAAAAAAGATACATATTTCTTTTTTGTTTTCATATATTTCTTCTATTTATCTTTTTTGTCTTTAATATATTGTCTCTACGAAATTTCATTTTTATTATATATTATATAATCTGGCTTGAGGTAGTTGCTAGTCTAGCCGCACTGATGAGCTGTGATACAGCGAAACAGTACTGTATATAAATGACTATAAATGCTCCCTATTTTTGGTTGAACATATTGGGAAGTGATAAACAAACTGACATCAGCATATTAAATGATGCTCTTTGTGGAAACAAATCGAGCTTCAGCGTTTGGACTATGTTTGAACATTGTTAACTCACATACCCATCTTAGAAACAGTCAAATAGCATAGTGGTCATGAGTGCCGACTGTTGTCTAATCGGTCAAGTTTCAAACCTGGCTTGAGGTAGTTGCTTGTCTAGCTGCACTGATGAGCTGTGATACAGTGAAACAGTACTGTATGTGGATGACTATATATATAGTAAGTTATGAAAAGTGGAAGCCTATGTAGTTTAATTGCCATATATATTTTCATAACTTACTACCTAGCTCTACTCACATATCGAGCACTGTTAAAGTAAATACTGAAAATCAATACATAAAATATCATATCTTATATCACACATTTTTGTGGATACATGAAATAATAATTTCCACACAAATATGTTGGATTCTCTCTTTTATAGCATCTCCACGTTTTTTATATCAAATTCTTCAAAAAGTTTATGCAGTACAAAACAGAGGCATAATTAGACACCTATTCTTAGAGATTTTCAAATTTTCACTTTTTCTGAAGATGGTCATTAATTCTGATGAAATTGGTCAAATCTCTTAATTTTTATTCCTTTCTCTGTTTAATTATTTTTCTTTTCTGTCTTTCATATGTTCTGTCTCCACAACATTTCATTTTATGATATGTCATATTTTATTCTCACACATATTACACACAAATATTATGTTGCATGTTCTCTTTTATAACCATTCCACATTTTCTATACCAAATTCTTGTAAAAGTTTATGCAGTACAAAACAGAGACATAATGAGACGCCCCTTTTCTTGGGGCTTTTCTTTGTGCTGTAGTTTTATTTTCGGGCCAACAAATCTACACAGAAGAAATCTGCTTTAATAGTCCAATCTCAAACGATACCATTGTGTGCATTATTCCACCCACATTCCTGTGTCATCTATCCACCACCTGATAATTCTCCGAATCTTTCATCTGAGCAGTACACAAACAACACACAACAAAAGCCAACAACTGCCTACCTGTAATTACACGACTGCTACAAATTTCCTAATAGAACAAAAACATTTTACAATTTCAAAGCAGCAAAGAAACGCGAGTATTTTGAAGAATGGCAAAAAAAGAAAATCAATATAAAGAATTTAGAATCAACAGATGAGCAAAGTTTTTTATGATCAATTAAGTTGACACGACTATCACCGTGGGTGGGTTGAACCAGCACTTTTTAATGAAGCAGTCGAATCATGAATCAATACATGGATCAATCTATGTACAGACCCTGCAACAAGTACACGTATCAGGTACTGAGCACATGTCATTGATGGCTACCTTTTCAACCAACACTCATTTCCAGCAACGCTGCTCTTAATCACATGATCCTCCAATGTTTTTATTAAATTGCAGCCGTTTATGATATTTTACTTAACTGTGTACATTTTTTTTTCTTTACCTAGGAATTACCACTTATCAAGGCCCAAAGACCACTCGAGGATAAGGGTTAATGAATGTAAGGTGGTAGTATAGTAATCGTTAATGGTGTAAATTAGGTAGAATTCTATTATTTATGGGACGGCTCAACAAGAACTTGTTTACATTGGATTTGACGGTTACTATGCTGTATTCAACTGGGAAGCAGGCCAGCGGAACAGTGTTCCCAGGCAGGCAGTTCTGGGAAAGAAACCTTGTTCATGGCATCTGCGTTTAGATTTAGGCACAGATAGAGAGTAGGTGAAATCATATATCGTGGTTGTAGCTAGTCGAGTGTTTTTTTTTGTGAAAGTTTGGCAAAACGGGGACTATAGATTGGAGTTCAGTCAAGCACTTGCTATGTACTGGATTGGTGATTATACAACATGATGCTGAAACTGAAATATGAGCATGGATCCAATTTGTTCAAGCAACATATAAGCTTTGCCTGTAAGATTCACCATCGTCATGTCACGATGTAAACAAGTGCCTGCTTTAATCAGACTTACTACAACTATTAGGACTGTCTATGCATATGTTGTAGAGATAATCGAAGTTCATTAGAATGAAATAAAGTATTTTATGTCAAATTCTTTCTAATTTATATTATTTGGATTATACAGACTAAAGAGACCTGTGGAAATTCCACAGTGGCTCTTTCATATGTAATATATTAATGTTGGCATTCTGTAGATGTTCAGTGTGAATGAAGTCGCCCTGATATTATTGTAGCTCTTTTGTTAAAACTGCAAAAGTATTTATCTAAGCTAGCAAGGACGTCCTGTGTAGCCTGGTCGTAATACACTTAAATGCGATATTTTAATTTATGCAGATTTCGTATATATTATCATAAAGTCAATTTTCTATTGATTCTTACATATTATAAAGTTGTGATTTAATGAAAAAAAAAATATATATATATATCCATATGACTTGAGTGCATCAGCTTGAATCAAAACCGAAACTTATGAACAATATATATATATATATATATATATATATATATATATATATATAACTTGAGTTCCTTCAGCTGAAACCAAAACCAAAGCTTATGAAGAATTCTTGGTAATATTTTATTACAAGATATGGAAGGTCATAACAATTAAATGACAGTAACTCGGAAGAAAGATGTAAACATGACACAAAATAATACACACGCTATCATATTAATACATAGAATGTTGTTCTTCAATATTATTTTTACATTTCTATCACAATAACTTCCAACCTTCTTCAGGTGTATCTTGTCAAACTCAAGAATTTACATGAAATTTCAAACGTAACCTTTCATTTAATCCATGGGGATAGCATGCTTTTGTTCTGTCAACCATGACGGGATGGAAATCTAAAGTAATTCGCAATTGTATTCTTAGTATAACCTGCATTGAGGAGTGAATTTTAATCTTCCAGAACAGTTTCACTTAGAACAGTATGTGCATTGGTCTATCCAGTGTTGATTTTTCACAGGTTTTTTGTTTTCTTGGTTGGTCATCGTCGATGTCTTGTTTTTCGAGACATTTTTCTTTGTGTTGCGAATTATGTTTTTCTTTTCTGTGTCCAATGTAGGCATTATTTTCTTAATGCTTTGTTGGTTTCTTTAGCACTGAGACCTGCTTGGATTGCCTTTTGCAAGTGTGACCAGACGTGTGCGATCCCGACAGATCACCGACTCCCAACGTCATGGGTAGTGGATTTTTCGTTCACTGTGTTTCTTATGGCCGGATCGTCATTTTCTTGCTGATGGCTGTCAATGGGAACACGCATGAGTTCACAAAGTAGAAATATTATAAGTCGTGGAACAAAGAAAGGAAAGACAATACCACTGTTTCACATATAAATTGACGGTTGACTTGTGAGCGTGTCTTCTCGTTCTATCGATGTTATGTTCGTCTGTCAGTCACAATTTGTCTCTATTTCTGTTTCACAGTCAACTCTAAAAAACTGTCCAACTGTTTTCATTATCAACTCCTATCTCACTGCTCAACTCCCTACATAGTATCCCTCTTGTAGTTATGGTCCCAAATAGTAGCCCCTTATGTTCAAATGGTACCGTATACAGTTTGGGGTGAATTACCATTAAAAAAAAAAAAAATACATTGGTCAAGTTTCTTAGAAATTTGTATTACCAAAATTAGCTGAAACTAAAGTTTCTAATTAACTTGAAATGTTTCCAGACTTAGAGGAACAATTTCTCTTTAAATGACAATGAAATCGATATCAACGGCTTCAGAAACATTGGCTGAAGAGTCAATTGAAAACATAATGAATACCAGCAAAGTTTAATTTCTATTTAAAAGCAATCTCAGCAAAAATGACTATTTTATGGACTTTGTTTATTAGCAAAGATAAAAAGATTAGAAATTTTGAACAATATTATCATAATATCGTGAAATCTTAAGATAAACCAATTTCATTCTATTTTTAGTGCATTCATTTATTTTCATTATATTTCAAAATTGCTAAACTGAAAACAATGTATCGGTAAAAGAGTTAGCTACTCCTCTGCTGAAATAGTATGCAAGAGTTATTTGCCCTGATACAGATTGTATCAGTGAGTCATCTGCCTCTTATCTCTTCTCTACAATTATATAACTGCAAATTTGTGTGTACACGCGCAAGTTCCCTATAGATTCCAAAACGGCTGAAACGATTTTCTTTAAAATTTACAGAAATTTAGTGTATAAGTCTGAGAGTGACCTTAGTTAAGTTTTGTTTCAGAATACCCACAATGATAATCGATAATCAAAACCATTATTTTAATTTATTCATCATAGGTAAAGCAAATTTTTCCATGTCGTTGCTTAGCAACAATGATAGAACAATAGGCAGTGAAAATTCTACTGTAAGCTGAGTGTTTTTTTTTTGCATGACGTAGTCTGTAGGTTCAAACTCCGCATGTAAATTTCTTAATTTTTTATTCATTAACTGTAAAGAATTTTATAAGACTTAAAAATTTACGCATTTTTTTTTTATTATAATGACATGGTCTGAAGGTCAAACCTCGCACATAAATTTTTTTTGTTAACTGGAAAGAAGTTTATATAAAATAATTTTATAAAAGAAAAAGTAGGTTCTCTAGAGTGCAATGTGAAACAACATATATTTTGGACTAAGTTACCGCATGGAGATATGTGAAGCTTCCTCCCGGGCTATTTCGCGGATTGCGATGACAATAAAAATATAGGAGTGTGAAATATTTGTCGATCATCATTCAATCCCGGGCAATGTCGGGTCTCCCTGCTAGCGACAGATGGAAGCAAACAGTTTTATTAGTGGAACTCAGCAATAAATTGTAGAACATTTTCCATATTCATTGATTTGAATTCATCTCAACTTGCTGCCACATGATCGAGATTAACTGCTTTAGAAGAACACGTGTGGATTAACTTTGCACAGGATTTGGTTACTTGTTTTTGTTTGAACTTATACACACACAATTGCTATATTTTAAACAAATCTTGAACCGCAGGCACATTGAACATATCCTTTGTGTTGGGGATATTTTTTGGAAAACAAAAATGATCCTTGTTGGGAAATTATAAAAAGTAGAATTGCAAATATTGGTTACAGCTAGTTAAGGTGAACAGTACAACGCAAGAGTATTGTAACAGTAGTAGTAATAATAATTTGAAGGTTAAGTCCACAAAAAGTAGAGCTTAGTTCCATTCACTAAGGTAATAAAAAAAATAATAACTGGTAATTCTGGCTATGTCATGGATGAATAAATAATATACATTATGGCAATTTGCTTTCTGATTGATATATCACCTTCTTGTCTGAGTATAAATAGAATCTTCCAAATATCCATAAACATACAACAATTATACCAAAAATATTGCAACACTTAGACATGGTTTTCTCCCACACTAACTAAAGATCCATTTCCCAAAACCTTACCTTATTGCCAAATCTTATTAACAACTCAAGCTATTTAACTGCCCCCACTTCTCTCCTTCGATTAGATCTTGATGTTGGCCTTGACTGATGCTACAAGGATGCTGCTTATCACCAGTTTTTAATCACAAATCTTCACTATTATTTTTTCATGGAAATTCCTCCAGACAAACAATAAAACCACTTGATATAAATTTAAAAAAATAAAATAAAAAACAAAGAAAACCCCCAAAAAACAACTTGATATAAATTAACAAAAAAAAAAAAAAAAAAAAGACAATAAAATCACTAAATCTAAATTTTAAAAAAATCAAACAAACAAAAAGCAAAAAAAACAAAAACAATAAGTGTGAGATTAATAGATTTCAGCACAGAAAACAGAAATTTTCCCCTTTTGTCAGAAATATTGATGATGGCATGTGAGGACTAAAGGATAAAATAAGGGAAGTGAATTGTACAAAAAAAAAAAAAAAAGCTGCAAAAAATAAATACACGGTCCACTTACTACTCTTCTCAATATATATGAAATAAAGGCAAAACGTTGATGAACATATAACTTAGTTTGTTCCTTTTTTTTTTATCTCTATAAGTTGGCCGCCTGGCATTGCCCGGTCGTACAATACACTTAAAAATGATATATTATATAGAACCAATCATCTAGTGATTGTTATATTTTACACAGAATAATTTGTCCACTGTATTAATTTGCAAAAAAATTTTTTTTTTTAAATAATAATGATAATGTCATTCATCAAATTCCTCTGTGGTTACAATATCACGTCAGCTGATATTTGGGGTTGACAATGAATGCCATGGAAAAAATCACTTCCAATTAATTAAGAAAAGATTAAAATAAAATGAAGTACTGCCGGGCTTGAACAGGGGATCATTGAATCTGTAGTCAAATGCTCTAATACTGAGTTATATCTCCAGATGACAATAAATATGGCGGGTTTTTTAAGAAGAAGAAATGATTTGCTGAGATTTTATTATCTCCCTTGGCTAGTGTAACATAAAATATTCCTCTTTAAAAAGTATTTTTTTTTATCTATAAGAGAGAAAGACTATCTTTAAGATCGGATTTTTTCGATTTTCAATAGTTATTGGACTGATTTCTGTACAAAACATATCTAAGAACATTGCCAGACAAATTAGCTTTGTGTGAAATTTGCAAAAGATAAGCTCAGCTGTTTCAGAACCTATGAGAAAGGAATTATCACACACACACACACACACACACACAAAGTGACTTTTATATAATATATATATGTCAGAATAATGAGACGAATTAGATCACAGATGAATTAATCTTGTGGTATCAAGTCTTACAAAATACTTTTGGGAGGTAATACGTTTATAGGACAATCCAAGCAAAATAAAATTGCTTAATATACTAGATAGAGCAAATAAAAAATTTACAGTTTTTATATTTAGATTTCATTCAGAAAAATATAATTTTTCAAAACAAAAATTATTATTTGAACAAATACAATATTTAAAGTAATCTTTAATATATTTTCTATGTATGTGCTGAATAGCAAAATTATATCAAACCAGATTTAATATTTTGCTAATGACTTTCCTCTGAGGAGAGGAGCCTACATTGAAAATCCGTGGATTATGGTCTTCTAAGGAAAATCAGATCATATGGTATCACTGGAAGAAAACCATGTAATTAAATACTTCTTAAGAGAAGAATCCAGGTTGTCCTCGACGACGGTCGTACATCTAAACAACATGATATAAATGTGGGAGTACCTCAGGGGTCTATCCTAGGATACTTATTATTCCTGATATTCATAAATGACCTCCCTGATAAAATTGTTTCTGAGATGGGTATATTTACTGATGGCACCACTCTCTATAACAGGTAAGAGGGGAAAATAAATGAACACATATCTAAGGAAATGGCAGAAACACTAGATGAAGACCTCCAATCTGTAGTGAAATAGGGACAAAAATGGTCACATTCAATGCTGTCAAGACAGCTGGTTTCCTTCAATAACTACAAGAAACCTTCTCTACCATTAATAGCAATGGCCAAAAACACATTACCTGAAAGTACTTCCTTTAAACTCCTCGGCCTAACGTTTATAGGGAACATGAACTGGAATAAATACATTGAGAGCATTGCCAAGGTTGCTGCAAAGAAGACCGTGCTAGAAAGCTACTTACGTCTGAAAGTATCCTATACCTCTATAAAGCCACCATTCGCCCATGTATGGAGTATCCTTTAAACATTTGGGCTGGGGCATCTGCTACTTGTCTCTCGCTCCTGGACAGGGTTCAAAAGAGAGTCGCCAACCTGATAAGTCCTGAACTGTCATCTAGGCTTCAGCCATTGTCCTATTGACGAAATGTTGCATCCCTCTGCCTGTTCTATAAATATTCCAATGGTGAATGCTTTGACAACTACAAGCACTTGTACCCTCTCGATGGAAATACCCCCAACAAACCAGACAAGCAGCTAAATTCTACCCCTACACAGAGATACCTAGGTGTAAGAAAGCCTACTCCAATAGTTTCTTCTCCAGAACTGCTAGACTTTGGAACTCCCTTCCGGGATTCTGCTTTCCCAACTGTACTGACATGCAGAAGTTCAAATATAATGTGAACAGACATTTTACTGCTCATCTCCCTTCATAATATCCCTGCAACTTATGTCCTTGATAGTAACCCCCTACTTCAAAGTGGCACTGTGCCTTATTTGGGGTGAAAATTGAATTTAAAAAAAAAATTACTTTGAATGTTGTATTCTTTGTTCAAATAATAATTTTTTGTTTTGAAACATATTTTTCTGAATGAAATTTAAATTATAAATAGATTGATGAAAAAAATGTATAAATTTAACCATAAAAATAAAATAATGAAATTTCAAGGACAAAATTTAATCCTTGAAATTTGCATATAAATTACAAAAAATAAATAAAAAGCCATGTCAGAAGAAAACGAACATTGCAGAAGATACAATTCTTAAGAAGATTTCCATTTTTTGCATTTTTAGAAACATAATAGAAACTATGTAAACATCTGGAAAAAAATTATAATAAAAAACAAATTGTTTAAACATTAATTATCTTTAAAGAATTTATTGTAGGAGACAATTTTTAAAAAAGTAATTATGCCTTTATTCTTCAAAAAAAATATTCTGTATGAAAATGTAACCTTCAGATTTAAGTGTCCTCAAATCTGATTGGATTATATTATAGGCTGTCCTAGATTTAGGGATGCGCATTCATATTAATATAACATGAACAGAACCAGGAAAAGGTAATCGAGTTTTTATTTAATTATTGTTCTTGTGCAAAAGTGTCAGAACACAAAATGTTTTCTACTATTTCTATCTAACTAATTTAATAGGCATTTTCACTTTGCCTGTCTCTTAAATTTCGCTTGTTTTTGGATGTTTTAATCTTATCTTGTTTTTCTCATTACGTACTGAATATTTGTAAGTGAAGCCTATATAAAATCTGTTCCTTACTTTATTCTAAACATTTTTTTTAGAGCATTTAAAAATTTTGCATTAAAAAAAAATTACTTAAGTTTTGGTTTTGAAATTAAGATTGGCATGTAAAACAAAAAAAATTATTTTCATGATAAGCATTCTGTTATGAATCGAAATATTGAATTTTATTTTTATAAATAAATATGCTTATTTATTGGAAGAGATTTTGCACTTGTTTAGCTTTAAGCCGTTAAATTTTTTAATTTTGTATTCCATATCATTAGTTCTTACTATAAACAGTGGACTTTCTATTAAGATTTTTTCTTGTTTTTAAGACAATACAATGAGATGGTTGCATTGTGGAAGTAGGAAGAGAAATACAGATGAAGAGAGAGAGAGAGAGAGACATATTTTTTTTTTTTACACGGTGGTCACCACTTATCAAGGCCCGGAAGCCACTCAGGGATAAGGGTTATTCCAAGTACATTACGTTAGTGTGGAGATTTGATGAAGTGTTTACTTAAGGGGGCGGTTCATTAGGAATTTGTTAACGTTGGACTTGAAGACATCCAAGTTGTAGTCCGGTGGGAAGCAGGTAGACGGAACAGAGTTCCACAGGCGTGCAGTTCTAAGAAAGAAGCTTTGTTCATGGAATCCACGTTTTGATTTAGGCACAGATAAAGAGTGGGGGAAATTTTTCCCAGTGGATTCAGCTAGACGGGTGTTTTTCGTGAAAGATTGGCGATGGTGGACCAGAGATTGGAGTTCAGACGAGCACCTGCCATGGAAATAACGATAAAACAAGGATAGGCTCGCAACGTCTCTTCTGTGGGAGAGAGGTTGCAGGGTAGAGAAAAGGGCATCCCCCACTAAGCCACAAAGTCTATTTTGTACTCTGTCAAGGTAGGATAGGCTGTTTTTAGCAGCTCCTGCCCAGATATGGCAACATACCAATAGAGAGAGAGGAAAAAACTATATTATACTAATACTAAAATTGTGTTTGCTTGTCCCGTTATTTGAGGATATATTTTAATATACTAATAAAACAGATGGAGAGTTTAAAACTTGTTTCATTAGTGCTCTGGAGGCCTCATTGTGAAGATTTGTGATCTTTTAAACCAACACATTTCAGGTGAAAACATTATTACGTACTTACATATCAAAAGCAAGATAAGTTATTTTTCTACTTACATGGATAGGTTTTGATGCTTTAACTTTATTTTAAAGTGTTTTTTTTCTTACAAACAATAGTGTACAACACATTACTGTTACCAAAGGCAAAATAAGTTCTTTTTAAATAAGAAAATAAGGTACTTGTGCAGAATTCTACCCATATAAAAACAAAATCTTCCTCGTGATGGAAAAAAAGGTGATATAATAAAAAAATCACACAAAATCATTAAGTAGTTTTATTTTTAAATAAGAAATAAGGTATTTGTACAGAATTGTACCAATAAGACAAACACAAAATCTTAACCATGACATAAAGAAAAAGTCGTAAAACTAAAACTCATCAAGTAGTTTTATTTTTAAATTAGAAATAAACTATTTAAAAAATAATTTTAGTAGGCACTGGATACTTCTTTCATTTTAATTAGTGCTTTCAGTAGCGCTCTGGAGGCATCATGAGTTTTATTTTTTTAATCAGTGCTCACTTAAAAAAAATAATTTCTCTTTGGGGAAGAGGGTTAGAACTTTGGTCTTAGTAGTGCGCTGGCGACCTCCTTAACTTTATTTAGTACTTTCAGTAGCGCTCTGGAGGCTTCCTGGCGTTTTTTTCACTATTCACTTATGAAATTGTTTTTGTTTTATTCGTTATATTTTGCTAGAAAATAGAAAGTGGTAGATAAACTAAAAAATAAATATATGAGTTTCAAGGCAATGAGAGATAAAGAAATAAGTTTTAAAAGAACTAAGCACAATTTTTTAGTACTGCTTTGTTTATGGCCTCAGTCTATAATTTGAAACAAACACTGGAGTAATAAATTATTAATCTAGTAAGACACTTGGTAAATAGTATATGCAACATAAAATAGTGCTCAATTCCATGGAAGTAATAAGTGCATGCAATAATGCAGTAGACCACTTGGAATGTGGTAGATGGTGAATCCAAATGTGCTCGATACTCTAAATAGAACTGGTATATGTTATAATTGTACTCTTATCAAGTTTTATGTGGAACCGGGCAGTGCTCAATACACATGATAGAACATATATGAGAACTGAGAAAGAGAGAGTATGAAAATAGAGATACAAAGAAGAAATAGAAGAAAAGGGGCGGGAAGACAGATGAGTAGATTTAATTGTATGGGATTTTCTGTTTTACTTTTTAATGTCTTAAATCAGATTTTAATAATTTTTTTTTTATTACAAATAACTTTACCTTTTCATTCAAGTAGAAAACTGAAACAAAAAACTAATTTGAACTTGTTATAGCTATGCAAAAGCATATTAATCTTTTTAAAATTTTAAAAAATTAAGTAAAATATAATCTTCAAAATAGAAAAGAATTTCTTGCAAGACATGAAAATCGTTAAACAAAATGTTTTTATGAAAATAAGGTACAAGCTTTAATTTGAAATTTATCAATTTTCAAAGTGCATTTTTATCAACTTTACAAATTAAGGTACAAAATTTAATTTAAATTGAATCTAAAAATTACCTTCGATTTATTTTATGTTATGTACATTTTGTTTTCAAAAAAATTTTTTGGAAATTACATATCTATATAATTAATTGCTAAATAATAGATTTAGTTTTAAGTGTGAAAAAATGCACATAACGTAAAATAAATCCAAGGTAATTTTTAGATTCAATGTAAATTAAATTTTTATATTTTACTTTGTAAAGTTTTTGAAAATTGATAAATTTCAAATTAAAATCTGTATCTTAATATTTAAAGTTTATAAAAACATTTTGTTTAACCATTTTCATGTCTTGCAAGAAATGCTTTCCTAACTTTTACAGATATTACCATAAAATATGGATCGACTGTAGTTGAAGATAACCCAAAAACCTTTCATTTTATGAAAGCTAGGGTATCACTCCCACCCTGGCTTACTTGATTCATCCTTGACCTTCATCTTATAACGCTGAGTGTTTTTAACAAATATTATTTTTTTAATCTTTAGTTTGACTGGAGTGGGGACTTAACCCAGGTTTTCAACCCAACTCTCACCAATATATTAGCATAAATTAACTCAAATCTGTTCAAATTTAAAATAAACTAAAATAATTTTTAAAAGACAAGTTGCTTTTTTATATGTTACTCTTTAAATTCTAACAAGTCGAAAAAAGTTATTCATAGAGTCTAGGTGTCTATTGTCATCCTACCAAATAAAGAATGGCTGACATGAGAGCGAGAATAAATGACATGAAAGATTGAAAACATTCGAAATAAATCAATCCTTTTTATAATCTTTTTATAACAAAAACAACTAAAATCTTTCAAATGTTCTGAAACAAACCCTTTTGTAATCTTTCACGCTTCCAACAAAAGCAAACAAGATTTGTCAACGTTTTTCATTAAGTTTATATTTTTTTTCTGAATTCAATAAGAATTGCAACTATGAATTGCCTTCCTTGAATGCTTATTGTTATTTTTAGAAAGATTGTTACAACAATTTATCTCAAACATGTTATGAAAAAGAAATATTCAACAACTGTATTTAACAATGAATAAAATGTTAAATCTCTTAAAAGTACAAATGAACAAAACGTTTTCCTTCTGAAATGCAAGGTGTGTTCAAAACGTGTTCAGGCTGGAGATGTATTATCTATATAACAAAGAATGAAATGTTAATCCTCAAAATGGCTCCATTGGCATTTAACAGACTTATTTGAATATATATATATATATATATATATATATAATTTCAATCAAATGTTAGTGAATCCATAAAACCATGGTTGTTGATCATCATCATCATAATGGTTTTTTTTTACTCATTACTCACGTTCACCCCTAACAAGACATATTGTCACTCGGACGTAAGGGTCTACTATTTGGGACCATGCCTAGGAAAGATTAGAAAGATATTGGTTTACATTACATTTAAAGTTCTGCATATCAGTATAATCAGGGAAACAGGTAGCAGAAAGGAAATTCCAAAGTCTAGTTGTTCAAGAGAAGAAACTACTAGACTGGAAAACTTCTGGCATTTAGGGACATCAACACTAAAGAGGTGTGATTTTGTTGCTAAGTGTGTTTGGCGGGGATATACATGTCAAGGGGGTACACGTGCAATGATTTCATCAGAGCACATTCCATTAAAATATTTGTAAAACAAGCATAGGGATGCAACATTGTGAAACAGAGGTTGAAGTTTAGTTTACAAAGTCGAACCTATTAAAGTTAAGGCTCTGTTTTTGATCCTATCCAAGAGGGAGAGATTAGTGATGATAACCCCTATCCCAGAGGGTGGCATCCTTTTGAGATGAAACCTCATTACATCCCATAAGTAGAGTATTATTCTTGCGAAATGTCAGATTCTTAGGTCTATTGAAATATTTAAAAGCAATAGACTACTGCTCTACCACCAACTCCCGACAAGTCAAGGTTTGGAAAATTCTCAGACCTCACGCGAAAATTAGGAAATTCTAAAAAGAAAGGATTTGTAAGAAAGATAGCAGATGCTCACTTATTCCTGATATGTTAATATAAGAAATGTGTGTGCCTGAATTATTTTGAGGCTATTGAACCTAAGAATATGAAATTTAGTAGAAATGATCCCCCTTAGTTCTGCAGATTGATATCATTTTTCTTTTCTTTTTTTTTTTGGTCGGCCCCTGAGAGAACAATAAACAAAATCTGATTCTTTTTTTTTTTTAATTTTTAAACCATAAATCGGACAGATCCATACAGATTCTTAAATTCTGAGAAAATATTAGCCCTGAAAACAAATTTTGAAAATTTCTAAATTCTTGTGGCATAATATCTACAGGAGTTTTAATTATTATTATTTTTTTTTTTTTGCATAGTTTTAATTTTTTTTTTTTTTATAGTTTTCAACTTTGTATCTTTTGGACCCTAGAAAGTTATATTAATTTTGTAGAAGACAAACTTCAGTTTGTTCTGTGCATCAAAATAAAACTTTAAAGTACACACATTTAAAATAACTATTCAGAATGTTTATTACAATAGAACCCAAAAATTCTTAGTTATTCTTAGAAAAAAGATGTTTAAAAAATAACATTTGAAACACGTTTTCACATTTTATATAAAATTTTCTACATCAAGTTTTTACATAAAGATTGCATATAATATATAGAAAGTGTTTATAGGAAATCTCTTCTATAATATCAAATCTCCACATTAACATAATGTACTTGCAATAACCCTTATCCCTGAGTGGCTTCTGGGCCTTGATAAGTGGTGATCACTGTGTAAAAAAATATATATATATATATAAATCTCAAACGTCTGTTAGTGTGTATGTTTGCATGTTTTGCTAAAACTTTTGACACACGCAACAAACACTGATAAAATTGGTATCATTTGAAAGCTCAGTCTTTCAGCCGACAAATATCCAAAAGTTGGCCAAAAACAATTTTTTCACCATCAACTGGGCCGATTTGGGGGGGGGGGGTCACTTTTTTCATCAACATTTTTGCAAAGTCATGATAGGCCTTGCAATGACTAAGCTTAGTTTGAACGGTGGCAATGTCGTATGTCACGGTGGACGCAGCGACTAAACCGTTTGCTTTCTTTCACTTCCTTTTAGTGTTACAAGTTCGAACCAGCCTGCCTGCTTACTACTTTTTTTGTGTTGCATGGGTACTCACTATTTGCATTTTTTTTTTAGGGAGTTGGTTAATTTTCTTTTGTTTGAAACATTTTTTTTAGGGCTCCGTTGCTCTATACCATTACGATAAAACCTCCCCACACCCAGGCAATGCCGGGTACCCCCACTAGTTTAAATATATTGAAAAAAAAAAAAAAAAAAAAAAGGGAAAGAAAAGAAGACAGAACCATTTTTTATGTTCAATGGGGAAATGTCTCTTCAAAGAACATCTGTTGCCATCACAAAAATACAGGACAAGTGTGTTTTTTTCGTTAAAGACTAGATAAAAAATATAAGTTAATGAAATAAAAATTTTAAAAACATTTTTAATTTCATGATGAACAATCAGAACCGATTCTGTTGCATTTTTATTCCTGCATTTTGAATTTCATGACTTTAGAGTCATGTTAGTCAAGTATATTTTTAAAATCAATAATGATACTCAAAGTTTCCCACCTAAAAGAAATTGTTGATTCATAAGATTTTCTTCTTCTGAATTATCTATCTAAAATTTGCACATTTTTTTTTTTTTTGGACACATCTGGTCCCATTAATGATTGATATTAATGGGAACTAGCTGTCCCTGCACTACGTTGTTCGGAAGTGTTTTTACTTTCATTCGTGGTAGAGGGGATTTGTAGGTTTACAAATAGTTAAAAGATTGAAATTTTTTAATATTTACCTTTTCAGAAAAAGCGTAATTAAAATAAGTTAAATATTTACAATTTGGTTTATAATCCATTTGTGAATGACTATGAGCTTTCAAGAAAGAAAATAGACATAAACATTGACCATGTCCACATTTAAAAAGAATATTCAAGATAGAGTATATAAGCAGATTCGCAAATAAGAAAAGCAATTAAAAATATTTTTTCAACAAATATATGAGGAGAGGTATATTAAAAAATTATATTTAATAAAAGTAACTAAAAGATAAAAATATATGAATTATTTTCAACCCTTTTGAAGTTGAAAACGTTTTCTATTAGATTCCTCTCATTCTGCAGAGTTGAATGTAATAGTCAAAAAAGCAAGCACCCATGTATGTGTGCCTTGTGTGGCTGTACGACTTACCTTCAGATGAGATCAGAGAGAGAGAGAGAGATTAAAGATGGCGGCTATGGCTTTATAAGGTGTAGTCTCATGGAGTCGCATGAGATCACACCATCCACCGCACACATATGCAAATGAAATGCAGTCAGTTTTTTAATAAAATGCCTGTTGGCAGAGGTAAAGAGGACAGACGCGTGCTGGAAATTGAGAGATTAAATTGTGAGAAGGAGGAAATACAGTGACGAATTCTATCTGTGAAATTTTTTTCCCCCAAAATACCAGCCCATTTTACTGCAGAATCATTCAAAATCTGTCTATCACAGAAAAAATTATCAAACCACACAGAATATGTAATCAATGAAATAAATTGGCTTTTCATTTGTTTTTTTTTCTGCAGAATATACAGATTGATAATTTCCATAATTGACTTGCTATGTCTTATTTTTTACCAAGATATTTACAGTAATCGCATAAACATGTTCTTAGAAATAGGTTATTATTAAGAGGCAGTGTTTACTTTTATTAAAGGATGGCAAATAGCAAACAGAATCCTGAACAGAAGCGTGGGCTCTATCCCAACTGTCATCAATGGACCTGAGGTAATCTCGTCAGCATCATACAAAGCCAAACTCTTTGCCAAGAACTTTGCAGCTAATTCTACCCTTTGCGACCAAGGCTGCCAACCCCTAATATTTCCTCCTGTATCAGAAAACACACTATGTGATATACATATATCTGTACATGATGTTCCCAAGCTAATCAAAAATCTTGATTCCAGTAAAGCAACAGGCCTTGACGGTATTCCAATCATAGTACTAAAAAAACTTCAACCAGAACTAGCGCCCATGCTTACAAAGCTGTTTAAGCATTGTCTTAAGGACAATAGCTTACCATCAACCCGGAAAATCTCATCAGTATGCCCTGTATTTAAGAATTCAGGTGATCACTCATCCCCCTCTCAGTACAGGCCAATAAGTCTCCTGTGCGTCATGAGTAAGTAACTGAAATCTGTGTTAAATACAGAAGTAATCAACCTTCTAAACAAAAATAACCTTCTTAGTGACATTCAATATGGTTTCCGTTCTGCTAGATCTACAGCAGATATGCTTACAGTTATATCTCATAGGATTAGCAAATCTCTCGACGGAGGCAACTTTTCTAGGGCAATTGCTTTTGACATATCTAAGGCCTTTGATAGGGTATGGCATAAAGGTTTACTTCACAAGATCTCTAGCTATGGTATAGCTGGAAATGTCTTCTCAATTATAAAATTATTTCTTTCTGATAGGTTCATAAGAGTAGTAGTTGAGGGGCAAAAATCAGAAGCTCACATTATTAATGCTAGAGTCCCTCAGGGGTCCATCCTGGGCCCAACTCTTTTCTTGATCTACATTAATGATCTTCCAAATCACATCCTTACATCATTTGTAGACATTTATGCTGATGACACTACCATTTATGGTAGCACATCTAAGACAGTAAACGACCAAGTTCTCTCAGATTCTCTCTCCTCTGATCTTGAGCACGTAGTACAATGGGGAAAGGAGTGGTTGGTTACTTTTAATGCATCTAAAACCAAGCTTCTCTCTTTACATCATCAACACTCTGATCTACATCTGGCATCAATTGAAATGAATGGCTCTCGTTTTCAGGAGGCCTCAAGTTTTGACAAGCTTCTTGGCTTGACCGTTACTCCTGATCTTAAATGGAACATGTACATCAAATCTGTTGCCAAGGCCGCTGGAAAAATGGTGGAATCTTTCTATCGATCCAGTAGATATCTCACTACTGATGCAATTCTCTATCTATATAAGAGCCAGGTACGTCCAAGAATAGAATCCTGTTGCCACATCTGGACAGGAGCTGCTAGAAAGGACTTGCCCTGCCTTGATAGAGTTCAAAATAGACTTCGTAGCCTCATAGATGTCCTTTTTCTTCCCTACAACCTCTATCTCACAGAAGAGATGTTGCAAGTTTGTCTCTGATGTATCATTATTTTCATGGAAAGTGTTTGACTGAGCTTCAGTCTATGGTCCCCCCCCCTCGCCAAACTTTCACAAGAAACACTCGTCTAGCTGAAAACACTATCAATAATTCTCCCACTCTTTATCTGTGCCTAAACCTAAACGTAGATTCCATGAACAAAGCTTCTTTCTTAGAACTGCATGCCTGTGGAATTGTCTTCCGTTTTCCTGCTTTTCGGCTGAGTACAATATGATTGTCTTCAAGTCTAACGTAAAGAAGTTCATGATGAGCCATTCCATATAAGTTAACAAATTTACCGAATTGATTACTATATTGTCCAATTTCTACTGTACACTCTTTAACCCTTATCCTCGAGTGGCCTCTTGGCCTTGATAATGTGGTGATGCCTGTGTAAAAAAAAAAAAAAAATCTAACGGAAAAGTTCCAAGTAAATTACATAAATATCTAATAATTTTTCAAAATCTTAAATATTTGTCTTTTTCTATTTTTGTCTCTCTAAAAACTGCTATATAAAAATGTCATATCATAATAACAAAAACAGAAATTCATATCATTTGGATTCTTCGGACTACTGTTCTTATCTTGAGCGATATTTTCGATCAATGTAACTTCTGACCTTCTTCAGATATGTCGTGCCATACTCAGAAATCTTTTGGCTGGATTTCATGGAATTTCGAATGGAATCTTTTATTTAATTCACAGGGGTGACACTTAAAATACAATTTCAAATTACTTAGGACTTCTACCCAGTCATGACTGAAGGAACGAAAGCATTAAATAAAGGATTCCGTTTGAAATTCCATTCAGATTCATGAGTTCAACAGAAAGATTTCTCAGTTTGACAAGATACATCTGAAGAAAGTCGGAGGTTGCATTGACCAACATGTTGTTCAAATAACATTGAAGATGATAAAATTAGTCCAAATAATCCAAATAGTCAATCCTCATCTCCAAAATTTAGAAACATAAAAAAGAAATTAAATCCAAATGAATGTAGAGTTGGTAAAGAAAAATATCTATGCACAGCTAAGGTTTGAACTCACAAACTTTGCCTATGAATTTATGTGCTTACTGCTGTGCTATGCAATGAGCTTTCTCAGTCAAATTTAAGGTCAAAAGCAGAATGACACATGTGCACGGCATATTTTAAAGCATATGTCATTGTTTTGTTTGTATTTAAACTGGATGAACAATTCTATTTAAAACTTTTGAGGACATACACAAAGAAGCTGTTGTAGATTTGTTGCGAATAGAAAAAAGAATATATTTAATAAGTAAATCACGTGATGATACAGGAAAGCATCAAACATTGATATGATAGTACTGCTGTTTGTATCATTTCATTGTTGCTCAAAATAAAATGTTATTACTTAAAACTGATGTTAAATAATAAATAGTTTAATAAGTTATGGTAAGCACATGTAATTGTTTATCTGATAGTTGAAATAAAGTAATATTGGAAATTTTTATTACTGAGGGCATAAACTCACACTTTTGTTTAGGTCAGTGAGGAAAAATGTCTTCATTTTAACAATATTCTTATTTGGAATAAGTATTTTCATAAAGAAACTTAAATGAAATACATTATATCCGTGCAAAGAACATACAAGAAAAAGAAAATGCAAGATAGAAAAAGTATCAATTTATCAAATGCAAAAAAAAGGCTAGAGAGAATAAAATATCAATTTATCAAATGCAAAAAAAAGCCTAGATAGAATAAAATATCAATTTATCAAATGCAAAAAAAAGGCTAGAGAGAATAAAATATCAATTTATCAAATGCAAAAAAAAGCCTAGATAGAATAAAATATCAATTTATCAAATGCAATGCTATCACTGGCTAACTCGGAGAAATAGATTTAATTTTATAAATTATACAAAGTTGGGTTGGAATGGAGGGAACATTCAGAGGATGCAAAGTCCAAAGATTCACCAGAAAGGAAAGACAAGTTTATCAAATGCAAAAAGATACATAAAATGAGTCAAAATAATGGAATAAATAAGATGCCCAAAATAAAAAGGAAAAAGAAAGAGAAACCAGAAAATAGATGAGACACCATGACCAAATAAAGAAAAAGATTAAAGCTGAATCCGTATTATTTGGATTATTTCAATAACTATGCTCATCTTAGTTATATTTGTTTCCTTTGACTTTCTTCAAATCTATCATTTGGAACTTGGAAATTTTCTAGTAAAACTTGAGAATATTCATGACAAACTCACGAAAACATCGTGAATATAAGAAAAATGAGATACTGTAGTTTATAAAATCCAAATAATACGGATTACAAATCCCTTTCTCAAAAATTCCAAAATATAAAAACTGCATCAACAACCTAATGAAGATTTTTGACGGACATCAATTGTAAAAACACGCTTAAATTGCCGTCTGGGACAGCAACAAAATAAGAACCAGGCATGGTTCATGGCAAACGCACACTATTTGGTTAGTGAAAGAAACATTCTCATCATTCGAAGAAGGAAAATGATTAAAAACACCAAGTGAGTTGGCCATCTAAAACAAAAAGTAAAAAAATTAAAATTAAAAACAATAAAGAATAAATTAATTAGCAATAATTAATTTTTTTTACTTCATTCATATTACAAAAATACAATTTATCTTTAATTTACATTTTTTTTTTTTTTTGGTATGGAAGAAAATTTAAAATGAAATATTTCAAAAACTAAAATAGTTAAAAATAAAATAAAATATTAAACGAAAACGTTAATGAATTTTTTTTTTTGATCCTAATAAATAAAGTTGAAAATTAATAAAAATTGAAAAGAGTAGGGGAAATTATTGATAGTGGTTTCAGCTAGATGACTGTTTTTTGTGAAAGTTTGGCGAGGGGATGACCATAGATTTGAGCTTAGATGATATGGATGATAAAAAATCTTTATTAATCATAACTGTAGTAATTTTGACACCTCCCCTCATTACACATCAGGTATGTTAAGGACTCTTCATGCAAAATTTAGTTCTGTTCTGTCACATGTGTTGAGAACCTTTAGGTGACCAAAAGATCCTCAATTCTAACAAATTCTGCAAGTGTCTTTAATACATTTTTTCTAGTGAGTCACCACTTATCAAGGCCAAAAGTTATTCAAAAATGAGGGTTAATGAGATGGATAATCAGTTGAATGAAGAAGAATTGTATGAGAGGATTAAAAATGATGAATGAAAATGAACAAAATTTGATTACTTGATTTGAAGACATCATGTAGCCTGCAAGGAAGAATTCCCATGGTAAAGAAAATTCTTGAAAAAAAAGAAAAAAAAAAAGAAGATGTTCATGGAAATCTTATTTGATGCTATAGAGGAAGACAAGAGTTTTGTTGCAAAAGATGAGTTCTTGTTGTGAATGTCTTAGAAAGAGGACCTAGAGATTGGAGCTAAGTCGAGAACTTTACATACGTTTTATTCCCATTGTTTCTTCCTTTCAAAATGTATTCATTTTGCTTACAAAATGAGAGAGTTTTTAAAAAGAGCTTGAAGTATTGCTTTAACAAAACATTTGGTGATAGTATTTTATTCAACGATATTAACTGCTTTCCATTAGCAATAGATTTCTATTGCAAACTAGAGTCGGAAGTGAAAATTGTTCTGGATTGTTCTGATGAAAAGAAAATGAAAGAATTCCACACGGATGCTTTATTGCTATCAACTTTGCAGTGCGAGATTTAAAAAGTCAATTCAAATAACTAAATTAAAATTAGAATTTAAAAAAATCTTTTGAATAAAATTTACAATTACAGAATAAAAAAATTAAACCCTTGTTCGTTAATTGTTCTAGAAACGGTGATTGTCAACGTTACATGCGAAAAGCAAAACAAGAATCTATCATCAAAAAAACACAAGACGAAGCAGAGGAGTGACAAGTCGAACCTGAATGAAATTCTTTAAGAGATTTCATCTTTAATTGTGAACTCACTTTTTTCTTTTGTGTCATCTTCAGTTGATCGTAAAGAAAACGATGTCTGCAATTATTTGTATCCTGTTTAATTCTTCATAACATGTGATACATACGTTCCTATTCTCCTCCATTGATTGCCATGGCTAATGATGCACTACCTGTAAGTACTTCCATCAAGCTCCCAGGGTTAACATTCAAAAACAACATGAATTGGAACAAATAAATTAAGGCAATTGCTAGGGCTGCTGCGAAGAGGGTGGGCTTTCTCTAGAGTACTAAAACATTACTCACATCTGAAAGCATTCTGTATTTCTACAAGGCCACGGTTCGCCCATGCGTAGAGTATTCTTACCATATCTGAACTCGTGCATTTGCCACTAGTCTCTCGCTCCTAGACAGGGTTAAAAAAAGAGTCGCCAACCTAATAGGTCCTGAACTATCAACTAAACTCCAACCTCTGTCCCATCACTGAAATGTGGCATCCTTGTGTGTGTGTGTGTGTTTTTTTTTACAAGTATTTCAATGGCAAGTGCTCTGACGAACTCTGAGCATTAGTACCCCCTTGATGACAATACCTTCGACAAACACAAGCAGCAAAATCCCACCTCTACACTGTAGAGATCCCTAGATGCCATAAAGTCTTCTACTCGAATAGCTTTTTCCCCTCAAATTACTGCTCTTTGGAACTCCCTCCCAGGCTCCTGCTTCCCTGACTGTGCTGACATGCTGAAATTCAAGTGTAATGTAAACAAACATCCCACAATCCATAAATATCCCTGCAAATCTGATCCCAAATAGTAGCCCCTCACAACCAAGTGATTCTCTTTCATGTTTGGCGTGAAATGACAATATAAAAAAAAATTCTTTTACAAGGAACCTATTCTTTGAAATTGTCACATTTCCTTCATAAATCAAAAACTAAGGTTGCTGGAAAAAATCTACCGTTCCAGAAAGTACCAGACAAAGTACCATTGCCGGAGGTGGGAGGTAACAACAGTAACAATCAAGTCGTCAGTCCATTATCTTAACGGCATGGACTGACGACTTGATTGTTCAAAGTTCAAAACCAGTACATTCCATAAAAATCATTTTCACTTAGAATGTTGGTAACCTTCATGCGGTACCTTCCAATGTCTTCCAAGAAAGAATTCTGACTAGAAAAAAATCAGGGAAACCAATGATAACAATAGGATCTTTGAATTAATACATGATGATGATGATGATGATGATGATGATGATGATCTGGGGAGGTGCCGTTCAGAGCATTCTTTTGAGAGAGTACATCTTTTCTGTTCCCTAAAACCCATTTTGCACACAGAAGAGACGTTGCTAGTTTCCCTACTTTATTGCTATGTCCACAAAAAATGCTTTACTGAACATCGATTTCTGATTAGTCGCCCCTCAAAACATTCACAGCAAGAACTCGATTTACATTGCTACTGCAAAGAAGTTTCTATTAAACTTTATGCTCAAGTGTTCTTTAGGCCTTGATTAGTAGCGATTTGTTTTTACGGCTGCAGAATGACATTTTTATCGGTTCTTAATGCCATAGAATGACAATTCAGATGTGTAAACTATGTGGCAAATTTTTGCAAGTTTGAGATTGTCTTGAAATATTTGGGGGCCAAACGTCTTGCACTTTTTAAAGAGTGCCTCAATATGAATCCACACAGTAAATAACAGAAAAGTCTATGTTTTAAAACTGGGATTTTAAATCAATTTCATAAATTACGAATATTTTACCTATTAAAAAATGCCAAATTTGAAATACATTCCAAGATTTTTTTTTCCATGGTCTTGTTCTTATAATTAAAAAGTCAAAAACATTTTATCATTTGCATCCATGGGTGATGAAAAAAATACATCGCTTTATATACAAACAAAAAGAATAGAAACAATAAAAATATAAACATATCAAAGAACTTGGAATCAGATAACGATTAAAGATTCCCTAAATGAATTGCAACACCAAAAATATCAAAATCCAACAATGCCTAAACTTACTATATTCAACTTACATGCTGGCATGTTTAGTTGCATTTGATTTGTTTCCAAACAAATACACATCTTTAGTTACAAAAGTTTTATGTTTATTTTTTGTATATCAAAATTAATTGAAATGGTGTTGATAATTTCTTTTTAACAACTTTAAGCTTTGACATTAGCAATAACAGAATGACAATGGCAAAATATGTCACAACAGAATACAACAATGAACATGAAATTGTTCATTTTAAACCGAAAAAAAAAGTGTGAAATACAATAGAGTTGGAATGCTTTTTGAAATCTCTCCAAGATGAGGTTTTCTTATTATTTACATGTTTTTATTTTTATTATTTACATGTTTCAAACAGTTATCTTTATCTTAGTTGTTTATGGGATAAAAGAGTTGGTTAAGGGACATTCCTGAGTAGATTCTATTGTGAAGTTGTTAGTTCAATTCCTGGTGAAAGAACTTTCGATACAAAATATTTTAAAAGTTATCAGACACAGGATGAGAGCAGAAATCTTTGTTAGTTTATTGAAGATTTTTACGTCGACATTCTCACAAGGTTATTGACTTCAACAAAAGGCAGATGATGAAAGCTATAAATAAAGTAATATGAAAATAACACCTAAGATAACATTTTAAAATATTGCTAAAGACTTCCATTCCTATGCTAGTTTTAAAAGTACTTCCACAGAAAGTGCTTTGATGAGCTTACAACACGTGTGCCTCAACATGAATACCCCCAACTCACCAGATTCTCAATAAACTTGTAAAGGTCCTTAGATGCTAGAAATTTTCCTACTTTAATAGTTTCTTTTCTCAGTCATCTTGCCTTTGGAATTCTTGCTTTTCCCTGCTTCCCTGATCAACCAAACATACAGAAATTTAAGTGTAATGCTAACAAACATCTTGTTGCTTGATTCCCCATTCAAGTTGTTCTCCTCATATAAATGTGGCCTCTATCACAGCAGTCAATTACGTCTTAGTGGCTATATGTCTTGTTTACGATGAACAAAGATAAAAAAAAATAACCTATATATATATATAAAAATGAGAGTGTGTGTGTGTGAGGACACTTCTCAACCTATATACTCAACAAATTTTTCCCTAAAGACTTGAAATTTGGTATATAGGATATTCAGGCACGGTTTTCATCTGGAAAACAGGGCTGCCAAGGGGACAAAATTGAAAATTTGGTACGTGGGGGGGGGGGTCATCAGATTTTTATCTGTCAATTGCTTCATGAATGCGCATGCATGAATCATTCATGTGGCAGATTACTTATTAAGTTTAAGAATATTATGTATTAAAAATAAGTAGGTTTGAAAATACTTTTTAAAGATTGTTTCAAGCTGGCCTTATGGTTATCATACTTGACTCACTGTCTTTAGGTTTTGGTTTCGATCTCAGCTCAAGTATTTTTTTTTACTTACAAGAAGTGAACTGTTTAGAAAAAACATAATAGTTGCATGCACATCTCAGTTTCTGTATGAATTAAAATATTTATGTATATTTTACGATCAGGCAATGCCAGATGGCCTGCTAGTCTTATATATAATCTTTCTTCTTGCATATAAAATAATAATGCCTCTCTCAAATACATATTCACATAAAGATGATAGCAAACACTTTCACCCTCTATCTATTAAGTCCTCCCACCCACCCCATGTCACTTCCAGAATATTATTGCCAAGTATAACTTCTACAGCACTGCACTTTACTTCTTTTTTAATGTAACAACTAATTTTCAAGCGAGAATTCTGGTTTCCAGATTTAATACCAATAATTAGTCATTTGTGGAATTTCCACAGTTAATTAAAGAAAATGGGGTTTAAACTTTTATTATTTTAACTATATCTTATCCATTTTATTACTTTTAATGAAATATAACAAAACACTATCCCACTACCATATATTAATCTTCCTTCCTGCTTGCCGTGTGTTTAAACTCTAACCCTAACCTGTCTGCATGTCCATAGATTTCCACATGCAAACTGATGGATGAGTGGATTCTGCTGTTGGATCCAGATCATGATTATTTATTGGTTTAAATACGGAGACAGAAGTAGTAATATACAAACGGAAGCAGTGAAGCATATCAAAAAATACAAATAGATAAAATGTCTCAAAAGTTGAGACAAAAACGATGAGAGAAAATTGAAAGTTTAAGAATTGCTGCTTTGCAATTAGAAATGATTCAAAAAAATAATTTTTGTATTGAATTTTTTTTTTTAAAGTCGCTTTGCGAGTTAAGCAAGTTGAAAAAAGTTCAGTGTATCTTCACCTGGCTTTTCTCTGAAGTGTTCAATCGTATTTAAAATATCCTCTTTTGTGGGGGAAAATCTATTCTTTGTCTTTGCGCCGACACGTAAACGTTGCATCATGCTTTCAGCTAAGTCCATTCTACAAGAAAAAGAAAACAAAAATGCAAAACAAAAACGAAATAATTTTCATTTGCGGCCTTTTTTTTTTTTTTAATTATAAAGGACAAGTTTAAAGGAGGGATGGTAAGAATGATCAGTATAAAAAATGGGTAATAGTGGGAGGATGAATAACAGCTGCAGAATAAGAGGGAATGAGCGATAGTTGGAGAATGATTACCTGTAAGAGAATGAGTGAGAGCAAGGGAATGAGTGATGGTTAGAAAATGAACAAGAGAATGAGGTATAGACAGAATGGGTGATAGTTGGAGAATGAGCGACAATGGGGGCATGGGAATGAGCCACACCAAAGAAATTAATGCAAAAGTGAGCAGCAGCAACGGAATGAGCAATAACAAGAGAATGAGGGAGATATTTTTTATTAATATTTAAAAGTTTATTTGCTCTGAAGTTATCTTCAAGATGATCTTGACAAAAATTGACCCACTTCAATGTTTATAAACATTTCTTATTGAAGTTCATACATTATAATTTCGCTTGTACTTTTTGCAATTGATATCCCCATCTGATCTTGGAAATTCTAAACACTAAAACACAAATGTGAAACATTAAAAAGATCTCCAGCCATGAATATATTGTAGGAGCAGCAAATGTTGTTTAAAAGTATTTACTCTTAATTGGACAAGAGCTCAATCAGCAGTTTCTTTCAGCCAATCACAAACACCGAAATATTCACCTTTGCATTTTGCACATAATAAACACCAACGTTTTTCTCTTAATTTTCCAGCTTTCTTTCAGACTCAATGTATGAGATAACGGCCTTCAAAAATACTCATCTCGACCCCGGGATCGAAGACAAGTGGCACACACAGGAAACATGCAAAAACTCATAAGCACAAATATACGCACACTCTTTACAATGCCTAAGAAGATATCTGAATTCTCATTCACAACTAGCTGTTCAGTTTTGTTAATCATTTTATATATTGACTTGAACAAAAAGTTTGGACGTCGACTTTCTGGCCTACTAAAGATCATTTTATATTGCTACTCTTCAAATCCTGTATTTGGTGTAACGAATATGTTGACGTCAGTTAGATAAATAGATAAGTTCTGGATAGAATTTTAGATGAGTAGATAAGTTCTTATATTTTTGTTTCTATTTCAGGTCATAAAATGGAAGATTAAGCAGAGAACTACAGAAAAGGAACAGAAAAAGTTACTGAAATCTGTATAAAGATATGTTATGAGTATGGGGAGAACGCTGTTATAGAACAGGTGTGCCATGAAGCAGTTTGCTCAAATCTAAAAAGGAAATTTTTCAGTAAGATGATCTTTGCTCTGTCAAATCAAAGATAATTGACAGTGACCAAGCGAAAGCCATAGTTGAACAAGATTGCCGTTTGACAACCAGGCATTCCTAAGATTTCCAAAGCAAGCATAAAAATTCAATTGCATAAACTCAATTATGTTTCTAAATTTGATGTTCAAGAACCTCCTTCCTAGAAAAAAAAATGAACAAACATTTTTAGGTTTATAGAAAGTAGAACAAGTATTTTTTTTTTTTTTTTTTAAGTATTTGAAGTTCATAAGTATTTATGAATTTTTAAAGAGAGAATTAGCTTTTTAGGATGTTTAAATTTTTTAAAACGTTCAACTTTTTATTTACAAATATGTTATTCTTTCACACGTCAACTATAGACTGTAATACTTTTATATTTTTTTGCCATGGATAAAATTATCCATTGCTTTATTTGCTTCCGTAACACATCTAGTGCAACTTGGGCATTTAGGTTTTCTACCAAGGAATTTTCTTAATTTAGAATTTTTAACTATCTTTAGATTACCTGTAATTATATGTCCTATCCCATTATTACATAAAGGGAAGTAATTCACATTCAGGAATATTTATATTATTTATATATATATTCTCCTTTGGTTTTTATAATTGAAAATCTTATTTCGTATGGTTTGTCCTAGTTTATATGGAACTATTGGATGTTGTTCATTTATTTTTAGTTCAGTTGGTAGTGATTGCATGATTATTAGATTATTAAATATTTATATCATCAAATCCTTTATTTTCATACAGAAACTACACAGAAATTTCAGGGTTTATTTTTATATCTTCAACAGGTGGCTTATATAATTTAATATCGATTATATCCATGGTATACTCATACCATTGAATGAATTCTTATTTCCTATATATCACATACACTTGAATGAATTCGTCTTTCCTATATATATCTCACCCAATTGAGTGAATTCGTCTTTCTTATGTCACATCTGGTTGTAATAATATTTTGGATGCTATTTCCTTCAATACTTTATTTTTTGTTTAAGAAGTATTCTAATATAATTGAAAGACTCAGAAATTTGGGTTATTACAATATCTTCAGCTTTTTTTTTTTTTTAAGAATTCCTTGCATGCAATGGCAGATTCTTTGTTGTTTCTATTTACATATGTCCTAATCATCTTGTAGGTTATTTTCTGTACTTTAATATTTAAACTTTATGAGCAAATTACTCTCGTTTTCTTATTTCGTCTTCCTGATGCTCAACATATCTTAAGTATATCATTATCAACAGCACTAAAAATATTATATCATTATCTTTAAATTGTTCAATGATTTGTATAGAAAAAGGTAATTTACTACAGGTTTCTTTAAAGTGTTTAATAACATGGATACAGCCCTTAGCACTAGTTCTATGTAGATTAAGACATTTATTTAGAGGCATCACTGTTTCCCCTACATATTGTAGATTACAATTTTTACAGGACAATAGGTGAATTAAATTTTGTGACATGACAAATCTTCCTTTGAATGATTAAGGACAGGATGAATTTTGTTTGTCATATTTGATTTATATTCTTTCGATGCAACTAAAATATCACAAGTTATATATAATGATCGCACACACACACACACAAGATATATATAGTCATTATTATAATGGATGTGCTCTCCCACCCACTTCATTTTCCTGTGTTATTAAAGTCAGTCATAAGACCAAAAAAAACTGAGCGAAAAGCCATAAGAAAAAAAGGAAAAGTATAAAAAGGGATAAAAGGAAGAAAAAAAAAAGAAAAAGGAGAAATGAAAGAATAAAAAAGAAATAAAACAGAATAAAAAAAAGAATGAAAAAGATATAAAAAGAAAAGATATAATTAAATAAAGAGAAAAACTACAGCAAAAACGTCAACCCAGACTTGTATCATGTGAGAAATTGTAGAAATGTGTCCATATTTTTCTTCTTCTCCACTGCAATGCCATTGACATCAATATGCTGACAATAAACAATTGTGTTCATCTAGAATAATATGAATACAAAGTAAAAAGTTTGCTTTTTTTTTAATTTCAAAAGATAAAATTGATTCAATGTTGGAAATTTAAAAAGAAACAGTTATTTGATCACTTCAGTAGATGCACATTCTATCAAAGTTAAACTGTTGAAAATTAAATTAAGCTAGTGGGGAGTACCCAGCGTTGCCTGGGTGGAGGATATTGGCACACGGACGAAGCGATGTTAAGAAGGACTTCCACGTGGTTAAAATAAAATAAAAGAGAGAGAGAGAGAGAGGTGGGTAATTAGTTTTCCACACTAACCATTAGGCCAAAGAGAATAGTGAATTAAATGAGTTGGAAATTAACTGTTGCTCAGATGGAGGATGTTGGCACAAGGAGGAAATAAATTTTTTTTTAAAAAGATGGAGAAAGAGGTGGGATTGAACTCGAAAACGTAGGGCAATTAGTCTTCCTCACTAACCATTAGACCAAAGAGGATAGTGCATTCAATGAGTAATTAACTTAAGAATCATAGGAGTCGCCACGCATGTGCAGAAATGAACATTGCTTTTAAACCTGACCCGAGGCCAGGAAAGTTTCCTGCTTTCTGTTGTTTTATTTGCGTTCAATAAATTTCACTTTATCATACAAAAAAAGACAAACAAACACTCGAAACGACATCATGGTGAGAATTTTTTTAACTCGATCAAAACAAAGGAAAGAAACGGTGTCCGTTTGCGAATCTGAGATATTACGATCTGGGAAGTATGCAAAAACTTATTGCGGAATCGAAGCGACATGTGAACCCCCAACGCAAAAAGCCTTTCGCAAACATACACAAACGCTTTGTCCATTTTGCCTTTTATGTATTAGACTAGCCTCGGTGCCCGGCGTTGCCCGGGTGTTTGTAGGTGTATGTTGAGAAAAAAGTGGTAGTAGGCAGACAGGCTTGAACCCGTGACGTGAAGGCGGAAAAGAAAGTGAAAGAAAATCTGACTTCTTTACTCCATGACACGACCGGAAGCCTAAAGCATTCAAACCTCCCATGAAAGCAAATTAAACACATAGATACAAGGTTGTTTTTAATGTAGGGGGGGGGGATAGCCAGCTCTCACAAAAAGAGGGCACTCTGGCAGTATGCAAATAAATAGTAATTGTCTCAATATGAAGGGTTTCCCCTACATTGACCAAGGACCAATTACAGAACAGATACTACATGGCCCGAAGGCGAGGCGGTTGCATTCGAATAGTTTCGCTTTATTCATACAAAAGAAACAAACAAACACTGGAGACAATGGCATGGTGGGAATTTTGTTTAACTCGATCCAAAAAAAAGCTAGAGACAATGTCTGTTTGCGAATGCGAGATATTATGATCTGGAAAATATGTGAAAACTTCTCGTGGAATCTAACCGACGCGAGAACCCTGATGCAAAAAGCCTTTCGTGGACATACACAAATGCTCACGCCCATTTTGCCTTCTTGAGTCTTGAGTTTGCAATGGTTGACAACAGTTGCAAGTTGGGCACAGTAAAATACAAGTTACGGTTCGAAATGAGTTGATGTCAACAAACGACAAAGAAGCCTCAACAGATCACATAGATGTGGATCTTAGCATTCAGAGGGTTGCTGGCATCACACACACACACACACACACACACACACACACACACACACACACACAGTGCAATCAATATTTGCAGAATTTGTCTTAGTTGGTGTTTTTTGTGTTTTCTTTTATCTTTATTCACGGGAACAGTGTTGAAGTTGCCGGCGATGCTGTCAAGCAGGGTTTCATGTGATACAAAGATATGAATAAACATTTTTCTCCAGGTATGAGGGAAAAAATGCAACTTGTGTTCACTTCCAATAGTAAATGTTTCAGAATTAAATATTAAAATGGCTGTCAAACAATTAAACCAAATGAATTAGACATATTTAAGCTCAGAAAAAGAAATCTATGAAGAAAGGAATGATCTTCTGTCCATACTCATTGTCCTTGGAAAAGTGCACCAATACTGAAGGAGGTAGGTAGGTCCATCCACTATATTTTTAGTATAGCCTTACTCCCCACATAGATTACTAATGGGACTTATATCCGGGAAAATTAAGAAAATCAAGAAACTCTTTTTCCCATCCATACACCTCATTAATAATTTTATTAAAACTTCTATCATCTTTAACTAGCAATATTTCAAGGAAGGATATTTGTTATCGGATCTCTGGACTCTAAACCATCATCATCAATTTAATGTCTGTTTAATATGCTGGCATGTATTAGATGGCTTTTAAAAACTGATTTCCAAACTAACCTATCTCTGTCTGGCAAAGTCTTTTTGATCGACCGTTCAAGTTCATTTTTATCACTTTCATCATTGTTTTCTTTGGCCTTTCCTGTGTACTGGACCTACTACCTCAACTATTCTACACATACCTGAGAATTCTTATGCATTCTTTCAATATTGCCATAACATCTGTAATGAATGCAGCTGACATGTATGTAGCAGCCGCGGCATCTTGATATATGCAAATGATCAAGCCATGGTGCAAGGTGATGTCATAGCAGAGGAAGAGGAAAAAGAAAAAAGTAAAAAAGCACGGTCGACACAGCAAACACGTGGTTACATGACAGAACTTTTAAGGATGTGTCGGTGCGAGAGGGGCTTATAAACAAGATGTAGAATTCGTCAGTCCTCCAAACTTTTAATAAAATTGTCGGACGCCTGTATGCTGTGGGGAGAGTTGCAGACAGCACAGCTGGTTGTAGCTGTGGACTGGGAAACTTAATTGGTCTAGATAGGAGAAAAGCAAGAATGCTACCATATCCGGAAATAACAAACATTTTTAAAAAATAATAACCCAATCAAGCAGCAGCTGATAATACCTTCATCCCTAAAGCAGAGTTAATTGAAAAATTTTCTTGACAAATCTGAAACTAATGTTTTCTTTTTTCTTTTATTTTTTATTTAGCTTTTCTAGTTCAAAATATGTTTTTTTACATTTTTTAGATTTTTTTTTAAATTTAAATTGCTCGGACATTGGATAAAATATTTAAATTTCAAATCGCAACAAGTTTCATATTTGTCGAACATGAAGAAATCATTATCAGCAACAATGTTAACAGAATCATAAGTGATCAAAACATAAGCGAGATCGTAAAGTTTATTTGACTAAAATAAAGTTGAATGAAAACTCTTAGCAGGGGAATATAAATTTAAAAAAATATGTTTGTACTAGCGGGAGGGTACCCGGCGATGCCCGGGTGTTTTTGAGTGTGTGTAGCCGGTGGGGGTGGGGGGTGTTAATGAAAACCTAATAAGCGAAGTAAAAAAAAACAGAAAAACAAACGTTAAAAAATCTGAAAACACGTGAAAAATGGCTTAAATAACCCTGCTTCAATATTAAAATTTAAAAATCGAAAAAAAAAAAAAAAAAAGAAATGACATCTCACACCACGATTCAACCCTAAAATGTTTAGATAATGAGGCAGCGCTCTAAGCAACTGAGCTAAGACGACGTCGCCGAAATTGTGTCGCTTTTTCAAATATTTAAAGTAAATCAGGTTACGACGTCGTATGACGCATGCGTAGAAGCGAAGTGGTCATGAGAGGACCGTTTTTGCTGTAGAAAACTACTGATTTCAAGGTGAAGGAATTAACGGTTTTGGCCAATTTTTCGATATTTGTCGGGCGAAGGTTGGAAGTTTAAAATGATACCGATCTGGCGAAAATCCATGACCCATGTGGAAAGTTTTTGCGAGATATACAAACACACATACATACAAACAAACACACATACACACATTTTCGCTTTTATATTTAAAAATATAGATTACAATCCACAGAGGTACGAAAAAGTTATCAAAAAATAAATTTAAAAAAATGTTATCAAAATCTGGATAAGTTTTTAGTGTTTTTATTTAAGGTAAAATATTTATTTGGTTCGAAAAACAAGTAACATTGAATGTTACTGGAGAACAAGAAAAAATTGCTGCAATGTCTCTTTACATCTTTGAAGTCTCGATAATCACTTCAAAATAATAAATAAAACAAAATGTTGGTAGAAACCCACCCAATAAATGCCACGGTAACATTTATTGGGTAGGTTTCTACCACCATTTTGCGATCAGTAGTAGAAAGCAAGGAAGAAGGATTAAAAGGATGCAAAGCAAGGAAGAAGCCATACTTGTTTCAGACCAACAAGAAAAAACGACTGGAATTTGCAAAAAAACATGAAAATTTGACATCTAATTCTAATAAAAAAAAAAAACCTGGGCTGGATTCTCAGCAACACTCTCCGCTCTAACCACGTTCCATCCGGTTCTCGAGAACTCAACAGCTCGACTCTATCAGACACCTTAACTCCCGGCCTTATATTATCTCATTTATGCAAATTAATGTGCGATCGAACCTGATAATTTGTTGCCTTCTTGTGTCCCATCGCTCGGGTTTCGAGTTCGCACATGCAACCCACCTCCCTGACTGCAGTCACACTCAATTTTAACTACACTAATGATTGCCTCAAAATTGTTTGGACTGACAAAAGTAACTTTGAGGTAAGTTAACAGCATCTATTTTCTAAACTTTGAAAGGAACAACTGAAATTTTTATGTGAATACACATCCGTAACATCTATTAAAAAATTGCAGCAAATTCTCACTTTTTTTTTCATCAGATTTTGGCACACCTGGTTTAGTAAAAGTTAAACCAGATGTTCAAGAGGCTTGCAAAATCTTCAGTATTTTTCTACTATAAAACAGAATGAAAATACAGTAGCTCATAAGCGAAACAAAAGCATTAATATGTTATTATATGTATCCTATGTACGAGGTGCGTAAATAAGTTTTCAGACTTTTTCATATGCGCATTTTTATTTATAGTACACACATGAAACTCTAGTCCCCTTCAAAGTAATCTCCTCTGGATGCAATGCAATTTTTGTAGTGTTCGAACAAATTCTGGAACGCCCCATGGAAGTCCTCTTGTGTGAGCATGTTAATGTCCCTCATCACAGCCTCTTTCATAATTATCTCCCAATAGTCTCTAAGGTTTTCCTTGAGCTTAGGGAATAACCAAAAGTCACAGGGAGCAGGATCTGGACAATAGGGAGGGTGAGGAACTATCTTGATGTTCATTTTGGTTAAAAAGTCTGATCTTCTTTGAGAACCCTTCAGACAAACTTTGTGCAAATTTTCTGCATCTTCAATTCTTTACGAATAACTGTGTGTACAGTTCCACCACTAACATCAAACTGTGCACTTATTGTCTCTATAGGCACACGATGGTCCTTATCCATGAAATTCTTTATTTTGCCAATCAACTCTGGTATTCTGATTTCCTTACTCCACCTCTCATCATCCCTTATAGACTTCCTGCCTTCGTTGAATCTCTTATGCCACTTCAAAACTAATGCTTGATTCATGCAAGATGGTCCAAAAGCAGTTTGAAGCATTCCATATGTTTCCGTGGCATTTTTTTCAAGTTTAAAATAGAATTTTATTGCATATCGTTCTTCTAAAGTGTCCTTATGTCCAGATTGCATTTTTAAAATTCACCAGCTGTGACAATCAGGCTTTAGTAGGGTGTATTCCAATTCCTGCTGCAGCTGTTCATTTGAACATGAAATCATAGAACTGCAAAGTCATCTCATAAGATGTATAGCAATAATCTACTGAATTTTCAAGAGTCTACAATAATTTTAAATGTCTATGCAAAAAAGTCTGGACGCTTTTTAAAGGCACCTTGTAGTATGTTTCTTTATATGAAACGAATAAATAAAACATAACTAATAAATATTCAGTGTTTGTTTTGTTGAACAATAAACCCTGATGTGTGAATTATTATTCCATATTTGAGCATCCATACAGTTTAAAAACAGTGAAATAAAGCATATTTACCCAATGAAACATTTGAAGCTGATAATTCAAGTAATTGTAAGAGGATTTCTGATTGATAGAAAGATATCCTCAAATTCTATTACATTTGTAATCAACAGAGAGTCTGCTGATCGGATTAAATATTAAAAAAAAGAATTCAATAAATTTGAATGAAAATAATTTTTAAAATACCAGCAATTTGTGCAAGTAACTGAGAAAATAGATTTTCATATGTAGCTTTTTAGTAAGAAAACGATACTAGTTAAAGGTATAAGGGAATTTCTCGCTCTACTTTAAATATGAAATGCAAAACTTGTTCATTTTCTTCTCTACTATTCTTAACAATATTTTTTTCAAAATAATGATTCCCATAAAGTAATTTGCAAAATCCATCTATTATGTTTCAAGAACTATGCTTATCATTATAGATTTCTTTAATGGCATAATTTTCAAACAAATATTCACAAGACTTTTCATTAAATGGTTAGATTGTACTCCTTACATATTTTTTTTTTGTTTTTTTTTTTACAAAGGAGTCACCAATTATCAAGGCCCGAAGGCCACTCGAGGATGAGGGTTAATAAATGTACGGTAGTCAATGGGACAACATTAATATTGGAAATTTGGTAAATTAAAGTATTTAAAGGGGACATCTCATCAAGAATTTGTTTACATTGGACTTGAAAACGACCATATAGTAGTCAGCTGGAAAGCAGGCAAACAGAGAATTCCACAGGTATGCAGTTCTAAGAAAGAAGCTTTATTCATGAAATCTACATTTAGGTTTCGGTATAGAAATGAGTAGGGGAAATTATTGATAGTAGTTTCAACTAGATGAGTCTTTTTCGTGAAAGTCAGGCAAGTGGGGACCATAGATTGGAGCTCAGACGAACACTTGGCATGAAAATAATGATAGAAGAGAGGCTCGCAATATGTCTTCTGTGAAAAAGAGGTTGCAGGGAAGAGAAAAGGGCATCCCCTACGAGGCTACAAAGTCTTATTCTGCAGGATAAGATATTTCTAACAGCTCCTGCCCAGATGTGGCAACAATACTCCATCCTAGGATGTACTTGACTCTTATACAGGTAGAGAATTGCATTGGTAGTGAGATATCTACTGGAGTAGTAAAATGATTCAATATTTTTCTAGCGACCTTGGTCACAGATTTGATGTACGTGTACCATTTCAGATCAAGAGAAAAAGTCAGACCAAGAAGATTGTCCAAACATGGAGCCTCACCAAGACGAGAGCCATTCATTTCAATTGATACATAAGAACAGATCAATTTTGTTTTGTGTTCTAGTTTCCATTTTTAAATTTATATCCAAAATCAACAATAATCCACTTTAAGTACATTTGATCTGAGATTAATGATCCTCCATTTTGAAGATTATTTCCAGTTGATTGAAAATTGGGTTTAATAAATAATTCTTATCGGTTTAAAATCAATTAAAGCTTATAATTTATAAAAGTCGTATTTCCAAATTATAGAACATTATTTCATAAGGCATGTACACTTGCAATGGAGTGTGTAAATATCTCCACTGGACCATCTGTAAAAAGTTGAATATCGAATGTAGCAGCAACTCCTGGGATTGTAATTCTGTAGAAATTATATTAAATTTTTATTCAATAGAACGTTACTATTAACTCAAACATTTAAACTCATTTTTCAATGTGTGCGTTAATATAGCAATACACATGAAAAAATTGAAATTGCTTAAAAAAATCTTTTTTGAAATCTGACTAAAATTAAGGAAGTTATGACTATTTTCATGCCTCACACGTTTGGATATTTTTCTCTCTTTAAGACCATATGCGTTTCGTTACATTTTTTATACTACTTTTTCAGTAAAAATGTCATACCTTTGTTAAAACACAAGATTTAATGAATTAAATTTACCATATAAGTGTATTTTTGTGCAAGGAATTTGAACATAGCACTGAAAATCTCCATAAATTAATGGTTTCCAAGTAATCTTCAGTAAATGCACATAAATATGTTGCAATACAATAAAAATTCTATGTATCCATTTTAAAAAAAAAAAGTTACAGAACTCAAAGTTGAATTGTAATGCATTTTATGCACAAGAATCTGAAATCTAATACTAGAATTGTTAAAAATGAATATATTGCAAGATTTCTTTGGTATTATTGTAGATTAACACCTGTTAAATTGATTCCATCTGCTTCCTCAAAATATGTGATTCTCCCTTTTTTAGACAATTACATATAGCACACAGAAAAATTTGGCAGAAAAAAAAAATGAATTTAATATAAAAATTAATGTAAAATAATTTTAGATTTAGGGTCATTCTAACGTTTTTCAATGGGAAATAAATCCTGTGAGTTTTTTTTTTTTTAATTTATCCACAATTATGTGTGTTTTAAGAGGGTCTTTGTAGGAGGAGGCTTGCCACTTGGACTTCAGGTTAGCACTACAGCTAGGAGTAAAGTGTGAAACTCTGAAAACTTAGCAGAAAGAAAAAAACAGAAGCAATTATTTCAGTGTGAGGGATTAGTTTTACCTTTAAATTTAATGTAAAATAATCCACCATTTCAAAGCAATTCTAGCGTTTTAGAGCAGTTAATTTATTTTTTTATGAGAGAAAAATAGTGTACGTTTTTTTAGGAGGTGTGGGGTCTTTTTATCTTCTTTTTTTTTAACGATTATGTGTGGTTTTAAGACGGTTTGTATATGAGGAAGCTTGCCACTCAGACTTAGGGTTAGTGATAGAGTTATGGAAGAGTTTTTATTTTGAAGTGAGTGCCATTCATACTTAGGGCTAATGGTAGGGTTAAATGAGATGTTTTTCAGGATGGGACTTTTCATTTAAATTTAAGGCTCAAGGGAGGCACTTTTATGTGGTGAACTTGTCACTCAGACCTAGATTTAGTGGTAGCATAATTTATACAATATATATACACCAACACTTTAAGTTCTCAAAGTACCACCATTTATATACTAACTAGTGACGGAACGATTCCAATATTTTCTCCCAGATTGCGATGCAATTACCAATTCCATACTAAATTACAGATTCCGATTCTTTATGCATCTCTAAATATTTAACTATAGAGTTTTAATAAATAATAATCTACATGATATATTTAAAGAGTTTCAGCAAAGTAATGAGAAAAATGCTAACGGTATGAAATGGCTATTTTGCATCAGATTTTTTACCCCCACCCCCACCCCACCTCGCAATGCTCATTTCTGGACAAAATGGTAGTATTTTAGGGATTTTGAGAGGTCCTTTGGTTTGTAAAATATGACTATTTTAATAAAACTACCTTGAAATCTTGAAATATCCAAAGCGTTTTTACGGTCAGTAGGAAGTACTAGTTAATATTCATTGAATGTTTCATAGTCATTCTTTTAACAATTTGACAATCAAATTTTCTGTTCGTCTTATTTCATAGCAAATATATTATGTAATACAGGAATTGTGTAAGTCCTTTCACTCACGTCTTAAAAATTATTTTAATTTAAAAACTATTCATCTTCCCAAGGTCATCTGCCAATCAACCGGTTTTTTTTCCTGTCGTAACACATTTGAAACTTGTCCAATAAACAAGACAGCGTGACTTCCATACATGTATTGTGTGAATTTTATTATTTACAAGTATTTCAAAAAATATTCAATACATTAGATCAGGAGACTGAAAGGGATTTAAGCAAAGCTTATTTCTTCGAAAAAGTTGGCAGTTCATTCGAATGGGCTTTTCTAATTTCGCGTTTGCAATAACCATTAACAAGGCTCAGGGACAATTTTTACATTTGTGCGACTCTACACCCTGATTGCTTCTCACATGCACAAATATATGTTGCATGTTCTACAGTCAAAAAATCAGACAATCTTTACATCTGCACAGAAAAAGGGGCACCACAAAATATTGTGTATCCACAAATATTGAAAACAAACAAACATACATTTTGTCTTTTGTGTGTTCCATTTAAGCAAACTAAGCCATAGCAATGCCTTTCCGGGTACAGCCAGTACGTGTATGTATATATATGCTGGCTATACCTTTTGTATTCAAAATGGCGTGATGTAAGAAAAATATCTTTTTGCAGCTTCTCTTCCAATTTTTGGATTTTTTTAATCATGTCCAAACGCATTTTATTTCCTTTTGGTGAATTGATTGTTGCTATTTCTTCTGATGAGTTAAGGGCAAAATAGATTCACTGATTGATATAATAATTAAGTGATTGATTTTGAGCTACGAAACAGATACAATAAATAAATTAAAATGAAAAAATTTTTAAAATGCTCGGCAGATCAAGAAAATCAACAGAAAAATAAATAAAAAAGAAAATTCTATCGAATTTAACCAGACTTGCCTCGATAACAACTTGCTGCCAACCTGTGTGTGCGTATACACACACACACACACGGCAATGAAGCTACATGAGGATTCGTCAGATTATTGCATGGAATTCCTATTGTTTCATGTTATATATCTTTTTATTTTATAGAGATCAGGTAAACAAGAAAGTTCTTGCGGTTTTTAACTTTTAAATTCAGATGAACATATCTCAGCTCAAACAAAAATTTATTGATCGAAATAAGCACCATCAGAATAAACACACAGTATTTTTGCACTGGCAAAAGTAATTATGCCAGTAATGTAAAAATTTTGTGTGTTGGTGGCGATGAAGTTACTGAAGGTGTTTTTTATATTATTTAGGTTTTGAAGCATTTCTCATGCAGAAAATTCTCAAGATGCTTTAAAAAGTGGTAGTTGGTAGGTAAAAGGTCTAGAGAGTATGGCGGATAAGGCAGAGTTTCGTAGCCCAATTCGTTCAACTTTTGAAGGATTGGTTTAGCAGTGTGCGGTTGGGCATTGTCTTGGAGAAGAATTGGGCCTTTTCAGTTGACTAATGCTGGGTGTTGTTGTAGAAGTTTCTGATGCATCCATTTGTTGACAGTACTTCTGTGCGTAATGATTTTGCCTGCATTCTAAAAACTGTAAAGGATGACACCGGTTGCAGACCACCAAACAGTCGGCATTAACCTTCTTTTAGTGCAACTTTGGCTTCAGGAAGTGTCATGGAGTTTTGTCGGCATCTAGCCATTGAGTTGAGCATTGCCGGTTGTTGTAAAGAACTAAATTTTTATTGCAAGTTAAAACCCGGTTGAGAAATGGATTGTTCTTGTTGCATAGAAGAAGGAAAGATGACACTTCATAACGGCGTTTCTTTTGGTTGTTGTTCAATTTGTGAGGCATCCATTTTTTGTCTTACCAATCTCTCTGAACTGGTTGAAAATCATTGTATATGTTACGTCTAATTCAGAAGCAAGTTCTCAAACAGTTGTGCGGTGATTGGCTTCGACAAAGGCTCTTAATAGATTGTTGCCAACATCCGATGGCTGATCACTATGCTTATCATCTTCAAGATTATTATCGCCGCCACATAATTTCTTAAACCACCATTCTGCTATGCATTCAGTAGTGGTTCCTGAGCAAAACGCTTCATTGATATGAGCTGTTTCAGTGGCTTTCTGACCTAGTTTGAATTGAAATAAAAATATTGTGTGAATTTGCTTTTTCTCCATCTTATATTCAACATTCTGAAAAAAGATAAAATTGTAATTTAAACAATTGTAACTTAGACGATTGTAATTTAGACGATTGTATATTAATTTATTTTTATTTCGGACTATTAGTCTCATCTTTATTAGTTGTTGTTTTTGATCTTTTTTTATTGGTTTCAACAACAACTAATAAAGATGAGACTAATAGTCCGAAATAAAAATAAAATTAATATATATAATGCTCATCTAAAAAAAATGAATTCCAATTAAGGAATAATATATATATATATATATATATATATATATATATATATATATATAGACGATTGTAATTTAGACAATTGTAATTTAAACGATTGTAATTTAAACAACTGTAATTTAAACAACTGTAATTTAGACGACTGTAATTTAAACGACTGTAATTTAAACGACTGTAATTTAAACGATTATTATTTAAACGATTATAATTTAAATGATTGTAATTTAAACGATTGTAATTTAGACGATTGTAATTTAGACGACTGTAATTTAAACGACTGTAATTTAGACGGCTGTAATTTAAACGACTGTAATTTAGACGCCTGTAATTTAAGCAAAGCGAAAAAATATGCTTTAAAATGATATATAAAGTAAAGGTATTATAATGAAAACTTATTTGAAAATACATCATTTGAAATCGAAATTTAAAATTACGCAATAACCTTCTTGTCAACCTAATATATATGGTACTGGATTTGCCAGTCAGCCAATCAGATTATTAGTTATTCACACACCCATTTAGCGTAGCCAATGCAGGCACGCACCTGTTTCTTTGTTGTTTTAGTGTGAGTTTCTTCTTTTCTTTGTGATCAGTTTTAATTTGAATGTTTATTTACATTTTATGTTATACTAGAATTCTTTTTTATTCATTTGTTTATTAATCATCATTATAATTATCATTTTTGTTAATGTTGTTATTATTAGTAGTAGTTTGTTTTCTGTTATCCTAAGGTAAAGTTAATTTTGTGTATACATACGTTTGATCTTTCACTCCTGCAGTTTAATAAATTTTAGTTCTTTAAAGTTTAGGATAGTTAATTTCTCATTCAAACATAGTCTACATGGGTCGTCTAGGTTTATACAGGTGTTGGCTTGCCATACTATTTTCCAGGTAATCATCAACTTTATTTCAACTCCCAGTAGTTCGCTAATGCTGTTCTTATTTTTACTACATAGCTCTACTTAGGTATCAAGCACTGTCAAAAGTAAATATTGAAAATATTTACTTAAAATTTTATGCATAGAAACATAAAATGATGTCTTGAAACTGAATGCAAAATTGTGTTTACTACAATTAAAACAAAAATAAAAAAAGTGTTATTTCATTTTCGTGACTATTTGATGAAACATCATTAAAGTTATCAGCATTCGGTGAACAGAACTAACCTGAGTGTAGCATAATCCCAATCACTCACATATCTATTGACGTTTAAAATTCTTGTCAAAATGAGCACACATGTACATTCCCTTGTGTTACTTTGTTTTTGTTTTGTTTTTTGTTAGAAAGACTTGCAATAATTATTACTCCCCTCCGCCATCATCATCATCATCATCTAACAAAGGGGAAAAAAGACTTGCAATAAAACGATAACTTCGAAGTGTACGATTATTAAATGGATTATTTGGATTAATCCATAATAAGATTTAGATTTATAAGAATCACTAGCGAGGTACCCGGCGTTGCCCGGATATTTGGAAGTGTAAAAGAAAAAAGTAAGTAGTCAGGCAGGCTTGAACCCGTGATGAGGTGACACAAAGGCGGAAAAGAAAATGAAAGAAAATGTGACATCTTCCTACTACGCCCTGAGGCCATAGGAAGTGAAAAACATTCAAATTTAGCCATGTCAATCAAAAAGTTAACTTGCTAAGTGGATATGCAGGTGCAGAAATAAACGCTGGCTGGAGGCCAGTTCAGCTTTCCACTGTTTCATTTATTTGTTTTCCCACATTGTTGGGGAAACCAAGCTCCCCCCAAAAAGGGGGAGCTCTTAAATGAAAAGCAATTGACTGATACGGAGGGTATTCTCCACATTGATCAAAGCTGATTGCCTTCAAGACGTGCCGACCACGAAGGCCAGCGAGCTGATTTGATTCGATTAAGTTACGCTTTAGTTATACGAAAAAGACAAACAAACACTTGAAACCAGGTTTTTTTTTTTTAAAAACTCGCTCAAAATAAATGTAGAGATGACGACCGTTCGCAAATCAAATTGATATTACAATCTAGCGAGTATATAAAAAGTTAAAAAATATAGTCCCCCCCCTCCCGAGAACCCCCGCGAAAAAAGCCTTTGCTGGACATACAAAAAGCTACACAGAATATTCCGCATTTCATTCTCATTAGAATTCGTCAGGCTTATGAATTCTTACGAGAATGAAACATGAAATATTCTGTGTAGCTTAATTGCCTAATTGCTTATTATTTTCATGACTTACTACCTAGCTCTACCTATGTATTGAGCACTGTTGAAGTACAATACACTTAAACATGATATTTTAATTCATACAGATTGTGTATGTATTATTATAGAATCAATCCTCTATTGATTATTATATATTATGAAGAATAATTTGCCTGGTGGACTAATTCACAAAAAGATTTTTAAAATAATAATGATTAAAATAATGATTAAAATAATAATGATAATGTCGTTCATCAAATTCCGTCTGTGTTTGTTTACAACATCATGTCAGCTGGTATTTGGGCTTGACGATCTTAAAAATAGTCTTTCTACTCTTATAGATAAAAAAAATAATAATTTTTACAGGGGAATATTTTACATTATACCGGCCAAGGTTACACCGGTGTAACGTAAATTATTCCCCTGTAAAAATTCTTTTTATCTATAAAAGACGAAAGACTATTTTTCAGATTGGATTTTTTTGATTTTCGATACTTATCGAATGGATTTCTGTACAATACATATCTAAGAACACTGCCAGAAATATAAATTAGCTTTGTGTGAAATTTGCAAAAGATAGGCTCAGCTATTTCAGAACCTATGAGGAAGGAACTCACACACAAAGTAAGTTTTACATAATTAGATAATAGATTATAATATATTTTAATATATTAGAGTAATCTTAGTTTATTAGGTATTTCCTTATATATAATTACAATAGAAAAATGCGAGCATGAAAAGTAATATGTTTAAACCTAAACATGGAAAAGTAAAGGACTATTTGTTTAAACTGGAAAAGAAAATAAGATATTCTAGTAAAAAATAAATTTATAACTTTAAATATTGCAGCATTAAATTTTTTTTAATTCAATTTAACATTATATAATCAATTGTCTACTGTAATCCATTATTTTTCCAGGCTTCCAATTCACTTGTTCTTTGTTTAATTTCAGTCTTATATTTTTGCCCCATAAACATAACATACACCTATGTAATAACAGTGTACGGCATTTGTCTGCTTCAATAAAAAATCCCCCCAATTATCTCCCTTTCATTTTTTCATTTTGTCTGTTTCACTTGTTACTTCTCTTTTCGTGACAGCAGTGAATTAGTAGCAACACTAGTTGCTGAAGCGACGCGGTTGCTATGGAAATCTTGTTATAAAAAACGTTGCTCACCTTACGTTTTTTTATGATTTTTGAACACCAGTAAATTTATCATAACTATTGTTGTACTGAACGAAAGCTCAGAATGTGATTTACAAACTGTAATAATTGAGTGAACGGTAAAGCTTTAAAGCAGTTCTAAATGACTAAAACTGCCGTGTTTGAATGATATATATTTTAATATATTGGAGTAATATTAGTTTATTGGGCATTTGCTTTCCAATTATGATCTAGCATTGCTAGAAAGATAACGCCCAAAAGTTTCTAGATCACTCCTTTTAATCTACACTCATCATTTATTATTAATAATAATACAATTTGTTATTAATATAACGTTTTGTCTAGACATCCTATTTAATAACTATTTATTTTCATCAGATTTGGATCAGCTCCAAATTATCTTTTACAGATTCAGTTCAGTAAGGTAATTTAGCAATTAAATACATGCTGGCCACAACTGGACGTCTAGATGGAATAATGGAAAGAACGATTTAACTAAAACCGAGATATATATGTATATATTAATCAATAAAATGAATGAAGACGAGGTGAGTTTGCTGCTTGTATTTGAAAAATAAGAAATTGTATGTATATATATATATATATATATATATATATATATATATATATTACAGTTGTATTTTGTGTCTGATGATTAGCCATTTTGGAATATCTTTTAACAAAATAATGCTTGTCTAAATGGTTAAGAAACAATTGTAACACTGCAGAAATACATTTTATGATAAACCTGTTGTAATATATTGCCTTGGTTATTGTGAAATTATTATATCTATACTCCTATAAACTGTTTTTTTTCTTCTTTTTTTGTATTGATATTCATATTAAAAAACCCTTTTTCTGTTTATTTTGTTATATATGGGCCGTGGAATTGCATTCACTAGCAAAAGATCTAGCTAATTTGCATATAATTTTAAACATTCATTTTAATTAATTCCTTATTAGTTTTTTCAGTTTGCTTCTGGGATGATCATCTTTAGTTAACTATTACGTGTAATTATATTCATGCAGATATTCTACATGATTTATACTTGTATAATATTTGTGTAAAAAGGTTAAACACAAATCTCTTTCTATATATAATTATGTATGTGTATATATATTTGTTTCCAAAATGTATGTGTATATATATTTGTTTCCAAAATTTTGCCTATCAAACTCCTGTCAATATTTGGTCTACAGACATGAAACTTAATACATAGGGTATTCAAACCAATGCAAAACTTTATATTTAAGTTTAAGCTAGGTAAAATCGGTGCAAAAGTATGAAAATTAAAAAAATGGAATTTGCCACGTGAAGGTCAAATGACAGCATTACGAATCTGCATGTGTAACGTAATAGTTATTGGTTTATGTTTTAATTTTTAGCCTTGCAGCAAACATGTCTTCATAGCTCAGGCATCAACGTCAAAGGAAAAAGTAAATCGCAAGCTAAACGTTTTTGTTTTGATTCTCGATGGTGGTGCACGAATCATTTCTTTTTTCTAACTTTATAAAGCATTACTATTTATTGGGTTTAATATAACATAATAATAAATACGAAATCTGCATCAATCAAAACATCATATTTAAGCATATTTTATGACCAAACAATGCCGGGCGGCCTGCTAGTATATATATATATATATATATATATATATATGTATGCACATACATATATACACACATACATACATACATACAAACATAAAAGAACAATTTAAAACTAAATTATAATTTATAAGAATTCATTATTCGACAGGATACTCAAAAAAGAAATATTACGATTCTTAATTCACAAAGTTTCAAAGAATACATTCTTTTCATCAGAGGAAAAATATTAGAAAATGAAAATTATAGCAAAGCTATAGATTTGTTGATACTGGCATGAATTGAAACTGCATTATATGAAAACTAGTCATATATGCAAAAGAAGTTGGAGTAAAGGGGAAAAGAAATGAAAAAAGTAAATTACAAATCAAGATGAAAGGATATGCAGTCGGCTTAGGTATTTCCAATGACGAAATTATTATAAGAGTTAATGTTCTCATAAAAAATAGACCAATACCAGCAAATTCATAGATTCACTATAATAATCATTTGCTAATATCTTTCCTCTGATGAAAAGAATGCATTCTTTGAAACTCTACGGATTAAGGAAATCTTAATATTTCTGTTTTTAGTATCCTGTCAAACAATAAATTTTTCTATCTTGGTTGCATTGAGCCTTTTTATTAGGTAGGGATTACTATATAAATATTAATATTTATATTCGCTTTAAGTTTGCAGAAGTTTTTGGCTTGTAAACTTGATTTTTACTTCTTCATATCATTCAAACATAGTAGTGTTTAAATATATGATTAAGTGTTAGTTTTACTCATTTAAAACTGCTTTAAAGCTTCACCACTTACTCATTTTGCAACCAAATTTCAAACAATTTTTACAGTTCACAGGTGACCTCAGTTATATTTTGAAAAAAACATTTAGATTTTCGTTCAGTAAAACAAAAGTTATGATAAAATTACTGGTGTTCAAAAGTTTTCAGAATCTGAAAAGAACAAAGAGGCGTTTTTTTTTTTTTGATTGGCTGTTCGTTACCATAGCAACCAAATCTGTATTGCTACCTCAAATCAGTTGTGAATGGCAGAGATGATGACGTAACAAGATATAAAAAAAAGGAAAGTTCCCCTAGATTTGTGCTAACGTATAAAAATTAACTTAGTCCAGCGTGGCCTACATAAGTCGAAGACCGTTCCACTAAAGTCACATTGTAATGTTAACGTTGTTGATCAAGCATATAAACTTAGTCAAGTGTGACCTATGTAATTAGGTTGTTTCACTATTCTCAAGTTGTAATGTTAACGTTGTTAATCAAGCGTTTTTATCTAGTCGAGCATCGCCTACATAAGTAGAAGGCCATTACACTCATGTCACTTTTCAATGTTAACGTTGTTGATCAAACATATTAACCTAGTCGAGCGTGGCCTATGTAAGTAGAAAATCGTTTCACTACATGAAATTCTCTAAGGAATTTATTATTAATTTGAATTTTTTTTTTTTTTCTAAAGATTTGTTTAAATATAATTTACTTTCTGCCATCTGTTTATTTCTTAATGCAGTATTGAAAATTTATGCTGATGAACGTTATTTTAATATTTATATAACAATTATTAATTTAGAGTACATACACTAGTGTTTCGTACTTACACAATCATCAGTGTAGTGTAACAATTCCTGCCGGTAATATGCATATACATTTTTTTTATTTAATTCTATGTACATATATATTTGTATAATAATTATTAATTTAGACCTACATACATTAGTGTTTCATGCTTAGGCAATCATCAGTGTAGAGTAACAATTCCTATCGGTAATATATATTATGTACATATATATCTATATAATAATTATTAATTTAAACCTTCATACACTGGTGTTTCATGCTTACGCAATCATCAGTATAGTGTAACAATTCCTACCAGTAATATGTATATGTATACGTTTTTTTACTGAATTATATAATATATACGTTTTTTATTTAATTATATGCACATATATATTTATATAATAATTATTAATTTAGACCTATACACACTAGTATTTCATGCTTACGTAATCATCAGTGTAGGTAACAACCCCTGTCAGTAATAAGATGATTTTGAACATAAAAAGAACATTTTATTACAAAGCAAAGCCTGGAAAAATTATGGATTACATAGAAAAATGCAAGCATTAAAAGTAATATGGTTAAGATTAAACTTAGAAAAGTAAAAGAACTAATCTTTAAAACTCAAAAAGAAAAAGACAAGATATTCTAGTCAAAAATATAATAAATCTATAACTTAAAATATTGCAGCATGAAGAATTATTATACAAAATTAAATTTACCATTATATAATCAATTCTTAATGCTGCAATATTTTAAGTTATAAATTTATTATATTTTTTAAAAGAATATCTTGTCTTTTTCTTTTCCAGTTTTAATAACTAGATCTTTTACTTTTCTAAACTTAATCTTAACCACATTACTTTTCATGTTTACATATATAAGAAATTTACTGTTTGAAACACTCGATAACAATTTAAGATTTAACGGTTAGAAAGACTAGACGAGTGTCAAATTGTTTTTAATAAATATTGCTATTTATTAAAAATAAAACTGAAATATTTTTTTCAAATTCTCGGACAGTAAAATATTCATCTACAGGAAATTGGACAGTTGTTCTTGTTTTTCTCCTTTTTATTTTTTTTTTTTAACTCTTATATGCTATGGTGGTGGTAAGTCCTGGCATGACTTTAGATGTTTGAACAGGTAAACATCACTCTTGAAGTCACTCCAAACATCTCAAGTCATGCCAGGACTTACCACCACCATAGCAGAGGAAGAAAAAGAAAGATAAAAAAACAAAAACAAAAGAATTTCCGGAAGATGAATATTTACTATTGGAAAATTCAAAATAAAAAAATAAAATTTATTTTATTTTTAATAAATAGGAATATTTACTAAAAACAATTTCACACTTGTCTTTCATTAAATCTTAAATATATATATATATCTAATATATAAACGGCTATATGTCTGTCTGTCTGTCCTATATCTTCAAATTCTATCTCCTCCGAAAACTAAAAGTCGCAGAGCGGCACTATGGGCATCAAATGATTGGATTTTTATGGGTTAACAATTGTTTTTGAACGAGGTCAAAAATGGGCCAAAATTGAAAAAAAAAATCGTTAAACAGTTTGCACGTTCATCTTAGTTTATTTTTAATCAGTTTATATGCGTGTCACGTTGGCACAACGGTAACGTCACCAGCTTTGAATGCTAGATTCGGTTTCGATTGTAGCTGATAGCACCTAAATAAAGCTGTAAGAAAGATATACAAAATTTTAATTATCCAACAAAAGTACAAATAAACAAGAAAAACCTTATTCTATGGAGTTTCGAAAAATACAATTCTTCTCATTAAAGTAAAGAGGTTTGTAAAATATACAATAAATTTTGCCGGTTAATGCATTAAAGGAAACTACAAATATGAAATTAATCATAGTTGCATCAAAAAAGTTATTTAACAGTTACTGACAGTTTATAGAGATTCAATGGAATTAAGAAAGCAGGAAACGGGAAAAAGGGAGAAAAAAAATATGGTAAAAATCCTATATATATATATATATATATATATATTTTTTCAGCCACTCTAATGAGTCATAGACGACGAAACACGTGTCAGTGGATAATTATATTTTAAAAACAATATATATGCCTCTCCCATATGGGGGTACCAAATTGGTTAAAGGGAAAATTATTCCCAACTCGCATTTAGGTAAAAAAATGCACTTTCGTAAATAATTGAATTTATACAAAACATATCGCAAAAACAAATAACATCTAAGTAAATCACGATATATCCAAACAGTCATGCGAGATGGACGAGCGGTAAGGGGTTAGGCTCTTTACCATGGGGTCCCGATTTCGAATCTTGCTAGATTCAGCCACTCTGATGAGTCGTAGACGGCAAAACATGTGTCAGTGGATAATTATATTTTAAAAACAATATATATGCCGCTCCTCATGTGGTGGGTACCAAATTGGTTAAAGGGAAAATTATTCAGAACTAGCATTTAAGTAAAAAATGCATTTAAGTAAAAAATGCACTTTCGTAAATAATTGAATTTACTCAAAACATATTGCAAAAACAAATAACATATATATATATATATATATATATATATATATTTTTTTTCTCATAACATATATATATATATATATATATATATACCTGTACCAGTATCCATACATACATAAAAACACACCACACACACTCACAGATACATATCTATGTACCTATACATATTTACATTTACGTTCTCATGCTTCCTATAAATACATATATATATCCACATACCTATTGTCATCACACCGATATGCATATATATATATACTCAAAACATATTGCAAGAACAAATAACATATATATATATATATATATATATATGTTATTTGTTCTTGCAATATGTTTTGAGTATATATATATATGCATATCGGTGTGATGACAATAGGTATGTGGATATATATATATGTATTTATAGGAAGCATGAGAACGTAAATGTAAATATGTATAGGTACATAGATATGTATCTGTGAGTGTGTGTGGTGTGTTTTTATGTATGTATGGATACTGGTACAGGTATATATATACATATATGTTATGAGAAAAATAGAAAAAACCGAATGAAATTATTAAAAATCAACGTTTCGTCCTTATTTCAGAGGACATCTTCAGGATAATTGAAATAAAAAATAAAAATGTAAGAAAAGAAAAAGTCATAGATCGTGCGAAAAAGACAGTTCTTGAATCCTACCCATGATTTAATAAATCCGTAAAAAAACTTATCGGAAATGATAAAAAATGGATAAATAACATAGAATACCACCCCACTATTCCTATATTATACGGCCTCCCAAAAATACATAAAGAGAACGTCCCTATGAGACCTATAGTATCTAACATTGGAAGCGTCACCCATAAATTAGCACGAGCTATTGCCCAAATTTTAACTCCACTAATGGGCACCATCAGCACTTCACATATCAAAAACTCTGGTGACCTCCTAAATAGAATAAAAAATATGGACATACAAAATAAAACCATGCATAGTTTAGACATAATTTCCCTGTACACCAATATTCCAATCAAAAAATACCTTAATCTACTCCACAAGCACTTAATCAAAATTAAAGCCGACCTACCTTTTTCCTCAGATACACTAATACAAATCATAAAACTCATCACTGATAGAACCTACTTTCAGTTTAATAACTCTTACTATAGACAGAAATTTGGACTCCCTATGGGTAACCCCCTTAGTGGTGTACTAGCCTGCCTATTCTTAGAATTCTTAGAAACCAACTCTTTTAAACACAGACTTTCTAAAAACTCCACATATTTTAGATATATAGATGACATTCTTATTTTTCTCCCTAAAAACACACAAATAGAACAAATTAGAAATAAATTAAATTCAGTGGAACCATCTATAAAATTTACGCATGAATCCGAACAAGACCACTCCCTAGCTTTTCTAGACATACTCCTCATCAGATCAGAAACCGATCTGAGTTTCAAAGTACATAGAAAGACCACACACAAAAACGACTATATTCATTACTACTCGCACCACAATGATAAAATAAAGACGGGCATGATTATTGGTTTTTTCTTGCGTGCCTTTAGAATATGCAGTACCCAATATCTTAATGATGAATTTCAATATATTACGAATGTTTTAAGAAAACTACAGTATCCATCCTATTTCATTTCTTACGCAAAGAAAAAAGCTACGAAAATACACTATAACATAAACACACAGAAAAATAAAACAAATACTTCACTATTAAACAGAAATCTTTTCATTCCCACCCACACCAAAAATACAAAAATCTACGACACTCTTAATAGACTTGGTTTTCACTTGATACAAACAACTTCCTCAACCATAAAACAGACATTAAAAACTACCAAGCACTCTCCCAAAACCCTCACATTCAATGCTGGTATATATTCCATCCCATGTAACAACTGTCAACAAGCGTACATAGGTGAAACACAGCGAAAATTGAAATTAAGACTTAACGAGCACAGAAGAGATATAAGGAATGGTAACGCCCTAAATGCACCCTTTTGCCATTGTGCAGAACACGATCACTCATTTAATTTAGATCAAGCGAAAATTATTAAATACGTAATAGATAGAGCTAAAAGAAGACTTTTAGAATCAGCACTAATATTGAATACTAATACTATTACGCAAAGAAAAGGCTTCTACCATTTAACCCCTAGCATAGGGAAAATAATAATCAAAGAACAAAATATCAAAACAGATCCTGGCTAAACCGTTTTTCCTGAAATATTTCAACAAAATGAATAAGTTTACAGAAGAAAAAAAAAAAAAAAATGTACATATTTATTTTAACGCATTTTTAAAAGTGTATATATAGACATCGAACAACACAACCTTCCCATACGCACACGTTTGTCCTTCCCGACATGGGTAGGATTCAAGAACTGTCTTTTTCGCACGATCTATGACTTTTTCTTTTCTTACATTTTTATTTTTTTATTTCAATTATCCTGAAGATGTCCTCTGAAATAAGGACGAAACATTGATTTTTAATAATTTCATTCGGTTTTTTCTATTTTTCTCATAACATAACGTCAACCACCGCTGGTATTTTTTCATTCCTTATATATATATATATATATATATATATATATATATATATATATATAGGCATGTGGATGTAGGTATGTATCTGATTTGAGAAACGTAGATATGGATCGTCTACCACAATTGAATCTCAGATCTATTGTATGCATGTCTACTAACCAGATATTATAACAGAATATAAAGATGAGACATGGTAGACAGAATGGTAAACGGCAATCATATTAATGATATGCTCTGGTTCAATAGCAGGTTTTACAGCACCCTCCCATGGCTGGAAAGATAATCCTACTTGAATAAAGTTTTGCCCTCTTTTAAATAAATTAGCATGAAATTTCTTTCTTACTATAAATGGAAATGATATCATTTAATTGTGCCCCTTTAACGTATGTAATCCCCAACAAACCCAATTAGCAACAAAATCACACCTCTTCACTGCTGAGGTCCCTAAACAGCAGAATAGTTTTTTCCCCTTGAACAGCTAGATTTTGCAATTCCCTTTCTACTATCTGCTTTCCTGACTGTACTGATATGCAGACGTTTAAATGTAATGTAAGCCAACATCTTGTTAATCTTTCTTAGGCATAGTCCCAAATAGTGACCCCTTACGTCCAAGTGGCAATATGCTTTGTTATTGGTGAATGTGAGTAAAAAAATTGTTCCATAACCACACACACACACACACATATATATATATATATATATATATATATATTTAGTAATGTGATTGATAATTTAAAATTCAAATTAGAATTAAAAATTAAAAATCTGTTTCATAAAGAACAACAACAAAGTCAATAATGTGTACGATCGTTTCGGAAACGATGTTTTTATTGTGATAGACATTAAGCCACGGACAATAATTTATAAAATTATAAATCTGAATTTGGTTTAAATATAAGGTTATAATAATGTTTTTAATAAAAGTTAAGAATTTTATATATATATATATATATATATATATATATATATATATTTACCTTTTAATTGTTCGCCTTTTGAAAACCGTAATTATCGTCAAAGCATTCATTTGGATGTTGATTGTAGCTTATAAATGTACGAAATGTTGAATTTTCAAAAAGAACACCAATGGAACATTTTTTAGCGGTTAGAATATGGTAGTAAACGCATAATTTAAAATTAAGCAAATATTTTTAAAAAAAAAGGAGATAATCTTATTTTTCTAATTAAATAATCAAAGGGAGATAATTAGTGTTTATTCTATTTACATTATGATATATTATATTTGGAACTTATTGAATTTAGTATTTTTAATACTTTATTTATTTATTGAAATTAATAAATATAGTATAGGTTAAGCTTAAATATATATTTAAATAATATACAATAATGGTAAATATATCAGATAAACTAATATTAATAATAATATTGATGATCAAAATTTTATTAATAATGGTATCACATTAAACTTAAATTTCAAGATTGAATATTAATAAGTAACATTTTTAATGACTTATGGTGGTTTATATTAGTTAAATTTAATCCAACGTTTATGACTGCATGAGGATATAAGCTCCTCTCTTGAATTTAGGAGGGTGGTTCTATTTTTGATATCATCATATTTTAAAATCTTTAGGGTCTCCTGTGTACAAAGTGCACAGAATCTATCTCCTGGTATATATCGTTTATATGATCCTATTATTCGCCATTTCAAATTGAAGGAAATATTCTTATCTTTGAGTCGCCAAATATGTTTCGATAGAGTGGTTTGGTTCAACAGGGAGTGGTTTTTAAAAGAATGCTTATGGGTTGAAATCCTATGCGGAACCAAAGTAGATTGTGTCTTGTTTAATATATTTATTTTCAGGTAGATTGGAGGGGGGGCACTGGTATGTGATGGGTTGGTCTGTATTTGATTGGTAGATTGGTTAAAGTTGGTGTAGTTACTTAATCGGGTGGTCGAGTTATGGTTGCTGTTAACCTCATTTAAATTTGGGGTTTGTGATACCGTGCAGGTATAAAATACATTTTTTATTTGCATGAACCTTGTAGGGGGCATCTATTTCTTCTTCTACAGTTACAGCCTGCTACATTTTCTGTATTTGTATATTATTAATTTTTTTATTGTTAGAACTAATTATTTTTTGATGAAGGTTTGGCATAGTTGAGTAAGACACTTTGATTGTGTTCTTATTAAAGATCTTATTGTATCTAGGAGGGGCTTTAAAGTTTTTTTTCTAATATTTAAAAAAAATTCTCTGGCTTTGTTTGTCTCAAGATTTTTGGAATATGGAGGGTTGAACTATAGGGTCTCCCTATGTCTGTTTTTACTCTTACGGACTTTGGTTTGCTGATTATTTGTGTTTGTATCTAATACTTGCGGTTTCATTTTGCTTTGTCTTGCTTTTTGATCATTTTTTGTAACTCGCATACAGGATGACATGGCCATATTATAGGTTATTATGCTCTTAATAGGTTTATTTTCAATGCAGTTTTTGTTTCTATCATTTTTATTTAGGAATTTGATTTGTGATTTGTATCCAGAGTTTTTAAGGGCTTCATTGTAATATTTTTCACTTTTGTTGAATATAGATTTGTTAGAAGATAGCCTAGAAATTCTTAAAGAGACATTTGGAACTATTGATTTCAATATTGATCTAGGGTGGTTTGATTCGTTATGGACATATAGTACAGATTGGTTAGGTTTATGATAGGGTTCAAAGGTAGAGTTTTCAAGATTTAAGGTTATGTCTAAGAAATTAACCATTTTTTTTTTTTTATTAGGGTCGATTTTAATAGCAAGTCCATAATTTTTAAATAATTTATGTAGGGATTTAATTGCTTTTTCGTAATTTTTATTTGTGGAGTTTGTTACGAAACGTGCATCATCTCTATATAGTCCTCCTTCAAGTTTGAACTGTTCATGGAGTATAGAATAAATTTCATTTAAAAGGAAAAGGCCGACCAAATCAGTGACCTCAGCTGAGTCCGTCGAGCCCATTAAAACGTTGAAATGGTCAGGGGTATTTTTTCTGGTCCAATACTTGTTATTAAAGATTTTCTAGCTACGAGTATTACTTTAATTTCGTCCTGCGTTATATTAGTTAGTTTTCATGCCATTAATAGAGATTTATTTAGTAGAATCGGCGTTATTGATTGGTAATAGGATTCAATATCAAAAAGAAATTTACAATTATTTTTATTTTGAAGGTTAGAAAACCAGTCGATTACCTAGGTGGAGGATTGCCATAGTGGATATTTTATTGAAGATTGAATTTTGGGGATAATTCTATCTAATATGTTTTTACTAACTAATAAATATATATATATATATATATATATAAATATATATAACCAAGTAAGCTCTGTGACTTACTTGTGGTTTCATTAAATACTTTTACATGCAAAATCCGATCCCGCATTTTGCTAATTCCTCCCCTCTGATGAGAAGGAGAGTATTTCTTCGAAACTCCGCGGATTAAGGACTATCCACTTATCTTATGCTTCCTTTTTAAAATTAAATATGTTTTTAACTCTTTTTCAAGATGTCTTTTAACATGTTTTATTAATCATTTGTTCATATTATAAGCTCTATTTCCCTTTCAGTTTTATTGAGCTTTTACATCTGGTTGAGATTACTTTACTTGTAAATATTAACTCTTTAATATTTATAATATATTTTAAGTTTACCATTTTGATTACCTTGGTAAACTTATTGTAATTTTATTTCTCTCTCTCTCTCTATATATATATATATATATATATATATATATATATATATATATATATATATATATATATATATATATATATATATAGAGAGAGAGAGAGAGAGAGAGAGAGAGAGAGAGAGAAATAAAAACGAACAAACCAATTTATGTGTTCATCAACGTTTCATCTCAAAATAAAGACGAAACGTTGATGAACACATAACTCAGTTTGTTCCTTTTTATATAATAGCAGAGAGCCCTGACGCTGCCCGGCATTGAATGACGATCAACGAATGCTCTATACTACCAATACTTTTATTGTCATTGAAATCAATGAAATCACCCATCTGTCCATCAAATCAATTGATTGCCTGCTCTATTTGGGATACCATTGCAGTGCACCAGAACGAACCTCACATATCTCTTTGGAGTGACTTAGTTTACAATATATTGCAGAGAATTTACTGCTGATTTTATAAAATCATTTTATAAAATAACTTGAATTAAAGTTTAACATGCAAAAGTTAGATATTATGGTTCAATTGTGCCCTTGATTTCGAATGCACCTCTATCTTATCAAAGAACCTACTGTTGATTTATACGCAGAGCTCTTCTGCTTAAAACTTTTCAAATACACTTATAATGTTAGTCTGTATAATAGTGTTAACTTAGATCAAAATCAGACTGTTGTTTCTTTAATGGAATTTTTTTCAGTTATTAATTTTCAATAGTTTTCAGATGAATTTCGACACAAACCTATATAAGAACACTCACATGAACAGGCATATGAAGTACATTTGTGTTAAAAATAAAAAAAATAATAAAAATCGGCCCAGCGGTTTTGGAGTTCATAAAAAATAAACTCTCCTACACAAGTGCTATCTTCTATAACATAAGTCTCAGCCGTTTCTGTGCGTTTGTATGTCCACATTGAAGTGGCATGAACTTCACAGTACTGTTAGAAAGAGCGATCTCTTAGACACATAATATCGAAAAATTTGAAAAATTCGCCAATTATTTCATGTAGAAATATTGTTTTGTTTGAAGAGGAGGTCAAATAAAACCTTAGTTTCCACGCTGTTTGTTATTCACACATGTGCGAATGGTCAGTTTGATTCGTTTCATTTTAAAAAGCCAAATTTGCAATGTCATAACATCTGTGCCGTCATGGTCTGATCAATGTGTTCGCTTACGAACTTAAGTTTTGCAAATTCTTTTAAAATTCTCAACTTTCTTACGCACGTCCACCATGAGGCATTTTTTTTTTTTTTTTGATAACACGATAAGATGGCACCCAAGTCCAGTTCTTTTTTAAATTTTATTTACCAGTTTTTTTACAACAGGGCAACGCCCCCTCCCCTGCTAGTTTATATATAAGTAGAGATAGATATATATAATTGATTTTTTAGGAGGTACAGCTGGTGTCCTACCACCATCGATTACTTTCTGTAACGAGAGAGATAATTATCAAACGGTATGGTAGATAGATAAAAATATTGAATTTCTTTTAATTATTTTATCGTGAGATTTAACTAAATTTACTAACATTTTACAATTTAATAATGATCAAAACTTTGTATGAAACTTCAAATCCAAATAATTTAAATGGGTCATAAAGCCCGGCACATTAGGCATCAGTAGCATTGTACTAAATATTGAACCCCACCCCTACCCCACCGCACCCAAAAAACACACTCTTAGCAACATCAAGACGGTGAGTAAGTTTATCATTATTTAGTTAAGCTACAGCCTACAGCCAGCCTACTATCTGTAGAGTTGAAATAAATTTATAATGAGATATGGCCAACTAATTTTTGTCTGTTTTTTTTCTTTTAACTTTATAAAATATATACATTAGAATAATACCGCAGTTACTAGGAATATAGAAGAGGGAATGTTTCTGTATTATAGTAGTGGAGGTTTGTTTCTATAGAGTAGAGAGGTTGGCTGATAGAAACATGAATAATATTATGTGTGCGTGTGTTTATGTATAAAGAACTGCTAAAAGCCTTTTGAATATTATATATATGTGTGTGTGTGTGTGTGTGTGTGTGTGTGTGTGTGTGTGCGCGTTTAAATCTCTGAAATACTTTTTCATGGTAAACAACTGATGATCCCTGCACTAATATTAGGCATGGTATAATACATGGAAGCAAACTAATGCAATGATTGTAAACGATAAACTGACAAGTAAAGGGGTTTCCCAATAAAAGACATGGGATTAAAAATTGTTTAATTTAAAAGTTAAAAACTTTAAGGACTACAATATATATATATATATATATATATATATATATATATATATACTAGCATTTCAGCCCGGCGTTGCCCGGGTGTTTGGATGTGTATGTTGAGCAAAAAAAAAAGTGGTAGTGGAAAAGCAGGCTCAAACCCATACCGCCAAACCTGAAGTGACTTATCCTTAAATTAAGGCAAGACAATCGAAAGGAGAGGATATCTTTCAAAAATTTCGGCGAAAAAAGCGACCCCCCCCCTCTGTAGAAAAGTGCCTAGTTGGAGGTGAAGATAATGTTTTTAGCCAATTTTTTTATATTTGTCATATGAAAGGTCGAACTTTAATACGATACTGATCTTGTAAAAATCCGTTGCCTCTGTCAAAAATTTTAGGCAGACATGCAAACATACATACATACATTGATATATTGGTAACTAAAAATGTTTGACCCAAACCGATGAGAGACTTGCCCTATCTCTGAATACCCTTTATGTAAAATTTCAAATGTTTAGACCAGAAATTCTCTGAGCAATTTGGTAGAGACCGCAGAGGTCAAATCTTTTAAAACTTTGACCCCTTTAAATTTATTGTTTTGGGGCTCAAATCAAGTTATTAAATTAGATCCATGTCCAAGGAACCTATATCTAAAATTTCAAGTGTTTACGCCCCAAATTGTCGGAGGCTTTTGGTAGAGTTCTCAAAAGTCAAATCGTTGAACTTTGACCCCTTAACAGCCAAATTTCTGGCCGAAAACGGATCACAAAGATTTTCCCAAATCTCAGTACCCTGTATATCACATTTCGAGTCTGTAGACTAAAAATTGACAAAGTTATTGCGTAGGGAAATGTACACAGACAGACAGACACGTTCACTTTTATATATATATATATATATATATATATATATGCTTGTTGGACACTTAAAAGGTAGACAGGAAGTAGGAAGAGATAAAAGCCAACTGATGACAGAAGTAGAAAGATAAAGTGAAAAGACAAAGAGAATAGACAATAGAGAAATAATCAGGAAAAAATGAATTGTATGTATACTAGCCGGACTATGTGTCCCAGGTAGGGTTTATATTTATACACTCGATGGGTTGTATAGTAATTGTTACACCAAATAATTCAAAGCAACTAAAAACATTGTAATGGTGAAAACTCATTGAAAAAAACTTTACACAATTCAAGTTATGGTTTAGAGAAAAAAATTTTTGTTTTTTTTAGATTGTCTTAAAAAAAAACTCATAATTTATTTCAATGTTGTGAAGCAACAGATCTTTATATAATTTGAATATTGTTTAAAAATTCAAAGATCAGATATAAAAAAAAAAAAAAATTCTAGGATTTCATGTTACTCCGAAAAGCCCTTAATAAGAAAAATAGATAATTCCTGTCCCCTCCCTTACGATAATCAGTACAAGCAGAAAATCATTCCGAAATAATTTTAAGTCCCAATATAATCGGAAAGACACTATGTGACAGCATTGATATAAATGATGAGGACATCATTTTATGTGAAAGGAGTTGGAATTTTTTGTTCATATAATTTTTTGGTATATTTATTACTTTTTAGATATGCTGCAGAGAAAATATTTTCTTCAATGTGAAAGCATTCTTTTTCTCATGGCAGAATATATACCAAAACGTTATATAAAAACTTTCTCACAAAGATTTTCTCATCATTATGTATTTTATATATATATATAATTATCCACGGAAACGTGTTTCATTGTTATACAACTCATTAGTGTGGTTGAACCTAATATTTCGAACTTTGATAGGTTCAGCCAACACGTATCCACGGATAATTATATATATATATATATATATATATATATATATATATGTATATATATATATATATACACACACACATATATAAAATTATATTTTATAAAGAAAAGATAGTGATATAATAATCAAAGTTACATGAGAACTATTACTTTATCATGTCAATAAGGATGAAGGTGATTAGAATAAGTGAAAAGGGAAATGAAGAGAAAACCTCTTTAGGCCATGTAATCCCCTCCATCCTTATTGACATAATAAAGTTCTAGTGTAACTTTAATTATCTCCGGTCCTGGATATGACCTCAAACTATATCCAGTGGTGAGGCCCCAGCTTGCGGGCTTTGGGGAGTGTAGAGCCACCTTTTAATTGCCATTGCTCCCAGGTCCACTCTAATCCGGAGTGGTAGTACCTGTTAGGGTCCCATCTATGGGTTAAATAGAAACTGACTTGAAAACAACAAATATATTCTATTAAAAAGTATTTCTTCAAAATCTTTGGATTCAGCATTAAATAACCTGAAAAGGGTTGATATTCCATAAAACAAAAACAACCAACCAAATAATTATCTCCCTATCTTTATTATAAATTGCTCATCTTAATCGGGTAGAGCTTCATCTATCCAGATAGATTAGCTCTTTCTCTCCCCCAAAATCTATTTTTTCATGTTAACTTTATTTCTATAATTATCTATTTGCCTGTCTGGTACCAAAGGCTTTTATGAATTTTTAATCCCATGGCATTTATATGCTAATTAACATGTCGCAGAATAGATCTTTAATCTTATTATTAAATTTATTATATTATTTATATTTCATTTTATTTTATATTAGTATGAATAGTAACTGTATTTTATCTACATTGTGTTATTGGGGAAGTGGTATTTTCCACTGAAGAGCCATGTATTTTATAGCTGTCCTGTTTTTAAATCTCCGAAACAGCTACATGGTAGGCAGCTGATGATTCCCGTTTTCTATTTAACAATTTTAGTTAAGGTTTTCTTTTTTTCATTCTTATATAGTTGAATTCTTTTTTATAATTGTAGACTTTTTAGAAGTCGACATGCAAGTGCTAAGTCTATTTAACAATTTTAGTCAAGTTTTTTTTTTTTTCATCCGTAATTGATTTCTTTTTTGTAATTGTAGACATGTTACCAGTCGGATTATGCAAGTGTGCGATAGGTTAAATTAATTTTGTTTTTTTTTTGTTCGGGAATTTAAATTGTATTCTTTATTTTTATATATTCTTTTTAATCAGAGCTTCTTTAAAGTATATGCATGCACACGCATACATATAACCATATATTATGTACATGCATATGAACACAGACATACACACATACACATGTGTGACTCGGGTTCAATGGAAATCTGAGGCGACAATGATAAAAAAGGGAGATAAGAGTGGGAAGAGAAAAAAATTCTTTTAACAAAGAACCTAAAAGCGAGAATGCAACAGTTACTACGTAGCAATCATTTAAATGAGAATATTACAAATATTTTTTTTTAATTCACAATAAGAATAAAAAATTACATTACAATAAAAAATATTATCTGAACGACATTTTCATTGAGAGTAATGTTATTAATTAAAAAATAAGTTGATACAATACTTAAAGTTACAACTCACCCTACAGGTCCTAACATTACACTAGGTTCCATGCCTCTAAAAGACAACAGTGAGATGTTTTTTGTTGGGGGGGGGGGGTAATTATTTCAACATAATAATTCTGAACATTATCACTTGAAATGTGTAGCATCTTGAATTTTTATACTGAAATAATTAAATGAAAATAATTTGAACAAGAACTGAATTACAACAGAAGCAACATCTGACCATTGTCTCTTACGGGGAATGAAATAGTGCCAGCTCTCGTAACTTAAGTATATATATGTGCGTTTCTTTAAAACAAATACACATTTATAATGCTATTTTAAAATTGCAATGGTTTATTAAGCTCAATGAAAATGGATTTGCACTTTCAGAGCAAAGTTATATATATATAAAAATAATGAGGGCAAATAAGATAAAAGGATGATTAAGAAATTAAGTCTAATAGTACATTTATAATTTTATATATAATAAATCATAATTTAGTTAATAAGCTTACCTTTGAAACATATCCGTAATGTTAGTCGTAAGAAAAAACAAAATATCCCTTGTATATATTAGTTTTGTACCTGTGTGGGTGGGTGTATGTATATTATAGGTATATATATATATATATATATATATCTCCAGAGATGTCACCGTGAGGGTTGGGATACCAGACACCAATTACAAACTGTTTGAATTAAATCTGAACTGCCGTCATCAAATAAACGATGCAAGACATTATCTGTTTCTTGTATAAACAACGACAATTCAGATGCACAGTATTGGTGATGCACATGTCAGTAGGACTGCATGCATGTCACACTGCAATGTCCAAGAAAGCGGCATACATGATACTTTTGAAGCCAGACTGCACCATGATGAAATTTCTTTTTATATCAAGATTTGTTGCAAATTGTCATCATCGTCCATTGCCATGCTGCTAGCTGCATCTTGGCCGTTTGTGATTTTTTTTTCTTTAAGTCGCCTGCCCCACCGCAATCGAAGAGAACGACGGCACAGCAATGCACAATTCCAACACTTTCGAACCGGGGATGAATATATCGTGCCAGTGGAGCTATGCGAATACTGCTACTGCAAATGTCATTGCTGAAGAGTCTACGCTCACCTCCTTCCTCTCCCCCATTTACTCATCATCTTTGTGTGCCTTCGTTATCTCCAGCTCTCAACAATGCGAAGATGACTCACAGAATCTCGGAGAACGTTGCTCTTCACTTACACCTTTCGTTACCTGAACAATCAACATGTATATCAAGACTGAAGAACTGAAATGGACTCCAATTGAATACACACTGAAATACACAACGTATTCGGATTTATATTAAAACGTCTTAAAACGACAAAATGTGTGTATTCTGCATGAGACGCTAGTATTCATGAAAACTATCAGTTTTAATATGGAGCACGTTATCGCTAAACACCAAACAAATATTTATATATATATATATATATATATATATATATATATATTTTTTTTTTATTATTTAAACCTTGGGGAGTTTTACTTAAATCATTATAAGTTGTTTCAATAGACTGATTTAAGTAAAAATCACCGAGGTTGAAATAATAAAAACATATTTAGCTCTACTAACGTATGGAGCACTTTTTTCCCGTTTTTTTTTTTTTTAGCAAATATACCTCCTTTATATATATATATATATATATATATATATATATATATATATATATATACATACATACATATATATATATTAAATATGTTCAAATATATTGACGAAAAATAGCAATATTTTATCAAAAGTACACGATACATACATAGAGCTATTATAAATGAAATTATATAAGTATCAGAAAAGTCCAAGGTAGATTAATCCACGTTTCGATAATATTCTCTCATCGGGAGTTCAACAAAGACTTAAAATGATTGAATAAAGAGCTAGTGTATATGATAAATCAATAAAAAAGATAAAATAAGAAAAAAAAAAAAAACTTTATTTTCGTAAATTTTACTTTTTATTTCATTCTATCTTTATTTATTTATTTAGTACATTGACCTTTCATTGAATTATTCTAAGTCACTGTTGAGCCCCTGTCAATAGGAGTAGCATCGTCGAAACATGGATTGGTCTACGTAGGGTTTTTCTGATGTTTATGTATATACAGTAGAAACCCGTGATAGGATACGGTTTTTTTTTTCAGGTTACGATGTGGAATACAATGTTTTTTCCGGACCCTGGTTACGGTATTATTTATAATTTGATTATATACATGTGCATTATATACTGCACTGTATTTTGTTATTAACTATTAATGCCGTATCCCGGGGTTCTACTCTGTGTGTGTGTGCGTGTATATATATATATATATATATATATATATGTCAGGTCATGTCATATGCTACTGATACCATGTAACCCAGTACTACCTGCCTCATGGTCGGATCACCGGCGACTAAACTGCTACCCCTACCAGACTTGTTTGGTGAGGAGGGTGGCTAGTCTCCCTGAAGGATTAAAAACAAGACCTTCCAAAGGGCGAATGAACCCTTTTTCGAGGTCAACGACTAACTAGCACCGTGTGTGTTTGTGTGTGTGTTGGGGTGGAGAGGACTCCTGCAAGCCGTGGTGAAGGCAACATTTCTAGGAGAAGCAAATATGATTTAAAAAACCATAAAGCGGGAGACCAGTACCCGCATTAAGCTGGTCTGCAGTTTAACTTGTTGCTGGCTATCTTGCTCTTGCAGGAAGTGTGCGTGATAAAAAAAGAAAGTAGAAAAGATAGATCGTATGCTTGGGGAGTCAACGTTGAAGAAAATGAACGTGTAAAAAAGTTGAGAAATGGCTGACTCCGGCCAGCATGAGGTCGGAAAAGAAAAGTGTACACCGGGCAGGATTTTCAAGTGGTGTTGAGATGGGAGAGTAAAGTGTAATAAATGTATTGTTTAAAAAAGGAAAATAATGCCAACCCTGATTTTTATTTATTTCCTTTGCAACTGCAACGTAACACTATGTACTTACCTGCAAGGTAAAAAAAATAACAGTACACCAAAAATTATGCTAATTCATCCAGAATTTTTATTTTTAAAAATAAATAAAATAAAATTTTATGGGTGGAAATTGTCAGTAGACATTTTTGGCCTTATTAAGGGACATAACTCAAACTTAAATTCAAGTAAGGGAAGAATCAACAAAACCACACCCTAGCCATGTTAAGAATGGCTTTCTAAGTTTGCACAGGGTTTTATTTTTTAAAAACAAAAATACTGGATAAATTTATATAAATTTTGATATTAAATTTTTTTCAACCCAACAGGTACACATTTTGTGTGCAATTCTGCCTTTTAGATATTGAGATTAATCTGGAGAAGTACCATATATTATTTTTAAGTTTCAGTTTGAGGCATTTTCTTTCATTTTTATGTGAGAAACGATTGCTTTCTTAACATCCGGTGTTATTTTTTTTTTTTTTTAATGCCTAGCTGTTTCCTACCCCCCCCCCTCAAGAATCAAAGGAAGAAAATAAAATAAATTAAAAACAAAGTCATAGTTGATGTTTTTTTCTTTAGATCAGGGTTTCCCAAAGAGGGCTTTACAGAGCCCTGGGGTTCCGTGAGTGATGCCGAGGGGCTCCGGAGGACCTTTCTTAAAGAGGATCAAATGTTTTATATGGAAAAATTAAAAACCAAAACCTAAAGACAGTGAGTCAAGTACGATAACTATTAGGCCAGCTTACCACGTTCTTTAAAAAGTGTTTTCAAACCTACTTATACTTAACATAAGGAATCTGTCATGTGAACCATTTATGCATGCGCATTTGTGAAACAGTTGACAAACAGATAAAAATCCAATGACCGCCCCCCCCCCGCCCCCAAGTACCAATTTTTCAATTTTGACCTCTCAGCAGCCCGTTTTTTGTGGATGAAACCAGATTTAAATTTTTCCATGTGATTGAATACCCTATATACCAATTTTCAAGAGAATTGTCCTCACGCACACATATACATTCTCACTTTTATAGATATATAGATTATTAACGTAATCATTAGACTGTGCCACCTTTCTAGAGAGCCGGAGAAATGTACAATATTAAAGGTCATTTGGTTCTTCTGTAAAAATACTGATTTCTATAAATGAATGCTTGTAACCTTTTTTTTTTTTTTAAATATTAACCTCAAATTGTACTGTACGAGCTTACACTGAAAATTGGAAAAGTCCGATGTGAGGTATTGTATGAACAGTCGATTGGCAATCTTGTTCATCTATATTCCAAACGATTGTGCGACCGAACCCAGTGATCATGTGACATGTCAGATTATTCATAATATACAAACATTTACAAATCGTAGTTTTGAACATCCACTCATCTTAGCCAATTCATGAGTCACCAACGAGCCAGAACATGAACGCCGGCAGCGATGGTGCGAAAAACAGCAGTTGTGATCGGCACATTTCCTCTCCTCCTACTCGTTGTTTGTGGTAAGAAAAAAAAATGATCAACTCAAATGGTTAAGATTTTTTTTTAACCATTAAAAAGCGGAATAACAATGTTATTAAAATCGCCCATCACTTTCGCCATAAATTGCCAATGACAATAGCCTTATGGTGGTTGTGACTAAACAGTGTGTGTATCCATTGAAAACAAGACTACATACGAGTATTTATGAAAATAAAACTGATTTTTTTTTAACCCTTATTCACCTCAAACAAGACATATTGCCACTTGGACGTAAGGGGTCCTATTTGGGATCGTATCTACAGAGGATTATGTAGAGAATTAAGAAAGATATGTGTTTGCATTACATTTAAACTTTTCTATGTTAGTACAGTCAGAGAAGCAGGTAACAGAGAGGGAATTCCAAAATTTAGTAGTTCGAGGAAATAAATTATTAAAGTAGAAGGCTTCCTGTCATCTAGCAACCTCAAAAGTGAAGGGGTGGGATTTTGCTGCTTGTCAGGTTAGTCAAAAGTATTTACATCAAGGGAGCACACGTGGAATTAATAAAGGGTTACATTTAAAATTCTGTGAAGATTCCCAAGTTTGACAGCAAATTTCCAGAATTTGTTAAGATACAAAGAAAGACAGGGTTCAAAAAAGGTCACCAACCTGATAGGTCCTGAACTGTCATCTAGGCTCATCGACGAAATGTTGCATCCCTCTGCCTGTTTTACAAGTATTTTAATGATGAATGCTCTGACGAACTACAAGCACTTGTACCCCCTTGACGTAAATACCCTTGACAAACCTGACAAGCAGCTAAATTCCACCCCTACATAACAGAGATACCCAGGTGTAAGAAAGCCTTCTACTCCAATAGTTTCTTCCCCAGAATTGCTAGACTTTGGAATTCCATTCCAGGGCCGCTGCAAGGAAGGTGGGCTCTCTCTACCGTGCTAGAAAACTTTTAACACCCGAAAGTATCCTGTACCTCTATAAGGCCACTATTCGCCTATGTATGGAGTATTGCTGTCATATTTGGGCTGGTGCATCGGCTACTAGTCTCTCGCTCCTTGACAGGGTTCAAAAGAGAGTCGCAAATCTGATAGGCCCTAAACTGGCATCAAAACTTCAGCCTCTGTCCCATCGTCGAAACGTTGCATCCCTCTGCCTGTTCTACAAGTACTATAATGGTGAATGCTCTGAAGAACTGCAAGCACTTGTGCCCCCACGACGTGAACACCCTCGACAGACCCGACAAGCTGCAAAATCCCACCCCCACACTGTAGAGATCCCGAGATGTAAAAGATCCTTCTACTCCAGTAGTTTCTTCCCCAGAATTGCTAGACTTTGGAATTCCATTCCGGGTCACTGCTTCCCCAACTGTACTGACATGCATAAGTTCAAGTGCAACGTGAACCAACATCTCGCTGCCCTAATCCCTACATAGTACCCCAGTAGATGTTTCCCCTGATAGTAGCCCCCTACACCAAAGTGGCAATGTGCCTTGTTTGGGGTGAAAATGTAATAAAAAAAAAAAAAGAAAAAAAGAAACTCCCTTGCGGGATTCTGCTTTCCCAACTGTACTGACTTGCAAAAGTTCAAGCGTAATGTGAACAAACATCTTGCTGCTCATCTCCTTTCATAATATCCCTGCAACTTACGTCCGCAATAGTAGCCCCCTACTTCAAAGTGGTACTGTGCCTTGTTTTGGGTGAAAATTGAATAAAATTAAAAAAAAATAAAAAAAAAAAAGGGGGGGGGTCAGAGGTCAGATCATATAAAACATTGTGAAAAATAGCACTCAAAATGTGAACAAAATGAGTTCAAATAATACAAATTAAGATTTTATACATTTGAAAATAAATTGTTCCCAGATCAAAAACACTCATAAATACAATTCTCTTGCCTCGTCACCTTATTGTTGTGATAATTTCTTGAAAGACAATGGCAACTTATTGTTTGTCATATTTCCAAAACCCCAACATGCATTCCTGGAACCATACTGATGAACAACATTGCTAAAGTCATAAAATACAGTTGCTGTTACTTGAAATTGAGTAGAGAAAAATCTTAAACCAATATAAGTAGGTCCTGTCACCCTCTACGTTAATATACATGTATATACTAGAAATAATCTATACATAAAATTAACCATTTCGTTAGGCCTGGTACTATAGAGGACACATCCTTTTTAAACATGGAACGCAGAGGTAGATCCGATATAAATGAACAGAAACTATCCATCAGCCATAGAGTATCGATATACTGTACGATGGAGAGGTATGTCTGAGGACTTATTACATTTTGTTTTTATCTTAACTGAGACACCCGAGTGGTCAAAAGATCCCAGTGGAGACAGAACAGAAGATGAACATAACTAAGGGCAAGTTGTCTAAAAACTAGAAACAAATGAATGGATAAAAAAGCAAGAAATAGAATAAAACAAAAAATAAATAAAATGAATAAATGAATAAATAAAACTTGTCAATAGGAAAATGAAGTCGCCATCAAAAAAGAAAAAAACAACCATAAAAACCCAAGATAGGAAAGTAGCTATGATAAGAGTATAATATTACTTCAGATCAAAGTGAAAGCTTAGGCCAATAAATAACCGCCAGGTTAAAAGAATACCAACACCTCTCTACTGCAACAGCTTAAGCACACAAAATCGTACCTTCCCCCTCTCCTCCCTTCATCACACCTCCCTCCAAAAACCTCTACTGCCCACATCCACAAAGTATATATCCCACTTTCTTTTTGACTCCTGTTTCAATATCAATTCTTTTTTTTTTTTTTTTTTTGCTTGATGAGGCATTATCCTTGAATTGGGATTCCACTGAAACATGTATACACATATGTAAACAACAATGTTTGTACAATAAACAGCCTATAGATATATGTGTGTGTGTGTGTGTTTATATATACATAGTGTGTTATCAGGGCTATGACAACAGCATATTCTTTTCATTGTTTTGACTCAAGTGTGTATCAGTTGATATCTTATATGCTTTTATAAAGAGTGATGTAGTTCTCGGTTGAGTAACTGTGTCTAACTGTCGGATATATACTCGAGAGTCAAAACAAAGAAAAGAATATGCTGTTGTCATAAAATGAGGACATCATATTATGTATTTTATATTGTGTTGTCTTGATTTCTGCGAAAATATTATCTGCATGCTCGATTATGAAAACTGATAATCATGAAACTTGATTGAATTTTGACTTTGAATTTATTCGTATATGAAGATTACCGGAATTTTATTTTTTAAATATGTTTTGGTGCACTGACAGAGTCAGAAGCACAGGTTTTATATCAGAGTTTTCCTTTTCCTGACAAAATCTATCGATCCATCACACTGAGAAGGCTAACCATGCACCATGGTTCTAGACCAGATATTTCTATCTATCTACTTATATGTAAAATGCACTTTGCATGTATGAGTTTGTCCCCTATGGACTCCGAAATGGCTGGGTGGACTTTTTTTTAAATTTCACACAAATGTACTTTACATGTCTCGGAGTGTTCGTAGACAGGTTTTGTATTTGAATGTCTTTGATAAGTATCAAAAATTTGATTAAAGAAAGAACAGTTCCATTTTGACCAAAGTTATACAAATTATTATACCTTTTACAATCGAATATCACAAGTACATTTGAGAAGTTTTATCATTACACAAGCAGAAGAGCCCGGCATATAAAATTAATAGATTCTTTGCTAAGACCAGGGTGCGTTTGAAATTCTGTTTCAATCAAAACTGAACCATGATACTTGACTTTTACATTTTAAACTTTAATTCAAGCCATTATATAAAAATAATTTTATAAAATCAACAGTAGGTTATCTACAAAGTATTGTAGACTAAGTCAGTGTGGAGAGGCATGTGGAGCTTCCTCCCGGTGCATCGTGATACGTCTCCAGCTAGAGCAAGCAATTGATTTGATTGACATTGGCTATTTCATTGAAAATTGGCAATTTTACCGATTCCAATGAGAATAAAACTATTGGAAGTGTGGAACATTCATTGTTCCTCATTCAATATCGGGCAAAGTCGATTCTCCCTGCTAGAATATAGATAGTTTTTCAATAATTTTTTTAACTAAATTCAAAAGAAGAAATTTGCAGCAAAATCAATTTCGTCCAGAAATTTGTAAAATAACGTTTTGATTCACTTTTTATGAAAGTCCAAAATATAGAGTAAAGTGAATTCTCTTCATAATAAAAACATCCCTGAAAATACCTCTAAATAAATTATTCAAATTGTCACATTTAAAAAAAAAATAATGTTTAATATATTTTTTTAATTTTCCAAATGCACTACTATTAGAAAATCAAATGAAACTATTTTAAATAGTTTTTATATACTTCACTAATTAGAACGTTTCAATAATTAAAAAGGGGAGGGTATATTTATCATTACAGATTTTGTCAATTAAATTTCATTTCTTGTGTAGATAGATCTTTTAAACCAACACATTTCTGGTGAAAAGATTACATAGTTACAGGTCATGTTGAAATAAGTAAAAATTCCAAATATTACAAAAAATAATCCAGTGGAAAATTAATTACAATTAAATATAGAATCAATCGAACTATCATTTTATTGTATGTTTTAATAAGGAAGAAGTGTGCAACCAATTCAGTATGACAAACAAGGTAAATAACATTTGACTTTAAGTATCCCCCATTTTTAAACAAAAAATCTCAGAACATAATTGGGGATGATTTTTGTTAAAAATACATTTAGCACATCTACTGGATCATTTTTCATAATTGTTTAAAAAAAATATATATTTTTGGAATTTTGTTTTATCAAAGTTATCAAAATCCATTGCTGTTAGAAATCAAATGAAAATATTTTTAATACTTTTATACTTCATTCATTAGAAAGTTCCAAACACAAAACACAAAATCGAGTACACTCAACATCAAGTACACTCAACATCGTCTTACCATCAATGCTTACCCTGTGAACTCGGAGGATGGGAAATTCCCATATGCACAAAACAGAAAAATGCACATATGCATTGAAAAAAACAAAAATACCCTAACTAAGGGTTAGGATAATGAGTAAACGTTGGATAAAATGATGGTTAAAATTATTACGAATTTGCCAGGATTCGAACCTGGAATCTTCTAATCCGTAGTCAGACGCGTTATCTATTGCGCCACAAGTCCTATCCGTATGCCGAAAGATGTTACTGCAACTGTATACAGACACAGCTAAATTCATGGGCAGATAAATTTTTCGACAAGTTTATGAAACAGCCCAAAAACCCTTATTTCAGGCTTTTTGTGTGACTCGGCACTGTTCATTACAAACTATATATAGATAACGACAATCTATGGACTCACACCTTTCAGAGAAAAAAGAATTTTTCAATTTGGTGCATCCATTCGGAAGTTAGTATATAGGTACACACACATAAGTAAACATTTAAAATTTTATCAATAGTAGAGATAGATGATGTTACAGTTTTTGTTAAGTAAATTTCTGCCAAAGGGAGATAAATATCAATTTAATAGTGGACTTATTTTCCTTATTTTGCAACAGGTAAGTTATTTAAGCAATTCTGAAGCTGAAGTCTATCATTTCAAAAGAAATAATTTTCCTAAAAATTAGGTTTTAGCTTTATCTAATGGAAAATAACGAATATAGTAATATTTATATCTTTAATTCCTAGAAATCAATTTAGCCATAAACGAAAGAAATAATCTAATTATTATTAGTAGATAACTGCATGCCTATATTATAGGTGCAAGTGTATATTATAAATACTTTGATGTTATTTTTGCAAATTTATAATTTTGTTAGTTTTATTATGAAGTTTTCAATTTACTATAGATTGGTCATATTGATATTTTTTTAAATAAATAGAGTGAAATTATTTCTGATTTTACATTAAGTAAATTAGTTTTAATTTTTATAATAAAGAATACTTCTGTTATTACAAAACATAGATCCAGTTTTATAAGATTCTGCTTTTTCAAAATTGTCCATTGTATAGAATCAGAAAGATGTCTATTCTTACACTGTATCCAGAAAAAAGTGAGTTGGTGTATCTACTATTATTAAAGTAATGGGCATATGAAGTAATATTTCGTTTTATTTTTATGCAGTGAATACAATATATTTAAACTAGTTTCTATCATTATTATTGTTGGGTTTATCAACACATACATAAATTACATTATTTTATATGTAATGATTATTTAATAGGCAATTACTTTTAGTTTTACAATTACAATTATTAGTTGTTTCCGTTACATTCAAATTTTTACTAGCTTCAAATTTTTCAAATCATATTGTAGTGAGAGCTAATTATATTTTAGTCTGAATTAGTGACCATAGATTATAAAATTCTTGTTGTATTTGCCATTCATAATTTTTACTTATGATAAGATTTAAAAAATTTTTCAAAGGATTTTCAAAAATTTTCTAGCAATATTAGTTTCAACATTCATTGACAAAGGAGGATTAAACCATGTAAAATATTTTCTTGAGATGCTATTTTCATACTATTTAGACTACTCTTCTCATCTTGGAAGTTATTCACTTAACGTTTCAGTCCATGTAATCGCCAATCTTCTTTAGGAGTAACTTGTCAAACTCTGGAATTTTTATGTTGAACTCAGCGCAATGGATAAAGTACTTGGTGATATTCAGTTGAGAAAGCTACATTCATTGAAATTGAAGGTTTAATATTTAGTTAGGGTGACATAAAAATACAATTCTGAATCACTTAGGATATGCTACCTTCATGGATTAAATACAGACTTCCATTTGAAATTATGTGCAAATTCCCTAGTTCGACAAAGATTCCCAAGTTTAACAAAATACACTTAAAGAAGGTAGAAGGTTACATCAACTGAAATATGCAAAAAAAAAAAAAAAAAAAAAAAAAAAAAAACTCAAGATGAGAACAATAGTCAGAAGAATCCAAATAATCCTCATCTCAAAAATTAATAAATTTAATAAATATTAACAGCATAAAATTGAATTGATTTTAACTTGTTTAGCAAATCATGTTAATGAAATAGGCAATAATGATGTATTAACTCTATATAATTAAAACAATTCCAAAATGCATAATTTTTAAGTTGTGTTATCAACAATGATTTTCACCATATTAATGTCTTTATTGTTACTATATAATCTTATGTTTTTATTGCTACTATATAATAGTATGTTTTTATTGTTACTATGTAATCTTATGTTTTTATTGTTACTATGTAATCTTATGTTTTTATTGTTACTATGTAATCTTATGTTTTTATTGTTACTATGTAATCTTATGTTTTTATTGTTACTATGTAATCTTATGTTTTTATTGTTACTATGTAATCTTATGTTTTTATTGTTACTATGTAATCTTATGTTTTTATTGTTACTATGTAATCTTATGTTTTTATTGTTACTATGTAATCTTATGTTTTTATTGTTACTATGTAATCTTATGTTTTTATTGTTACTATGTAATCTTATGTTTTTATTGTTACTATGTAATCTTATGTTTTTATTGTTACTATGTAATCTTATGTTTTTATTGTTACTATGTAATCTTATGTTTTTATTGTTACTATGTAATCTTATGTTTTTATTGTTACTATGTAATCTTATGTTTTTATTGTTACTATGTAATCTTATGTTTTTATTGTTACTATGTAATCTTATGTTTTTATTGTTACTATGTAATCTTATGTTTTTATTGTTACTATGTAATCTTATGTTTTTATTGTTACTATGTAATCTTATGTTTTTATTGTTACTATGTAATCTTATGTTTTTATTGTTACTATGTAATCTTATGTTTTTATTGTTACTATGTAATCTTATGTTTTTATTGTTACTATGTAATCTTATGTTTTTATTGTTACTATGTAATCTTATGTTTTTATTGTTACTATGTAATCTTATGTTTTTATTGTTACTATGTAATCTTATGTTTTTATTGTTACTATGTAATCTTATGTTTTTATTGTTACTATGTAATCTTATGTTTTTATTGTTACTATGTAATCTTATGTTTTTATTGTTACTATGTAATCTTATGTTTTTATTGTTACTATGTAATCTTATGTTTTTATTGTTTCTATATAATCTTATGTTTTTATTGTTTCTATATAATCTTATGTTTTTATTGTTTCTATATAATCTTATGTTTTTATTGTTTCTATATAATCTTATGTTTTTATTGTTTCTATATAATCTTATGTTTTTATTGTTTCTATATAATCTTATGTTTTTATTGTTTCTATATAAACTTATGTTTTTATTGTTTCTATATAATCTTATGTTTTTATTGTTTCTATATAATCTTATGTTTTTATTGTTTCTATATAATCTTATGTTTTTATTGTTTCTATATAATCTTATGTTTTTATTGTTTCTATATAATCTTATGTTTTTATTGTTTCTATATAATCTTATGTTTTTATTGTTTCTATATAATCTTATGTTTTTATTGTTTCTATATAATCTTATGTTTTTATTGTTTCTATATAATCTTATGTTTTTATTGTTTCTATATAATCTTATGTTTTTATTGTTTCTATATAATCTTATGTTTTAATTGTTTCTATATAATCTTATGTTTTTATTGTTTCTATATAATCTTATGTTTTTATTGTTTCTATATAATCTTATGTTTTTATTGTTTCTATATAATCTTATGTTTTTATTGTTTCTATGTAATCTTATGTTTTTATTGTTTCTATGTAATCTTATGTTTTTATTGTTTCTATGTAATCTTATGTTTTTATTGTTTCTATATAATCTTATGTTTTTATTGTTTCTATATAATCTTATGTTTTTATTGTTTCTATATAATCTTATGTTTTTATTGTTTCTATATAATCTTATGTTTTTATTGTTTCTATATAATCTTATGTTTTTATTGTTTCTATATAATCTTATGTTTTTATTGTTTCTATATAATCTTATGTTTTTATTGTTTCTACATAATCTTATGTTTTTATTGTTTCTATATAATCTTATGTTTTTATTGTTTCTATATAATTTTATGTTTTTATTGTTTCTATATAATCTTATGTTTTTATTGTTTCTATGTAATCTTATGTTTTTATTGTTTCTATGTAATCTTATGTTTTTATTGTTTCTATATAAACTTATGTTTTTATTGTTTCTATATAATCTTATGTTTTTATTGTTTCTATATAAACTTATGTTTTTATTGTTTCTATATAATCTTATGTTTTTATTGTTTCTATATAATCTCATGTTTTTATTGTTTCTATGTAATCTCATGTTTTTATTGTTTCTATATAATCTCATGTTTTTATTGTTTCTATATAATCTCATGTTTTTATTGTTTCTATATAATCTCATGTTTTTATTGTTTCTATATAATCTCATGTTTTTATTGTTTCTATATAATCTTATGTTTTTATTGTTTCTATATAATCTTATGTTTTTATTGTTTCTATATAATCTTATGTTTTTATTGTTTCTATATAATCTTATGTTTTTATTGTTTCTATATAATCTTATGTTTTTATTGTTTCTATATAATCTTATGTTTTTATTGTTTCTATATAATCTTATGTTTTTTTTGTTTCTATATAATCTTATGTTTTTATTGTTTCTATATAATCTTATGTTTTTATTGTTTCTATATAATCTTATGTTTTTATTGTTTCTATATAATCTTATGTTTTTATTGTTTCTATGTAATCTTATGTTTTTATTGTTTCTATGTAATCATGTTTTTATTGTTTCTATGTAATCATGTTTTTATTGTTTCTATATAATCTCATGTTTTTATTGTTTCTATGTAATCATGTTTTTATTGTTTCTATGTAATCATGTTTTTATTGTTTCTATGTAATCTTATGTTTTTATTGTTTCTATGTAATCTTATGTTTTTATTGTTTCTATGTAATCATGTTTTTATTGTTTCTATATAATCTCATGTTTTTATTGTTTCTATATAATCTCATGTTTTTATTGTTTCTATATAATCTTATGTTTTTATTGTTTCTATATAATCTTATGTGTTTATTGTTTCTATATAATCTTATGTTTTTATTGTTTCTATATAATCTTATGTTTTTATTGTTTCTATATAATCTTATGTTTTTATTGTTTCTATATAATCTTATGTTTTTATTGTTTCTATATAATCTTGTTTTTATTGTTTCTATATAATCTTATGTTTTTATTGTTTCTATATAATCTTATGTTTTTATTATTTCTATGTAATCTTATGTTTTTATTGTTTCTATATAATCTTGTTTTTATTGTTTCTATATAATCTTATGTTTTTATTGTTTCTATATAATCTTATGTTTTTATTGTTTCTATATAATCTTATGTTTTTATTATTTCTATATAATCTTATGTTTTTATTGTTTCTATGTAATCTTATGTTTTTATTGTTTCTATGTAATCTTATGTTTTTATTGTTTCTATATAATCTTAGGTTTTAATATTTCTATATAATCTTATGTTTTTATTGTTTCTATATAATCTTATGTTTTTATTGTTTCTATATAATCTTATTAAATTTATTAAATTTTGTTTCTATATAATCTTATGTTTTTATTGTTTCTATATAAGTATATAACTATTTAACAATAAATTTTGTTTCTATATAATCTTATGTTTTTATTGTTTCTATATAATCTTATGTTTTTATTGTTTCTATATAATCTTATGTTTTTATTGTTTCTATATAATCTTATGTTTTTATTGTTTCTATATAATCTTATGTTTTTATTGTTTCTATATAATCTTATGTTTTTATTGTTTCTATATAATCTTATGTTTTTATTGTTTCTATATAATCTTATGTTTTTATTGTTTCTATATAATCTTATGTTTTTATTGCTACTATGTAATCTTATGTTTTTATTGTTTCTATGTAATCTTATGTTTTTATTGTTTCTATATAATCTTATGTTTTTATTGTTTCTATGTAATCTTATGTTTTTATTGTTTCTATGTAATCTTATGTTTTTATTGTTTCTATGTAATCATGTTTTTATTGTTTCTATGTAATCATGTTTTTATTGTTTCTATATAATCTCATGTTTTTATTGTTTCTATGTAATCATGTTTTTATTGTTTCTATGTAATCTTATGTTTTTATTGTTTCTATGTAATCTTACGTTTTTATTGTTTCTATGTAATCTTATGTTTTTATTGTTTCTATGTAATCATGTTTTTATTGTTTCTATATAATCTCATGTTTTTATTGTTTCTATATAATCTTATGTTTTTATTGTTTCTATATAATCTTATGTTTTTATTGTTTCTATATAATCTTATGTTTTTATTGTTTCTATATAATCTTATGTTTTTATTGTTTCTATATAATCTTATGTTTTTATTGTTTCTATATAATCTTATGTTTTTATTGTTTCTATATAATCTTATGTTTTTATTGTTTCTATATAATCTTGTTTTTATTGTTTCTATATAATCTTATGTTTTTATTGTTTCTATATAATCTTATGTTTTTATTGTTTCTATATAATCTTATGTTTTTATTATTTCTATATAATCTTAAGTTTTTATTGTTTCTATGTAATCTTATGTTTTTATTGTTTCTATGTAATCTTATGTTTTTATTGTTTCTATATAATCTTAGGTTTTAATATTTCTATATAATCTTATGTTTTTATTGTTTCTATATAATTTATGTTTTTATTGTTTCTATATAATCTTATTAAATTTATTAAATTTTGTTTCTATATAATCTTATGTTTTTATTGTTTCTATATAAGTATATAACTATTAAACAATAAATTTTGTTTCTATATAATCTTATGTTTTTATTGTTTCTATATAATCTTATGTTTTTATTGTTTCTATATAATCTTATGTTTTTATTGTTTCTATATAATCTTATGTTTTTATTGTTTCTATATAATCTTATGTTTTTATTGTTTCTATATAATCTTATGTTTTTATTGTTTCTATATAATCTTATGTTTTTATTGTTTCTATATAATCTTATGTTTTTATTGTTTCTATATAATCTTATGTTTTTATTGTTTCTATATAATCTTATGTTTTTATTGTTTCTATATAATCTTATGTTTTTATTGTTTCTATATAATCTTATGTTTTTATTGTTTCTATATAATCTTATGTTTTTATTGTTTCTATATAATCTTATGTTTTTATTGTTTCTATATAATCTTATGTTTTTATTGTTTCTATATAATCTTATGTTTTTATTGTTTCTATATAATCTTATGTTTTTATTGTTTCTATATAATCTTATGTTTTTATTGTTTCTATATAATCTTATGTTTTTATTGTTTCTATATAATCTTATGTTTTTATTGTTTCTATATAATCTTATGTTTTTATTGTTTCTATATAATCTTATGTTTTTATTGTTTCTATATAATCTTATGTTTTTATTGTTTCTATATAATCTTATGTTTTTATTGTTTCTATATAATCTTATGTTTTTATTGTTTCTATATAATCTTATGTTTTTATTGTTTCTATATAATCTTATGTTTTTATTGTTTCTATATAATCTTATGTTTTTATTGTTTCTATATAATCTTATGTTTTTATTGTTTCTATATAATCTTATGTTTTTATTGTTTCTATATAATCTTATGTTTTTATTGTTTCTATATAATCTTATGTTTTTATTGTTTCTATATAATCTTATGTTTTTATTATTTCTATATAATCTTATGTTTTTATTGTTTCTATGTAATCTTATGTTTTTATTGTTTCTATGTAATCTTATGTTTTTATTGTTTCTATATAATCTCATGTTTTTATTGTTTCTATATAATCTTATGTTTTTATTGTTTCTATATAATCTCATGTTTTTATTGTTTCTATATAATCTTATGTTTTTATTGTTTCTATATAATCTTATGTTTTTATTGTTTCTATATAATCTTATATTTTTTATTGTTTCTATATAATCTTATGTTTTTATTGTTTCTATATAATCTTATGTTTTTATTGTTTCTATATAATCTTATGTTTTTATTGTTTCTATATAATCTTATGTTTTTATTGTTTCTATATAATCTTATGTTTTTTTTTGTTTCTATATAATCTTATGTTTTTATTGTTTCTATATAATCTTATGTTTTTATTGTTTCTATATAATCTTATGTTTTTATTGTTTCTATATAATCTTATGTTTTTATTGTTTCTATATAATCTTATGTTTTTATTGTTTCTATATAATCTTATGTTTTTATTGCTACTATGTAATCTTATGTTTTTATTGTTTCTATGTAATCTTATGTTTTTATTGTTTCTATGTAATCTTATGTTTTTATTGTTTCTATGTAATCTTATGTTTTTATTGTTTCTATGTAATCTTATGTTTTTATTGTTTCTATGTAATCTTATGTTTTTATTGTTTCTATGTAATCATGTTTTTATTGTTTCTATATAATCTTATGTTTTTATTGTTTCTATATAATCTTATGTTTTTATTATTTCTATATAATCTTATGTTTTTATTGTTTCTATATAATCTTATGTTTTTATTGTTTCTATATAATCTTATGTTTTTATTGTTTCTATATAATCTTATGTTTTTATTGTTTCTATATAATCTTATGTTTTTATTGTTTCTATATAATCTTATGTTTTTATTGTTTCTATATAATCTTATGTTTTTATTGTTTCTATATAATCTTATGTTTTTATTGTTTCTATATAATCTTATGTTTTTATTGTTTCTATATAATCTTGTTTTTATTGTTTCTATATAATCTTATGTTTTTATTGTTTCTATATAATCTTATGTTTTTATTGTTTCTATATAATCTTATGTTTTTATTATTTCTATATAATCTTATGTTTTTATTGTTTCTATGTAATCTTATGTTTTTATTGTTTCTATGTAATCTTATGTTTTTATTGTTTCTATATAATCTTAGGTTTTAATGTTTCTATATAATCTTATGTTTTTATTGTTTCTATATAATCTTATGTTTTTATTGTTTCTATGTAATCTTATGTTTTTATTGTTTCTATATAAACTTATGTTTTTATTGTTTCTATATAATCTTATGTTTTTATTGTTTCTATATAATCTTATGTTTTTATTGTTTCTATATAATCTTATGTTTTTATTGTTTCTATATAATCTTATGTTTTTATTGTTTCTATATAATCTTATGTTTTTATTGTTTCTATATAATCTTATGTTTTTATTGTTTCTATATAATCTTATGTTTTTATTGTTTCTATATAATCTTATGTTTTTATTGTTTCTATATAATCTTATGTTTTTATTGTTTCTATATAATCTTATGTGTTTATTGTTTCTATATAATCTTATGTTTTTATTGTTTCTATATAAACTTATGTTTTTATTGTTTCTATATAATCTTATGTTTTTATTGTTTCTATGTAATATTATGTTTTTATTGTTTCTATATAATCTTATGTTTTTATTGTTTCTATATAATCTTATGTTTTTATTGTTTCTATATAATCTTATGTTTTTATTGTTTCTATATAATCTTATGTTTTTATTGTTTCTATATAATCTTATGTTTTTATTGTTTCTATATAATCTTATTAAATTTATTGAATTTTGTTTCTATATAATCTTATGTTTTTATTGTTTCTATATAAGTATATAACTATTTAACAATAAATTTTGTTTCTATATAATCTTATGTTTTTATTGTTTCTATATAATCTTATGTTTTTATTGTTTCTATATAATCTTATGTTTTTATTGTTTCTATATAATCTTATGTTTTTATTGTTTCTATATAATCTTATGTTTTTATTGTTTCTATATAATCTTATGTTTTTATTGTTTCTATATAATCTTATGTTTTTATTGTTTCTATATAATCTTATGTTTTTATTGTTTCTATATAATCTTATGTTTTTATTGTTTCTATATAATCTTATGTTTTTATTGTTTCTATATAATCTTATGTTTTTATTGTTTCTATATAATCTTATGTTTTTATTGTTTCTATATAATCTTATGTTTTTATTGCTACTATGTAATCTTATGTTTTTATTGTTTCTATATAATCTTATGTTTTTATTGTTTCTATGTAATCTTATGTTTTTATTGTTTCTATGTAATCTTATGTTTTTATTGTTTCTATGTAATCATGTTTTTATTGTTTCTATATAATCTCATGTTTTTATTGTTTCTATGTAATCATGTTTTTATTGTTTCTATGTAATCTTATGTTTTTATTGTTTCTATATAATCTTGTTTTTATTGTTTCTATATAATCTTATGTTTTTATTGTTTCTATATAATCTTATGTTTTTATTGTTTCTATATAATCTTATGTTTTTATTATTTCTATATAATCTTATGTTTTTATTGTTTCTATGTAATCTTATGTTTTTATTGTTTCTATGTAATCTTATGTTTTTATTGTTTCTATATAATCTTAGGTTTTAATATTTCTATATAATCTTATGTTTTTATTGTTTCTATATAATTTATGTTTTTATTGTTTCTATATAATCTTATTAAATTTATTAAATTTTGTTTCTATATAATCTTATGTTTTTATTGTTTCTATATAAGTATATAACTATTTAACAATAAATTTTGTTTCTATATAATCTTATGTTTTTATTGTTTCTATATAATCTTATGTTTTTATTGTTTCTATATAATCTTATGTTTTTATTGTTTCTATATAATCTTATGTTTTTATTGTTTCTATATAATCTTATGTTTTTATTGTTTCTATATAATCTTATGTTTTTATTGTTTCTATATAATCTTATGTTTTTATTGTTTCTATATAATCTTATGTTTTTATTGTTTCTATATAATCTTATGTTTTTATTGCTACTATGTAATCTTATGTTTTTATTGTTTCTATGTAATCTTATGTTTTTATTGTTTCTATATAATCTTATGTTTTTATTGTTTCTATGTAATCTTATGTTTTTATTGTTTCTATGTAATCTTATGTTTTTATTGTTTCTATGTAATCATGTTTTTATTGTTTCTATGTAATCATGTTTTTATTGTTTCTATATAATCTCATGTTTTTATTGTTTCTATGTAATCATGTTTTTATTGTTTCTATGTAATCTTATGTTTTTATTGTTTCTATGTAATCTTACGTTTTTATTGTTTCTATGTAATCTTATGTTTTTATTGTTTCTATGTAATCATGTTTTTATTGTTTCTATATAATCTCATGTTTTTATTGTTTCTATATAATCTTATGTTTTTATTGTTTCTATATAATCTTATGTTTTTATTGTTTCTATATAATCTTATGTTTTTATTGTTTCTATATAATCTTATGTTTTTATTGTTTCTATATAATCTTATGTTTTTATTGTTTCTATATAATCTTATGTTTTTATTGTTTCTATATAATCTTATGTTTTTATTGTTTCTATATAATCTTATGTTTTTATTGTTTCTATATAATCTTGTTTTTATTGTTTCTATATAATCTTATGTTTTTATTGTTTCTATATAATCTTATGTTTTTATTGTTTCTATATAATCTTATGTTTTTATTATTTCTATATAATCTTAAGTTTTTATTGTTTCTATGTAATCTTATGTTTTTATTGTTTCTATGTAATCTTATGTTTTTATTGTTTCTATATAATCTTAGGTTTTAATATTTCTATATAATCTTATGTTTTTATTGTTTCTATATAATTTATGTTTTTATTGTTTCTATATAATCTTATTAAATTTATTAAATTTTGTTTCTATATAATCTTATGTTTTTATTGTTTCTATATAAGTATATAACTATTAAACAATAAATTTTGTTTCTATATAATCTTATGTTTTTATTGTTTCTATATAATCTTATGTTTTTATTGTTTCTATATAATCTTATGTTTTTATTGTTTCTATATAATCTTATGTTTTTATTGTTTCTATATAATCTTATGTTTTTATTGTTTCTATATAATCTTATGTTTTTATTGTTTCTATATAATCTTATGTTTTTATTGTTTCTATATAATCTTATGTTTTTATTGTTTCTATATAATCTTATGTTTTTATTGTTTCTATATAATCTTATGTTTTTATTGTTTCTATATAATCTTATGTTTTTATTGTTTCTATATAATCTTATGTTTTTATTGTTTCTATATAATCTTATGTTTTTATTGTTTCTATATAATCTTATGTTTTTATTGTTTCTATATAATCTTATGTTTTTATTGTTTCTATATAATCTTATGTTTTTATTGTTTCTATATAATCTTATGTTTTTATTGTTTCTATATAATCTTATGTTTTTATTGTTTCTATATAATCTTATGTTTTTATTGTTTCTATATAATCTTATGTTTTTATTGTTTCTATATAATCTTATGTTTTTATTGTTTCTATATAATCTTATGTTTTTATTGTTTCTATATAATCTTATGTTTTTATTGTTTCTATATAATCTTATGTTTTTATTGTTTCTATATAATCTTATGTTTTTATTGTTTCTATATAATCTTATGTTTTTATTGTTTCTATATAATCTTATGTTTTTATTGTTTCTATATAATCTTATGTTTTTATTGTTTCTATATAATCTTATGTTTTTATTGTTTCTATATAATCTTATGTTTTTATTGTTTCTATATAATCTTATGTTTTTATTATTTCTATATAATCTTATGTTTTTATTGTTTCTATGTAATCTTATGTTTTTATTGTTTCTATGTAATCTTATGTTTTTATTGTTTCTATATAATCTCATGTTTTTATTGTTTCTATATAATCTTATGTTTTTATTGTTTCTATATAATCTCATGTTTTTATTGTTTCTATATAATCTTATGTTTTTATTGTTTCTATATAATCTTATGTTTTTATTGTTTCTATATAATCTTATATTTTTATTGTTTCTATATAATCTTATGTTTTTATTGTTTCTATATAATCTTATGTTTTTATTGTTTCTATATAATCTTATGTTTTTATTGTTTCTATATAATCTTATGTTTTTATTGTTTCTATATAATCTTATGTTTTTTTTGTTTCTATATAATCTTATGTTTTTATTGTTTCTATATAATCTTATGTTTTTATTGTTTCTATATAATCTTATGTTTTTATTGTTTCTATATAATCTTATGTTTTTATTGTTTCTATATAATCTTATGTTTTTATTGTTTCTATATAATCTTATGTTTTTATTGCTACTATGTAATCTTATGTTTTTATTGTTTCTATGTAATCTTATGTTTTTATTGTTTCTATGTAATCTTATGTTTTTATTGTTTCTATGTAATCTTATGTTTTTATTGTTTCTATGTAATCTTATGTTTTTATTGTTTCTATGTAATCTTATGTTTTTATTGTTTCTATGTAATCATGTTTTTATTGTTTCTATATAATCTTATGTTTTTATTGTTTCTATATAATCTTATGTTTTTATTGTTTCTATATAATCTTATGTTTTTATTGTTTCTATATAATCTTATGTTTTTATTGTTTCTATATAATCTTATGTTTTTATTGTTTCTATATAATCTTATGTTTTTATTGTTTCTATATAATCTTATGTTTTTATTGTTTCTATATAATCTTATGTTTTTATTGTTTCTATATAATCTTATGTTTTTATTGTTTCTATATAATCTTATGTTTTTATTGTTTCTATATAATCTTATGTTTTTATTGTTTCTATATAATCTTGTTTTTATTGTTTCTATATAATCTTATGTTTTTATTGTTTCTATATAATCTTATGTTTTTATTGTTTCTATATAATCTTATGTTTTTATTATTTCTATATAATCTTATGTTTTTATTGTTTCTATGTAATCTTATGTTTTTATTGTTTCTATGTAATCTTATGTTTTTATTGTTTCTATATAATCTTAGGTTTTAATGTTTCTATATAATCTTATGTTTTTATTGTTTCTATATAATCTTATGTTTTTATTGTTTCTATGTAATCTTATGTTTTTATTGTTTCTATATAAACTTATGTTTTTATTGTTTCTATATAATCTTATGTTTTTATTGTTTCTATATAATCTTATGTTTTTATTGTTTCTATATAATCTTATGTTTTTATTGTTTCTATATAATCTTATGTTTTTATTGTTTCTATATAATCTTATGTTTTTATTGTTTCTATATAATCTTATGTTTTTATTGTTTCTATATAATCTTATGTTTTTATTGTTTCTATATAATCTTATGTTTTTATTGTTTCTATATAATCTTATGTTTTTATTGTTTCTATATAATCTTATGTGTTTATTGTTTCTATATAATCTTATGTTTTTATTGTTTCTATATAAACTTATGTTTTTATTGTTTCTATATAATCTTATGTTTTTATTGTTTCTATGTAATATTATGTTTTTATTGTTTCTATATAATCTTATGTTTTTATTGTTTCTATATAATCTTATGTTTTTATTGTTTCTATATAATCTTATGTTTTTATTGTTTCTATATAATCTTATGTTTTTATTGTTTCTATATAATCTTATGTTTTTATTGTTTCTATATAATCTTATTAAATTTATTGAATTTTGTTTCTATATAATCTTATGTTTTTATTGTTTCTATATAAGTATATAACTATTTAACAATAAATTTTGTTTCTATATAATCTTATGTTTTTATTGTTTCTATATAATCTTATGTTTTTATTGTTTCTATATAATCTTATGTTTTTATTGTTTCTATATAATCTTATGTTTTTATTGTTTCTATATAATCTTATGTTTTTATTGTTTCTATATAATCTTATGTTTTTATTGTTTCTATATAATCTTATGTTTTTATTGTTTCTATATAATCTTATGTTTTTATTGTTTCTATATAATCTTATGTTTTTATTGTTTCTATATAATCTTATGTTTTTATTGTTTCTATATAATCTTATGTTTTTATTGTTTCTATATAATCTTATGTTTTTATTGTTTCTATATAATCTTATGTTTTTATTGCTACTATGTAATCTTATGTTTTTATTGTTTCTATATAATCTTATGTTTTTATTGTTTCTATGTAATCTTATGGTTTTATTGTTTCTATGTAATCTTATGTTTTTATTGTTTCTATGTAATCTTATGTTTTTATTGTTTCTATGTAATCATGTTTTTATTGTTTCTATATAATCTCATGTTTTTATTGTTTCTATGTAATCATGTTTTTATTGTTTCTATGTAATCTTATGTTTTTATTGTTTCTATATAATCTTATGTTTTTATTGTTTCTATATAATCTTATGTTTTTATTGTTTCTATATAATCTTATGTTTTTATTATTTCTATATAATCTTATGTTTTTATTGTTTCTATGTAATCTTATGTTTTTATTGTTTCTATGTAATCTTATGTTTTTATTGTTTCTATATAATCTTAGGTTTTAATATTTCTATATAATCTTATGTTTTTATTGTTTCTATATAATTTATGTTTTTATTGTTTCTATATAATTTATGTTTTTATTGTTTCTATATAATCTTATTAAATTTATTAAATTTTGTTTCTATATAATCTTATGTTTTTATTGTTTCTATATAAGTATATAACTATTTAACAATAAATTTTGTTTCTATATAATCTTATGTTTTTATTGTTTCTATATAATCTTATGTTTTTATTGTTTCTATATAATCTTATGTTTTTATTGTTTCTATATAATCTTATGTTTTTATTGTTTCTATATAATCTTATGTTTTTATTGTTTCTATATAATCTTATGTTTTTATTGTTTCTATATAATCTTATGTTTTTATTGTTTCTATATAATCTTATGTTTTTATTGTTTCTATATAATCTTATGTTTTTATTGTTTCTATATAATCTTATGTTTTTATTGTTTCTATATAATCTTATATTTTTATTGTTTCTATATAATCTTATGTTTTTATTGTTTCTATATAATCTTATGTTTTTATTGTTTCTATATAATCTTGTTTTTATTGTTTCTATGTAATCTTATGTTTTTATTGTTTCTATGTAATCTCATGTTTTTTTTGTTTCTATATAATCTTATGTTTTTTTTGTTTCTATATAATCTTATGTTTTTATTGTTTCTATATAATCTTATGTTTTTATTGTTTCTATATAATCTTATGTTTTTATTGTTTCTATATAATCTTATGTTTTTATTGTTTCTATATAATCTTATGTTTTTATTGTTTCTATATAATCTTATGTTTTTATTGTTTCTATATAATCTTATGTTTTTATTGTTTCTATATAATCTTATGTTTTTATTGTTTCTATATAATCATGTTTTTATTGTTTCTATATAATCTTATTTTTTATTGTTTCTATATAATCTTATGTTTTTATTGTTTCTATGTAATCTTATGTTTTTATTGTTTCTATGTAATCTCATGTTTTTTTTGTTTCTATATAATCTTATGTTTTTATTGTTTCTATATAATCTTATGTTTTTATTGTTTCTATATAATCTTATGTTTTTATTGTTTCTATATAATCTTATGTTTTTATTGTTTCTATATAATCTTATGTTTTTATTGTTTCTATATAATCTTATTTTTTATTGTTTCTATGTAATATTATGTTTTTATTGTTTCTATGTAATATTATGTTTTTTTTGTTTCTATATAATCTTATGTTTTTATTGTTTCTATATAATCTTACTAGCAAAGATACCCGTGCTTCGCACGGAGCTTTGTTGCGCACTCGGGTACCAAAATCTGTGGGCACCTTTCCAGTAAGTTGATGTTGTAAGAGCAACGATTGCATAAGGTGATTAACATTTTAACTACCTCTTGTAGTGACTGAAATTCAATCAGGAACTTCACAAAACATTTTCATCAAAAAGGAAGGTTACTTGATGTTACATAGTAAATTTTTCATTGAAGTCATTTTCAACTCTTGCTTAAATTTTATCTTGCACATTCAATACTAAAAACTTACCACAATCAGATCATGTCAGTTTTTCCTCATATCCATTTCTCGAACTTTTCACTAAAGAGCCTCAGGGTAAACTACATTTCTGCTGCTTTGATTTGGAGCCAGAATGTAGAGTTTTTCTGAACTTCCTGTCCGGCTGATGGAGACGTAGAACATACCATGACTGAAGCAGTCTGATGTCAAGTCTACGCCAATGGTGTTAAATGTCTGACCTTGACTTTTGTTTATGCTCATTGCAAAACACACCTTCACAGGAAATTGGAGTCTCCGGAATTTAAATGGAAGTACTGAGTCCGATGGAACTAAGGGGATCCTTGGCAGTAGAACGGTTTCGCCTTTTTAGGGACCACAGGAAATGGTGGCCTCAAGTACATTGGTGTGCAATCTGGTGATAACACATCTGGTTCCGTTTGTTATTTTTGGCGGTTCCAAGGATCGAAGAATCATGATTGGCGATCCAATTTTGAGATTTAAAATGTGTGGAGGCATTCCAGATATCTCCAAAGAGTTTAAAAACTCCACAGGGTAGTGAACAGCTTCATATTCATTAGTAGCTGAATCAACTGACTTGTATTGCTTTGTGTCTCCTGGAAATTCATCCATTATTGAATTGTTCAAATGATTCACATTGCTGTTTAATGGCGAAATAATAGCCCTCTCAGCAAGCCAATCCGGTGATTTTCCATTGTTTTGCAGGTCTGGGTACACTTTGTCTTTCAGTTGCTTCTGATTACCGACACATTTACCAAGCGCAGTTGGAATCTTAATTGTGTCAGGTGAAGAAGTGATAGGAAACTGACCATTACCGATTTGGAGAAGCAATTTTGAGAAGTCTGCTGCAGCTGTGTTATCAGAGATATAGGCTCTCATATTAGTAGTCAGTCTCTTCACTATAACGTGCCTCCAGAGATAGGATTGTTTCAAACTTGCATTGACAATGTTAGCCCTTGTGCCATTTTTAACCACTGGGAGGATTTGACGGAAATCACCGCAAAATAAGGTTGGAATGCCACCCATGGGATTCTTGTTTCCTGTGATGTCTTGCAGTGTTCGGTCAATTGCTTCATAAGCACTCTTGTGCGTCATTGGGGCTTCGTCTACAATGATTGCAGAGGTGTCTCTAATTACATTTGCCAAGGCTGAGTTACCAGTAATTTTGCAAACTGGCTGATCCATTCGATGAGTATCCAAGGGTACTTTAAAAGTGCTGTGAAGAGTGCGGCCACCTTGTAGTAGAGTAGCAGCAATGCCACTGAATGCTGTTGCAAGCACAATCTTTCTCATGGATCTAATCTTTGCAAGGATCAAATTGATTACAAAAGTCTTGCCCGTACCACCTGGAGCATCAAGAAACATCATGTTTTTGTTCATTTCACCTTGTGCTTCCAACATTGCCATGAATGAATTGTAAACTTCTCTTTGAGAATCGGTCAGTTTTTCTTGCATATTTTCTGCTTGTAGGGAAGTTCTTCAAGATTATAAGTAACTTCACGTTGATACTCTCTACCGAGTCTTTCATCTCTCCCTTGCATTGGTGCAGGTAATCCATAGCTTGCCAATGGTTGACCGCACATAAGGAGAACTTTTTCTTCAATTAGACAAAGAGTTTTATTGTAGATGTCCTCATTAAAATCTGCTTCTGGATTGTTAACTTCTTGCCTGTATCTGTGAAGAATGTCTTCAGATATTAATTCACGAAAAGCCATCCAGATCTCAAGAGGATTTCTTGGCTCACAGGCTGTTAAAATTATCACAAATAGGCTTCGCAAATTTGAAGGTGATTGAGTGGCACTTGCCTCTCCTACTGCTTGATGCAAGTGATGGTCATTTTCTAGAAGGCCTCGAGCAAGGCACGCTGCTCTGTATGTTTCAAACACCTGACCATTGTATGCTCGCAAATTTTGAAATGAAGTTGGACCAGCAACCTCATTGAGCAACAGGCGTAAGAAATAACACTCCCCTGCTTTTGGACTAATCGTGTAGATTCTCCCAATGCATGGTGCCTTCCATACATCATCATTTTCAGTACCTTCAACTTGTACCCCACGCATTCTTCTCATCCATTTCTTTGTCGATTTGTTCCAAGTGTAAAACTCAGGGACTTCTACGTATTTGAGACCCCTTGCAAAGTCATCCTCATGGCAGAGTTGAAAAAATGCTGTCAAAGTTGTGGCAGGCGGTGGACCTTGGGCTCGTTCCAGAGCAGTATCAGCTGAGAACATGACACGCTGCCCATTTTCAAGATGAACAGAAAGTTGTACAATTGGGGGGAAATGTTCATGGATGGGATGTTCCAATATCCTCCAGGCTGCCTCTGAACTGCCGACATACCTTGCATTCTGGAACTGCTGGATCTCATCCACAATGTGACTTTGTACTTGGCCTTGTTGGTTAGCTGCTCCATCAGTTCTTTGTAGTTCAAACACTGCTTGATCACATCCTTTATTCACGTATTTGAGGACATATTTGATGCTTTGGATCGAGCTGCAAATTTCTACGTTAATGTGAGCGTTGAACTGCTGAAGGAGGACCTTGTTGTACGGAACAATCCACTGGTTTGTTATTTCTTGGTTAACATACCGACCATTTCTCTTCATCCTTATTGTACCAGTCTGGCCTCCATCTTCTGGTTTTCTTCGCCTGTACTTGGGGTAAGAGTCTTGGCCTTGCTTGGTACACTGAAGAAATTCTTTTGGGTATTTTTTGGAACATTTGTTGTCAATCATACATGGACAATTTGGATTAAATGGTCCACAAGGTCCATGCACCATATGTGCCATCACTTTAGCATGAAGATCAGGATCTTCCTCTTTGTCAGGGATCTCTGCAGATATGCAGAGATCCATTTTTTCTGGTAGAAGTTTGTCCTCTGGGGCCTGCCAGGTGAGGATGTGTGCATGCGGCAGTCCTCTTTTTTGATATTCAATACTGTACAGGAAAGCCCTCAACCTGCCAAATCCTCCCTTTTTAATAAATTCAAGTAACTTTTTTAGCTTCTTCCTGAAAACCCTGGCAACAATATCTGGACGATCCTGAGGGTCTTGCCCTTGAAGACAATTTTCTGTAATTTCTGTCCACTTTGGATTTGTTGTGAACATGATGAAGAGGTCGGCTCGGCCCATTCGCCGAACATATGCCATGGCATCACTTTGACGCTCAAACATGTATTGAGGGCCTCCTGTATAAGTTGCCGGAAGTACAACTCGTTGACCAAACTGTTCTGGATTCCCATCCTCCCTAAGAATTGAATCTCTCAAGTTGCTATAATTGTCAGCTCTCAGGGTCTGTTGCTCACGCCTCAGGAACTGTAAACGTTCTGTTTCAATCTTGCAGTACACATCCACCAGCCATTGTTGAAATAGCCTTCGGTACCAGAGAAAATAGTTTCCAGGCCGAGTCATTAAATGGTACGAATAAAATTGCTGTTGGGTAACTTTTCGCCCATTGGATGCCTTCATGTAGATGTTGTAAGATGGAGAACCATAGGGGTACATTAACGGGTACATTAAAGTATCGTAGAGGGGATGTAGTTCGGAGATCCATTTTAATGTATCATTTCTAAAACGCAAGACAATATCCCGGTTAGCTGTTGGTTCATTCTCCATTAATATTCCAATCTCATACGTTGTTGTTGGAGCATTGAATCGCCGTGGATGCTCTTCTTGCGGCCTTCGGTCTTCCCTTATGACAACTTTATGTTCTACCAAGTGTTCTTCTTCAATCCTCTCCTTTGTTGTTTTCAGCTGACAAATAAAGCTGTTGTTCTCATGTAAAAATTCAGTCAGACTTTGGAGAATGTCTCTATTGAGTCTACTGTCACGTCCCCGATTATGTAGTTCCTCTTCCAGACTATCCAAGAAGTAGACTTGAATAAACTTTGCTGTTTCATCTTCAGGTGGTAAAAGACTCCCAATCTGGTGGCAAACCTGGCCTCGAATTCTAAAAGAAGGATTCCACCCATGTACTGCCGCAATTTTGTGACCAAATGATGTCATTGCAAAACAATTGTTATAACTGCGTAGATTTTGCAGAAAATCTTTAGAGATGGGACCATTGCCGGAGAGCAAATCTTGAAGCAACTGAGGCAGTGGTGGAAAGCTATCAAGCACAACTTTGCCAGAAGAACAACAACAACCAGGGGTTTCTCCTTTAAATTTTACAGCTGAGCAATGTTGACATACTTTGTCCATTTTTCCTGTATCAGCTGTAGTGAGAGAGTCATTTTTGTTGTAGAGCAATCCTTTTCTATTGCAGTGTTCTATTTCATGGTGTCTCAAAGCAGTCATTCGTTGTCTAGCTGCCTCGTTTTCTGTCAATTGCTGGGGCAAAGTCATACTCTCTCTCCATGCAGCCTCTCGTTGTTGCCCTTGGTATAGGCGAAAGCTTCGTTGGGTTTCCGATTCATTCTGATGTCGTTGAGCCACTCTCAACTCACCTTGTGTACGTCTACTTACCTCATATAATTCATTCGATCGTAATATTGCTTCTCTTTCCAGTGCATATCTTTGCCTTTCTTGAATTTCATCTTGTAATGAATTTAACCGCCTTACAGCATGTCTAGTTCTGTCAGCTTCACGTTGGGTTTCTCTTTCCAAATCTGACAGTCTTGCTCTCCTTTCTCTTTGACGTATCCTGTTAAGTTCTAGACGTCTTTCTCTATCTGAATTGTTTTCATTGGAGCGAATTGCAGCAACTCTTAGTCTATTAGCTTCCAATCTTTCCATTCTTTCTTCCTCACTTTCGTTTCTACTTCGTTTGGGTGGCATAATTTCGGTTTTAAACGGAATTGTTTAACGATATTAATGATTGTAAATTAATTAAGCGTAAAGGAAATGTATACTAACTGAAATGGACGAACTATAAATAATATTTCTGAATAGTACAATTATAAACAATTATGCCTCCCCACGGGACAGAGTTAGACACCAGGGTCGTTTTTTAACGTGGAGAAAAGGTACAAAAATAAAAATTGTCTCAGTCGTGAAGGATTTCTCCTCCACCGAAAGAGAACAAGAAAATGAAGTGCAGCATCTGAAGAACAGATACTACACTTTGATCTTGACCAAAAGGAATGAATAAAAGCGACCTACGTGTGACTCATTACTTCCGGGTGTAAACGTCACAGTCTAAAAGTAATAATTAAAAAAAAAAGTAAATGTAAAATAAATGTAATACCAACTTAGGTTAACTAAGTAAACAGTACAATTAAAACAGTTCTATTAAAACAAATAATTACTAAGATCTAGGTAATTGTTAGTCTCATTGTTATGGTTTTAAAGAAAAAAATGTGTAAAAAAAAGTTCTGCTTTTGTGAGTACGTGTATTTCTTTTAAATTACATAACCTTTTTATTTTATTATTTATATCTCTTTTAAATTTATATATTTTGTTAGTAAACTGGAAGAAATTCAGTTGAATAAAACCTTGTTCGTGTTCTTTACGTTAAACTCATATTTTTATAAAAGGTTCATCCGGTTTAAAGAAAGCACTAAGTTTAAATAAGACTGGAAATAACTAATTCAATATATAAATAGAAAAATGAAATAAATATAAGCTTTAAGTCTTAAGATAGTAATAATCAAAATGTAATAAATTATTTGTAGTTCAAATCTATGATAAACAGGCTTTCGAAATAGGCTCGACCAGAAAGATTAAATTGGAACGAAATTATAATCTCCGTGCCATTTTCAAAACAACCCCACAAAAGTAACGGTATCCTGCAGTTGGTTAAAATGACAACGTTGGTTGTAAGAAAAATGTAAAAGAAAATGCGCTTATCTGTTTATTTTGACCTGTTTTATTTAATTAAAAAAAAATTGGCTATAACTGGAAGAGAGCGTTATGTTTTGGGGGTTGTTTAAAAAATAGAATGGAAATAAAGTTAGTTCCGTTTTAATTGTCTTTAATTGCGGCAAGCGCTAACAAAATCGAAAAATCACTGTTTACATTCGAAATGTTAACTTTTATAGGTTTACAGGTTTGCTGAAAAGGCTGGGGGTGTTTAATACAATTATTTTACTAAATTGATTTTTTTCATTTAAAAATAAAATTATTTCTTTTTTAATAAAGTTTTATTTTAAAATATTTGTTTTTGTTTATTTATATAAAATTACGATAGTTGAATTGTATTCTTTCAATTATATTGGCAAGTAAAATATAAAAGATTAAAACGGAACGAAATTGAAATTTCCATTACATTTTCAATACAATCCCAAAACATAAAGCTTTGCTCGCCAATGAATTGTTTTGATAATATACGTAAAGTGAAATAAATCGAATATAAAATTAAATGAAAATATATTAAATAATTAAATGTTAAATAGATTTTGTAAATAGTACAGTTGAAATGATTAGAATATTTCCAATACGTAATAAGGTCGAGGTAATTAGTTAAAGAGATTTAATATAATGTGATATGCAAATGAGCATAAGTCATTCGATATGGGGGTGGTTTGTAGACTAGTATATAAAGAAATTAGGCATAGATTCTTATGTCTCCTATAACAGAAACATCCTAAAATGGGTTCTAATGTTTCTCTACCAGGAGAGATCTACCCTCTTACCTCCTTTATATTTCGTTGATGATGGAGAGCTGTACACACAGACAGAAACACACAAACCCTATTACTTTATAAAAATATAGATGTTTTTATTGTTTCTATATAATCTTATGTTTTTATTGTTTCTATATAATCTTATGTTTTTATTGTTTCTATATAATCTTATGTTTTTATTGTTTCTATATAATCTTATGTTTTTATTGTTTCTATATAATCTTATGTTTTTATTGTTTCTATATAATCTTATGTTTTTATTGTTTCTATATAATCTTATGTTTTTATTGTTTCTATATAATCTTATGTTTTTATTGTTTCTATATAATCTTATGTTTTTATTGTTTCTATATAATCTTATGTTTTTATTGTTTCTATATAATCTTATGTTTTTATTGTTTCTATATAATCTTATGTTTTTATTGTTTCTATATAATCTTATGTTTTTATTGTTTCTATATAATCTTATGTTTTTATTATTTCTATATAATCTTATGTTTTTATTGTTTCTATGTAATCTTATGTTTTTATTGTTTCTATGTAATCTTATGTTTTTATTGTTTCTATATAATCTTAGGTTTTAATGTTTCTATATAATCTTATGTTTTTATTGTTTCTATATAATCTTATGTTTTTATTGTTTCTATGTAATCTTATGTTTTTATTGTTTCTATATAAACTTATGTTTTTATTGTTTCTATATAATCTTATGTTTTTATTGTTTCTATATAATCTTATGTTTTTATTGTTTCTATATAATCTTATGTTTTTATTGTTTCTATATAATCTTATGTTTTTATTGTTACTATATAATCTTATGTTTTTATTGTTTCTATATAATCTTATGTTTTTATTGTTTCTATATAATCTTATGTTTTTATTGTTTCTATATAATCTTATGTTTTTATTGTTTCTATATAATCTTATGTTTTTATTGTTTCTATATAATCTTATGTTTTTATTGTTTCTATATAAACTTATGTTTTTATTGTTTCTATATAATCTTATGTTTTTATTGTTTCTATGTAATATTATGTTTTTATTGTTTCTATATAATCTTATGTTTTTATTGTTTCTATATAATCTTATGTTTTTATTGTTTCTATATAATCTTATGTTTTTATTGTTTCTATATAATCTTATGTTTTTATTGTTTCTATATAATCTTATGTTTTTATTGTTTCTATGTAATCTTATGTTTTTATTGTTTCTATGTAATCTTATGTTTTTATTGTTTCTATGTAATCATGTTTTTATTGTTTCTATGTAATCATGTTTTTATTGTTTCTATATAATCTCATGTTTTTATTGTTTCTATGTAATCATGTTTTTATTGTTTCTATGTAATCTTATGTTTTTATTGTTTCTATGTAATCTTATGTTTTTATTGTTTCTATGTAATCATGTTTTTATTGTTTCTATATAATCTCATGTTTTTATTGTTTCTATATAATCTTATGTTTTTATTGTTTCTATATAATCTTATGTTTTTATTGTTTCTATATAATCTTATGTTTTTATTGTTTCTATATAATCTTATGTTTTTATTGTTTCTATATAATCTTATGTTTTTATTGTTTCTATATAATCTTATGTTTTTATTGTTTCTATATAATCTTATGTTTTTATTGTTTCTATATAATCTTATGTTTTTATTGTTTCTATATAATCTTGTTTTTATTGTTTCTATATAATCTTATGTTTTTATTGTTTCTATATAATCTTATGTTTTTATTGTTTCTATATAATCTTATGTTTTTATTGTTTCTATATAATCTTATGTTTTTATTATTTCTATATAATCTTATGTTTTTATTGTTTCTATGTAATCTTATGTTTTTATTGTTTCTATGTAATCTTATGTTTTTATTGTTTCTATGTAATCTTATGTTTTTATTGTTTCTATATAATCTTAGGTTTTAATATTTCTATATAATCTTATGTTTTTATTGTTTCTATATAATTTATGTTTTTATTGTTTCTATATAATCTTATTAAATTTATTAAATTTTGTTTCTATATAATCTTATGTTTTTATTGTTTCTATATAAGTATATAACTATTTAACAATAAATTTTGTTTCTATATAATCTTATGTTTTTATTGTTTCTATATAATCTTATGTTTTTATTGTTTCTATATAATCTTATGTTTTTATTGTTTCTATATAATCTTATGTTTTTATTGTTTCTATATAATCTTATGTTTTTATTGTTTCTATATAATCTTATGTTTTTATTGTTTCTATATAATCTTATGTTTTTATTGTTTCTATATAATCTTATGTTTTTATTGTTTCTATATAATCTTATGTTTTTATTGTTTCTATATAATCTTATGTTTTTATTGTTTCTATATAATCTTATGTTTTTATTGTTTCTATATAATCTTATATTTTTATTGTTTCTATATAATCTTATATTTTTATTGTTTCTATATAATCTTATGTTTTTATTGTTTCTATGGAATCTTATGTTTTTATTGTTTCTACATAATCTTGTTTTTATTGTTTCTATGTAAACTTATGTTTTTATTGTTACTATATAATCTTATGTTTTTATTGTTTCTATATAATCTTATGTTTTTATTGTTTCTATATAATCTTATGTTTTTATTGTTACTATATAATCTTATGTTTTTATTGTTTCTATATAATCTTATGTTTTTATTGTTTCTATATAATCTTATGTTTTTATTGTTTCTATATAATCTTATGTTTTTATTGTTTCTATATAATCTTATGTTTTTTTTTATATATAATCTTATGTTTTTATTGTTTCTATATAATCTTATGTTTTTATTGTTTCTATATAATCTTATGTTTTTATTGTTTCTATATAATCTTATGTTTTTATTGTTTCTATGTAATCGTAAGTTTTTATTGTTTCTATGTAATCTTATGTTTTTATTGTTTCTATGTAATCTTATGTTTTTATTGTTTCTATATAATCTTATGTTTTTATTGTTTCTATGTAATCTTATTTTTTTATTGTTTCTATATAATCTTATGTTTTTATTGTTTCTATGTAATCTTATGTTTTTATTGTTTCTATGTAATATTATGTTTTTATTGTTTCTATATAATCTTATGTTTTTATTGTTTCTATGTAATATGTTTTTTTGTTTCTATATAATCTTATGTTTTTATTGTTTCTATATAATCTCATGTTTTTATTGTTTCTATATAATCTTATGTTTTTATTGTTTCTATATAATCTTATGTTTTTATTGTTTCTATATAATCTTATGTTTTTATTGTTTCTATATAATCTTATGTTTTTATTGTTTCTATATAATCTTATGTTTTTATTGTTTCTATGTAATATTATGTTTTTATTGTTTCTATGTAATATTATGTTTTTATTGTTTCTATATAATCTTATGTTTTTATTGTTTCTATATAATCTTATGTTTTTATTGTTTGTATATAATCTTATGTTTTTATTGTTTCTATATAATCTTATGTTTTTATTGTTTCTATATAATCTTATGTTTTTATTGTTTCTATGTAATATTATGTTTTTATTGTTTCTATGTAATATTATGTTTTTATTGTTTCTATGTAATATCATGTTTTTATTGTTTCTATATAATCTCATGTTTTTATTGTTTCTATATAATCTCATGTTTTTATTGTTTCTATGTAATATTATGTTTTTATTGTTTCTATGTAATCTTATGTTTTTATTGTTTCTATATAATCTTATGTTTTTATTGTTTCTATATAATCTTATGTTTTTATTGTTTCTATATAATCTTATGTTTTTATTGTTTCTATGTAATATTATGTTTTTATTGTTTCTATGTAATATTATGTTTTTATTGTTTCTATGTAATATTATGTTTTTATTGTTTCTATGTAATATTATGTTTTTATTGTTTCTATGTAATATTATGTTTTTATTGTTTCTATGTAATATTATGTTTTTATTGTTTCTATGTAATATTATGTTTTTATTGTTTCTATGTAATATTATGTTTTTATTGTTTCTATGTAATATTATGTTTTTATTGTTTCTATGTAATCTTATTTTTTTATTGTTTCTATATAATCTTATGTTTTTATTGTTTCTATATAATCTTATGTTTTTATTGTTTCTATATAATCTTATGTTTTTATTGTTTCTCTGTAATATTATGTTTTTATTGTTTCTATATAATCTTATGTTTTTATTGTTTCTATATAATCTTATGTTTTTATTGTTTCTATATAATCTTATGTTTTTATTGTTTCTATATAATCTTATGTTTTTATTGTTTCTATATAATCTTATGTTTTTATTGTTTCTATGTAATCTTATGTTTTTATTGTTTCTATGTAATCTTATGTTTTTATTGTTTCTATATAATCTTATGTTTTTATTGTTTCTATATAATCTTATGTTTTTATTGTTTCTATATAATCTTATGTTTTTATTGTTTCTATGTAATCTTATGTTTTTATTGTTTCTATGTAATCTTATGTTTTTATTGTTTCTATATAATCTTATGTTTTTATTGTTTCTATATAATCTTATGTTTTTATTGTTTCTATGTAATCTTATTTTGTTATTGTTTCTATTTAATCTTATGTTTTTATTGTTTCTATATAATCTTATGTTTTTATTGTTTCTATATAATCTTATTTTTTATTGTTTCTATGTAATCTTATAATGTTTTTATTGTTTCTATGTAATCTTATTTTTTTATTGTTTCTATGTAATCTTATAATGTTTTTATTGTTTCTATGTAATCTTATAATGTTTTGATTGTTTCTATGTAATCTTATAATGTTTTGATTGTTTCTATGTAATCTTATGTTTTTATTGTTTCTATGTAATCTTATAATGTTTTTATTGTTTCTATGTAATCTTATAATGTTTTGATTGTTTCTATGTAATCTTATGTTTTTATTGTTTCTATGTAATCTTATAATGTTTTTATTGTTTCTATATAATCTTATGTTTTATTGTTTCTATGTAATCTTATGTTTTTATTGTTTCTATGTAATATTATGTTTTTATTGTTTCTATGTAATATTATGTTTTTATTGTTTCTATGTAATATTATGTTTTTATTGTTTCTATATAATCTCATGTTTTTATTGTTTCTATATAATCTTATGTTTTTATTGTTTCTATATAATCTTATGTTTTTATTGTTTCTATGTAATCTTATGTTTTTATTGTTTCTATATAATCTTATGTTTTTATTGTTTCTATATAATCTTATGTTTTTATTGTTTCTATGTAATATTATGTTTTTATTGTTTCTATATAATCTTATTATGTTTTTATTGTTTCTATATAATCTTATTTTTTATTGTTTCTATGTAATCTTATAATGTTTTTATTGTTTCTATGTAATCTTATGTTTTTATTGTTTCTATGTAATCTTATAATGTTTTTATTGTTTCTATGTAATCTTATAATGTTTTGATTGCTTCTATGTAATCTTATGTTTTTATTGTTTCTATGTAATCTTATGTTTTTATTGTTTCTATGTAATCTTATGTTTTTATTGTTTCTATGTAATCTTCTAATGTTTTTATTGTTTCTATGTAATCTTATGTTTTTATTGTTTCTATGTAATCTTATGTTTTTATTGTTTCTATGTAATCATGTTTTTATTGTTTCTATGTAATCATGTTTTTATTGTTTCTATATAATCTCATGTTTTTATTGTTTCTATATAATCTTATGTTTTTATTGTTTCTATATAATCTTATGTTTTTATTGTTTCTATATAATCTTATGTTTTTATTGTTTCTATATAATCTTATGTTTTTATTGTTTCTATATAATCTTATGTTTTTATTGTTTCTATATAATCTTATGTTTTTATTGTTTCTATATAATCTTATGTTTTTATTGTTTCTATATAATCTTATGTTTTTATTGTTTCTATATAATCTTGTTTTTATTGTTTCTATATAATCTTATGTTTTTATTGTTTCTATATAATCTTATGTTTTTATTGTTTCTATATAATCTTATGTTTTTATTATTTCTATATAATCTTATGTTTTTATTGTTTCTATGTAATCTTATGTTTTTATTGTTTCTATGTAATCTTATGTTTTTATTGTTTCTATATAATCTTAGGTTTTAATATTTCTATATAATCTTATGTTTTTATTGTTTCTATATAATTTATGTTTTTATTGTTTCTATATAATCTTATTAAATTTATTAAATTTTGTTTCTATATAATCTTATGTTTTTATTGTTTCTATATAAGTATATAACTATTTAACAATAAATTTTGTTTCTATATAATCTTATGTTTTTATTGTTTCTATATAATCTTATGTTTTTATTGTTTCTATATAATCTTATGTTTTTATTGTTTCTATATAATCTTATGTTTTTATTGTTTCTATATAATCTTATGTTTTTATTGTTTCTATATAATCTTATGTTTTTATTGTTTCTATATAATCTTATGTTTTTATTGTTTCTATATAATCTTATGTTTTTATTGTTTCTATATAATCTTATGTTTTTATTGTTTCTATATAATCTTATGTTTTTATTGTTTCTATATAATCTTATGTTTTTATTGTTTCTATATAATCTTATGTTTTTATTGTTTCTATATAATCTTATGTTTTTATTGTTTCTATATAATCTTATGTTTTTATTGTTTCTATATAATCTTATGTTTTTATTGTTTCTATATAATCTTATGTTTTTATTGTTTCTATATAATCTTATTTTTTATTGTTTCTATGTAATATTATGTTTTTATTGTTTCTATGTAATATTATGTTTTTTTTGTTTCTATATAATCTTATGTTTTTATTGTTTCTATATAATCTTATGTTTTTATTGTTTCTATATAATCTTATGTTTTTATTGTTTCTATATAATCTTATGTTTTTATTGTTTCTATATAATCTTATGTTTTTATTGTTTCTATATAATCTTATGTTTTTATTGTTTCTATATAATCTTATGTTTTTATTGTTTCTATATAATCTTATGTTTTTTTTTTCTATATAATCTTATGTTTTTATTGTTTCTATATAATCTTATGTTTTTATTGTTTCTATATAATCTTATGTTTTTATTGTTTCTATATAATCTTATGTTTTTATTGTTTCTATATAATCATGTTTTTATTGTTTCTATGTAATCTTATGTTTTTATTGTTTCTATGTAATCTTATGTTTTTATTGTTTCTATGTAATATTATGTTTTTATTGTTTCTATATAATCTTATGTTTTTATTGTTTCTATATAATCTTATGTTTTTATTGTTTCTATATAATCTTATGTTTTTATTGTTTCTATATAATCTTATGTTTTTATTGTTTCTATGTAATCGTAAGTTTTTATTGTTTCTATGTAATCTTATGTTTTTATTGTTTCTATGTAATCTTATGTTTTTATTGTTTCTATATAATCTTATGTTTTTATTGTTTCTATGTAATCTTATTTTTTTATTGTTTCTATATAATCTTATGTTTTTATTGTTTCTATGTAATCTTATGTTTTTATTGTTTCTATGTAATATTATGTTTTTATTGTTTCTATATAATCTTATGTTTTTATTGTTTCTATGTAATATGTTTTTTTGTTTCTATATAATCTTATGTTTTTATTGTTTCTATATAATCTTATGTTTTTATTGTTTCTATATAATCTTATGTTTTTATTGTTTCTATATAATCTTATGTTTTTATTGTTTCTATATAATCTTATGTTTTTATTGTTTCTATATAATCTTATGTTTTTATTGTTTCTATGTAATCTTATGTTTTTATTGTTTCTATGTAATCTTATGTTTTTATTGTTTCTATGTAATATTATGTTTTTATTGTTTCTATATAATCTTATGTTTTTATTGTTTCTATATAATCTTATGTTTTTATTGTTTCTATATAATCTTATGTTTTTATTGTTTCTATATAATCTTATGTTTTTATTGTTTCTATGTAATATTATGTTTTTATTGTTTCTATGTAATATTATGTTTTTATTGTTTCTATGTAATATTATGTTTTTATTGTTTCTATATAATCTCATGTTTTTATTGTTTCTATATAATCTCATGTTTTTATTGTTTCTATATAATCTTATGTTTTTATTGTTTCTATGTAATATTATGTTTTTATTGTTTCTATGTAATCTTATGTGTTTATTGTTTCTATATAATCTTATGTTTTTATTGTTTCTATATAATCTTATGTTTTTATTGTTTCTATGTAATATTATGTTTTTATTGTTTCTATGTAATATTATGTTTTTATTGTTTCTATGTAATATTATGTTTTTATTGTTTCTATGTAATATTATGTTTTTATTGTTTCTATGTAATATTATGTTTTTATTGTTTCTATGTAATATTATGTTTTTATTGTTTCTATGTAATATTATGTTTTTATTGTTTCTATGTAATATTATGTTTTTATTGTTTCTATGTAATCTTATTTTTTTATTGTTTCTATATAATCTTATGTTTTTATTGTTTCTATATAATCTTATGTTTTTATTGTTTCTATATAATCTTATGTTTTTATTGTTTCTATATAATCTTATGTTTTTATTGTTTCTATATAAACTTATGTTTTTATTGTTTCTCTGTAATATTATGTTTTTATTGTTTCTATATAATCTTATGTTTTTATTGTTTCTATATAATCTTATGTTTTTATTGTTTCTATATAATCTTATGTTTTTATTGTTTCTATATAATCTTATGTTTTTATTGTTTCTATATAATCTTATGTTTTTATTGTTTCTATGTAATCTTATGTTTTTATTGTTTCTATGTAATATTATGTTTTTATTGTTTCTATATAATCTTATGTTTTTATTGTTTCTATATAATCTTATGTTTTTATTGTTTCTATGTAATCTTATGTTTTTATTGTTTCTATGTAATCTTATGTTTTTATTGTTTCTATATAATCTTATGTTTTTATTGTTTCTATATAATCTTATGTTTTTATTGTTTCTATGTAATCTTATTTTGTTATTGTTTCTATTTAATCTCATGTTTTGATTGTTTCTATGTAATCTTATAATGTTTTGATTGTTTCTATGTAATCTTATGTTTTTATTGTTTCTATGTAATCTTATAATGTTTTTATTGTTTCTATATAATCTTATGTTTTATTGTTTCTATGTAATCTTATGTTTTTATTGTTTCTATGTAATATTATGTTTTTATTGTTTCTATGTAATATTATGTTTTTATTGTTTCTATGTAATATTATGTTTTTATTGTTTCTATATAATCTCATGTTTTTATTGTTTCTATATAATCTTATGTTTTTATTGTTTCTATATAATCTTATGTTTTTATTGTTTCTATGTAATATTATTTTTTTATTGTTTCTATGTAATCTTATGTTTTTATTGTTTCTATATAATCTTATGTTTTTATTGTTTCTATATAATCTTATGTTTTTATTGTTTCTATGTAATATTATGTTTTTATTGTTTCTATATAATCTTATTATGTTTTTATTGTTTCTATATAATCTTATTTTTTATTGTTTCTATGTAATCTTATAATGTTTTTATTGTTTCTATGTAATCTTATGTTTTTATTGTTTCTATGTAATCTTATAATGTTTTTATTGTTTCTATGTAATCTTATAATGTTTTGATTGCTTCTATGTAATCTTATCTTTTTATTGTTTCTATGTAATCTTATGTTTTTATTGTTTCTATGTAATCTTATGTTTTTATTGTTTCTATGTAATCTTATAATGTTTTTATTGTTTCTATGTAATCTTTAATGTTTTGATTGTTTCTATGTAATCTTATGTTTTGATTGTTTCTATGTAATCTTATAATGTTTTTATTGTTTCTATGTAATCTTATAATGTTTTTATTGTTTCTATGTAATCTTATAATGTTTTTATTGTTTCTATGTAATCTTATAATGTTTTGATTGTTTCTATGTAATCTTATGTTTTTATTGTTTCTATGTAATCTTATAATGTTTTGATTGTTTCTATGTAATCTTATGTTTTTATTGTTTCTATATAATCTTATTTTTTTTTTGTTTCTATATAATCTTATGTTTTTTTTGTTTGTATATAATCTTATGTTTTTTTTGTTTCTATATAATCTTTTTTTTTTCATTGCTACTATATAATAGTATGTTTTTATTGTTTCTATATAATCTTATGTTTTTTTTGTTTCTATATAATTTTTTTTTTTTGTTTCTATATAATCTTATTTTTTCATTGCTACTATATAATAGTATGTTTTTATTGTTTCTATATTATGTTTTTATTGTTTCTATATAATCTTATGTTTTTATTGTTTCTATATAATCTTATGTTTTTATTGTTTCTATATAATCTTATGTTTTTATTGTTTCTATATAATCTTATGTTTTTATTGTTTCTATATAATCTTCTGTTTTTATTGTTTCTATATAATCTTATGTTTTTATTGTTTCTATATAATCTTATGTTTTTATTGTTTCTATATAATCTTATGTTTTTATTTTTTCTATATAATCTTATGTTTTTATTGTTTCTATATAATCTTATGTTTTTATTGTTTCTATATAAACTTATGTTTTTATTGTTTCTATATAATCTTATGTTTTTATTGTTTCTATGTAATATTATGTTTTTATTGTTTCTATATAATCTTATGTTTTTATTGTTTCTATATAATCTTATGTTTTTATTGTTTCTATATAATCTTATGTTGTTATTGTTTCTATATAATCTTATTAAATTTATTGAATTTTGTTTCTATATAATCTTATGTTTTTATTGTTTCTATATAAGTATATAACTATTTAACAATAAATTTTGTTTCTATATAATATTATGTTTTTATTGTTTCTATATAATCTTATGTTTTTATTGTTTCTATATAATCTTATGTTTTTATTGTTTCTATATAATCTTATGTTTTTATTGTTTCTATATAATCTTATGTTTTTATTGTTTCTATATAATCTTATGTTTTTATTGTTTCTATATAATCTTATGTTTTTATTGTTTCTATATAATCTTATGTTTTTATTGTTTCTATATAATCTTATGTTTTTATTGTTTCTATATAATCTTATGTTTTTATTGTTTCTATATAATCTTATGTTTTTATTGTTTCTATATAATCTTATGTTTTTATTGTTTCTATATAATCTTATGTTTTTATTGCTACTATGTAATCTTATGTTTTTATTGTTTCTATATAATCTTATGTTTTTATTGTTTCTATGTAATCTTATGTTTTTATTGTTTCTATGTAATCTTATGTTTTTATTGTTTCTATGTAATCATGTTTTTATTGTTTCTATGTAATCATGTTTTTATTGTTTCTATGTAATCTTATGTTTTTATTGTTTCTATGTAATCTTATGTTTTTATTGTTTCTATATAATCTTGTTTTTATTGTTTCTATATAATCTTGTTTTTATTGTTTCTATATAATCTTATGTTTTTATTGTTTCTATATAATCTTATGTTTTTATTGTTTCTATATAATCTTATGTTTTTATTATTTCTATATAATCTTATGTTTTTATTGTTTCTATGTAATCTTATGTTTTTATTGTTTCTATATAATCTTAGGTTTTAATATTTCTATATAATCTTATGTTTTTATTGTTTCTATATAATTTATGTTTTTATTGTTTCTATATAATCTTATTAAATTCATTAAATTTTGTTTCTATATAATCTTATGTTTTTATTGTTTCTATATAAGTATATAACTATTTAACAATAAATTTTGTTTCTATATAATCTTATGTTTTTATTGTTTCTATATAATCTTATGTTTTTATTGTTTCTATATAATCTTATGTTTTTATTGTTTCTATATAATCTTATGTTTTTATTGTTTCTATATAATCTTATGTTTTTATTGTTTCTATATAATCTTATGTTTTTATTGTTTCTATATAATCTTATGTTTTTATTGTTTCTATATAATCTTATGTTTTTATTGTTTCTATATAATCTTATGTTTTTATTGTTTCTATGTAATCTCATGTTTTTTTTGTTTCTATATAATCTTATGTTTTTTTTGTTTCTATATAATCTTATGTTTTTATTGTTTCTATATAATCTTATGTTTTTATTGTTTCTATATAATCTTATGTTTTTATTGTTTCTATATAATCTTATGTTTTTATTGTTTCTATATAATCTCATGTTTTTATTGTTTCTATATAATCTTATTTTTTATTGTTTCTATGTAATATTATGTTTTTATTGTTTCTATGTAATATTATGTTTTTTTTGTTTCTATATAATCTTATGTTTTTATTGTTTCTATATAATCTTATGTTTTTATTGTTTCTATATAATCTTATGTTTTTATTGTTTCTATATAATCTTATGTTTTTATTGTTTCTATATAATCTTATGTTTTTATTGTTTCTATATAATCTTATGTTTTTTTTTTTCTATATAATCTTATGTTTTTATTGTTTCTATATAATCTTATGTTTTTATTGTTTCTATATAATCTTATGTTTTTATTGTTTCTATATAATCTTATGTTTTTATTGTTTCTATATAATCTTATGTTTTTATTGTTTCTATATAATCTTATGTTTTTATTGTTTCTATATAATCTTATGTTTTTATTGTTTCTATATAATCTTATGTTTTTATTATTTCTATGTAATCTTATGTTTTTATTGTTTCTATGTAATCTTATGTTTTTATTGTTTCTATGTAATCTTAGGTTTTTATTGTTTCTATATAATCTTAGGTTTTAATGTTTCTATATAATCTTATGTTTTTATTGTTTCTATATAATCTTATGTTTTTATTATTTCTATGTAATCTTATGTTTTTATTGTTTCTATATAAACTTATGTTTTTATTGTTTCTATATAATCTTATGTTTTTATTGTTTCTATATAATCTTATGTTTTTATTGTTTCTATATAATCTTATGTTTTTATTGTTTCTATATAATCTTATGTTTTTATTGTTACTATATAATCTTATGTTTTTATTGTTTCTATATAATCTTATGTTTTTATTGTTTCTATATAATCTTATGTTTTTATTGTTTCTATATAATCTTATGTTTTTATTGTTTCTATATAATCTTATGTTTTTATTGTTTCTATATAATCTTATGTTTTTATTGTTTCTATATAAACTTATGTTTTTATTGTTTCTATATAATCTTATGTTTTTATTGTTTCTATGTAATATTATGTTTTTATTGTTTCTATATAATCTTATGTTTTTATTGTTTCTATATAATCTTATGTTTTTATTGTTTCTATATAATCTTATTAAATTTATTAAATTTTGTTTCTATATAATCTTATGTTTTTATTGTTTCTATATAAGTATATAACTATTTAACAATAAATTTTGTTTCTATATAATCTTATGTTTTTATTGTTTCTATATAATCTTATGTTTTTATTGTTTCTATATAATCTTATGTTTTTATTGTTTCTATATAATCTTATGTTTTTATTGTTTCTATATAATCTTATGTTTTTATTGTTTCTATATAATCTTATGTTTTTATTGTTTCTATATAATCTTATGTTTTTATTGTTTCTATATAATCTTATGTTTTTATTGTTTCTATATAATCTTATGTTTTTATTGTTTCTATATAATCTTATGTTTTTATTGTTTCTATATAATCTTATGTTTTTATTGCTACTATGTAATCTTATGTTTTTATTGTTTCTATATAATCTTATGTTTTTATTGTTTCTATGTAATCTTATGTTTTTATTGTTTCTATGTAATCTTATGTTTTTATTGTTTCTATGTAATCTTATGTTTTTATTGTTTCTATGTAATCATGTTTTTATTGTTTCTATGTAATCATGTTTTTATTGTTTCTATATAATCTCATGTTTTTATTGTTTCTATGTAATCATGTTTTTATTGTTTCTATGTAATCTTATGTTTTTATTGTTTCTATGTAATCTTATGTTTTTATTGTTTCTATGTAATCTTATGTTTTTATTGTTTCTATGTAATCATGTTTTTATTGTTTCTATATAATCTCATGTTTTTATTGTTTCTATATAATCTTATGTTTTTATTGTTTCTATATAATCTTATGTTTTTATTGTTTCTATATAATCTTATGTTTTTATTGTTTCTATATAATCTTATGTTTTTATTGTTTCTATATAATCTTATGTTTTTATTGTTTCTATATAATCTTATGTTTTTATTGTTTCTATATAATCTTATGTTTTTATTGCTACTATGTAATCTTATGTTTTTATTGTTTCTATATAATCTTATGTTTTTATTGTTTCTATATAATCTTATGTTTTTATTGTTTCTATGTAATCTTATGTTTTTATTGTTTCTATGTAATCTTATGTTTTTATTGTTTCTATGTAATCATGTTTTTATTGTTTCTATGTAATCATGTTTTTATTGTTTCTATATAATCTCATGTTTTTATTGTTTCTATGTAATCATGTTTTTATTGTTTCTATGTAATCTTATGTTTTTATTGTTTCTATGTAATCTTATGTTTTTATTGTTTCTATGTAATCTTATGTTTTTATTGTTTCTATGTAATCATGTTTTTATTGTTTCTATATAATCTCATGTTTTTATTGTTTCTATATAATCTTATGTTTTTATTGTTTCTATATAATCTTATGTTTTTATTGTTTCTATATAATCTTATGTTTTTATTGTTTCTATATAATCTTATGTTTTTATTGTTTCTATATAATCTTATGTTTTTATTGTTTCTATATAATCTTATTTTTTATTGTTTCTATGTAATATTATGTTTTTATTGTTTCTATGTAATATTATGTTTTTTTTGTTTCTATATAATCTTATGTTTTTATTGTTTCTATATAATCTTATGTTTTTATTGTTTCTATATAATCTTATGTTTTTATTGTTTCTATATAATCTTATGTTTTTATTGTTTCTATATAATCTTATGTTTTTATTGTTTCTATATAATCTTATGTTTTTATTGTTTCTATATAATCTTATGTTTTTATTGTTTCTATATAATCTTATGTTTTTTTTTTCTATATAATCTTATGTTTTTATTGTTTCTATATAATCTTATGTTTTTATTGTTTCTATATAATCTTATGTTTTTATTGTTTCTATATAATCTTATGTTTTTATTGTTTCTATATAATCATGTTTTTATTGTTTCTATGTAATCTTATGTTTTTATTGTTTCTATGTAATCTTATGTTTTTATTGTTTCTATGTAATATTATGTTTTTATTGTTTCTATATAATCTTATGTTTTTATTGTTTCTATATAATCTTATGTTTTTATTGTTTCTATATAATCTTATGTTTTTATTGTTTCTATATAATCTTATGTTTTTATTGTTTCTATGTAATCGTAAGTTTTTATTGTTTCTATGTAATCTTATGTTTTTATTGTTTCTATGTAATCTTATGTTTTTATTGTTTCTATATAATCTTATGTTTTTATTGTTTCTATGTAATCTTATTTTTTTATTGTTTCTATATAATCTTATGTTTTTATTGTTTCTATGTAATCTTATGTTTTTATTGTTTCTATGTAATATTATGTTTTTATTGTTTCTATATAATCTTATGTTTTTATTGTTTCTATGTAATATGTTTTTTTGTTTCTATATAATCTTATGTTTTTATTGTTTCTATATAATCTTATGTTTTTATTGTTTCTATATAATCTTATGTTTTTATTGTTTCTATATAATCTTATGTTTTTATTGTTTCTATATAATCTTATGTTTTTATTGTTTCTATATAATCTTATGTTTTTATTGTTTCTATATAATCTTATGTTTTTATTGTTTCTATGTAATCTTATGTTTTTATTGTTTCTATGTAATATTATGTTTTTATTGTTTCTATATAATCTTATGTTTTTATTGTTTCTATATAATCTTATGTTTTTATTGTTTCTATATAATCTTATGTTTTTATTGTTTCTATATAATCTTATGTTTTTATTGTTTCTATGTAATATTATGTTTTTATTGTTTCTATGTAATATTATGTTTTTATTGTTTCTATGTAATATTATGTTTTTATTGTTTCTATATAATCTCATGTTTTTATTGTTTCTATATAATCTCATGTTTTTATTGTTTCTATATAATCTTATGTTTTTATTGTTTCTATGTAATATTATGTTTTTATTGTTTCTATGTAATCTTATGTTTTTATTGTTTCTATATAATCTTATGTTTTTATTGTTTCTATATAATCTTATGTTTTTATTGTTTCTATGTAATATTATGTTTTTATTGTTTCTATGTAATATTATGTTTTTATTGTTTCTATGTAATATTATGTTTTTATTGTTTCTATGTAATATTATGTTTTTATTGTTTCTATGTAATATTATGTTTTTATTGTTTCTATGTAATATTATGTTTTTATTGTTTCTATGTAATATTATGTTTTTATTGTTTCTATGTAATATTATGTTTTTATTGTTTCTATGTAATCTTATTTTTTTATTGTTTCTATATAATCTTATGTTTTTATTGTTTCTATATAATCTTATGTTTTTATTGTTTCTATATAATCTTATGTTTTTATTGTTTCTATATAAACTTATGTTTTTATTGTTTCTCTGTAATATTATGTTTTTATTGTTTCTATATAATCTTATGTTTTTATTGTTTCTATATAATCTTATGTTTTTATTGTTTCTATATAATCTTATGTTTTTATTGTTTCTATATAATCTTATGTTTTTATTGTTTCTATATAATCTTATGTTTTTATTGTTTCTATGTAATCTTATGTTTTTATTGTTTCTATGTAATATTATGTTTTTATTGTTTCTATATAATCTTATGTTTTTATTGTTTCTATATAATCTTATGTTTTTATTGTTTCTATGTAATCTTATGTTTTTATTGTTTCTATGTAATCTTATGTTTTTATTGTTTCTATATAATCTTATGTTTTTATTGTTTCTATATAATCTTATGTTTTTATTGTTTCTATGTAATCTTATTTTGTTATTGTTTCTATTTAATCTCATGTTTTGATTGTTTCTATGTAATCTTATAATGTTTTGATTGTTTCTATGTAATCTTATGTTTTTATTGTTTCTATGTAATCTTATAATGTTTTTATTGTTTCTATATAATCTTATGTTTTATTGTTTCTATGTAATCTTATGTTTTTATTGTTTCTATGTAATATTATGTTTTTATTGTTTCTATGTAATATTATGTTTTTATTGTTTCTATGTAATATTATGTTTTTATTGTTTCTATATAATCTCATGTTTTTATTGTTTCTATATAATCTTATGTTTTTATTGTTTCTATATAATCTTATGTTTTTATTGTTTCTATGTAATATTATTTTTTTATTGTTTCTATGTAATCTTATGTTTTTATTGTTTCTATATAATCTTATGTTTTTATTGTTTCTATATAATCTTATGTTTTTATTGTTTCTATGTAATATTATGTTTTTATTGTTTCTATATAATCTTATTATGTTTTTATTGTTTCTATATAATCTTATTTTTTATTGTTTCTATGTAATCTTATAATGTTTTTATTGTTTCTATGTAATCTTATGTTTTTATTGTTTCTATGTAATCTTATAATGTTTTTATTGTTTCTATGTAATCTTATAATGTTTTGATTGCTTCTATGTAATCTTATCTTTTTATTGTTTCTATGTAATCTTATGTTTTTATTGTTTCTATGTAATCTTATGTTTTTATTGTTTCTATGTAATCTTATAATGTTTTTATTGTTTCTATGTAATCTTTAATGTTTTGATTGTTTCTATGTAATCTTATGTTTTGATTGTTTCTATGTAATCTTATAATGTTTTTATTGTTTCTATGTAATCTTATAATGTTTTTATTGTTTCTATGTAATCTTATAATGTTTTTATTGTTTCTATGTAATCTTATGTTTTTATTGTTTCTATGTAATCTTATAATGTTTTTATTGTTTCTATGTAATCTTATAATGTTTTGATTGTTTCTATGTAATCTTATGTTTTTATTGTTTCTATGTAATCTTATAATGTTTTGATTGTTTCTATGTAATCTTATGTTTTTATTGTTTCTATATAATCTTATTTTTTTTTTGTTTCTATATAATCTTATGTTTTTTTTGTTTGTATATAATCTTATGTTTTTTTTGTTTCTATATAATCTTTTTTTTTTCATTGCTACTATATAATAGTATGTTTTTATTGTTTCTATATAATCTTATGTTTTTTTTGTTTCTATATAATTTTTTTTTTTTGTTTCTATATAATCTTATTTTTTCATTGCTACTATATAATAGTATGTTTTTATTGTTTCTATATTATGTTTTTATTGTTTCTATATAATCTTATGTTTTTATTGTTTCTATATAATCTTATGTTTTTATTGTTTCTATATAATCTTATGTTTTTATTGTTTCTATATAATCTTATGTTTTTATTGTTTCTATATAATCTTATGTTTTTATTGTTTCTATATAATCTTCTGTTTTTATTGTTTCTATATAATCTTATGTTTTTATTGTTTCTATATAATCTTATGTTTTTATTGTTTCTATATAATCTTATGTTTTTATTTTTTCTATATAATCTTATGTTTTTATTGTTTCTATATAATCTTATGTTTTTATTGTTTCTATATAAACTTATGTTTTTATTGTTTCTATATAATCTTATGTTTTTATTGTTTCTATGTAATATTATGTTTTTATTGTTTCTATATAATCTTATGTTTTTATTGTTTCTATATAATCTTATGTTTTTATTGTTTCTATATAATCTTATGTTGTTATTGTTTCTATATAATCTTATTAAATTTATTGAATTTTGTTTCTATATAATCTTATGTTTTTATTGTTTCTATATAAGTATATAACTATTTAACAATAAATTTTGTTTCTATATAATCTTATGTTTTTATTGTTTCTATATAATCTTATGTTTTTATTGTTTCTATATAATCTTATGTTTTTATTGTTTCTATATAATCTTATGTTTTTATTGTTTCTATATAATCTTATGTTTTTATTGTTTCTATATAATCTTATGTTTTTATTGTTTCTATATAATCTTATGTTTTTATTGTTTCTATATAATCTTATGTTTTTATTGTTTCTATATAATCTTATGTTTTTATTGTTTCTATATAATCTTATGTTTTTATTGTTTCTATATAATCTTATGTTTTTATTGTTTCTATATAATCTTATGTTTTTATTGTTTCTATATAATCTTATGTTTTTATTGCTACTATGTAATCTTATGTTTTTATTGTTTCTATGTAATCTTATGTTTTTATTGTTTCTATGTAATCTTATGTTTTTATTGTTTCTATGTAATCTTATGTTTTTATTGTTTCTATGTAATCATGTTTTTATTGTTTCTATGTAATCATGTTTTTATTGTTTCTATGTAATCTTATGTTTTTATTGTTTCTATGTAATCTTATGTTTTTATTGTTTCTATATAATCTTGTTTTTATTGTTTCTATATAATCTTGTTTTTATTGTTTCTATATAATCTTATGTTTTTATTGTTTCTATATAATCTTATGTTTTTATTGTTTCTATATAATCTTATGTTTTTATTATTTCTATATAATCTTATGTTTTTATTGTTTCTATGTAATCTTATGTTTTTATTGTTTCTATGTAATCTTATGTTTTTATTGTTTCTATATAATCTTAGGTTTTAATATTTCTATATAATCTTATGTTTTTATTGTTTCTATATAATTTATGTTTTTATTGTTTCTATATAATCTTATTAAATTTATTAAATTTTGTTTCTATATAATCTTATGTTTTTATTGTTTCTATATAAGTATATAACTATTTAACAATAAATTTTGTTTCTATATAATCTTATGTTTTTATTGTTTCTATATAATCTTATGTTTTTATTGTTTCTATATAATCTTATGTTTTTATTGTTTCTATATAATCTTATGTTTTTATTGTTTCTATATAATCTTATGTTTTTATTGTTTCTATATAATCTTATGTTTTTATTGTTTCTATATAATCTTATGTTTTTATTGTTTCTATATAATCTTATGTTTTTATTGTTTCTATATAATCTTATGTTTTTATTGTTTCTATGTAATCTCATGTTTTTTTTGTTTCTATATAATCTTATGTTTTTTTTGTTTCTATATAATCTTATGTTTTTATTGTTTCTATATAATCTTATGTTTTTATTGTTTCTATATAATCTTATGTTTTTATTGTTTCTATATAATCTTATGTTTTTATTGTTTCTATATAATCTTATGTTTTTATTGTTTCTATATAATCTTATTTTTTATTGTTTCTATGTAATATTATGTTTTTATTGTTTCTATGTAATATTATGTTTTTTTTGTTTCTATATAATCTTATGTTTTTATTGTTTCTATATAATCTTATGTTTTTATTGTTTCTATATAATCTTATGTTTTTATTGTTTCTATATAATCTTATGTTTTTATTGTTTCTATATAATCTTATGTTTTTATTGTTTCTATATAATCTTATGTTTTTTTTTTCTATATAATCTTATGTTTTTATTGTTTCTATATAATCTTATGTTTTTATTGTTTCTATATAATCTTATGTTTTTATTGTTTCTATATAATCTTATGTTTTTATTGTTTCTATATAATCTTATGTTTTTATTGTTTCTATATAATCTTATGTTTTTATTGTTTCTATATAATCTTATGTTTTTATTGTTTCTATATAATCTTATGTTTTTATTATTTCTATGTAATCTTATGTTTTTATTGTTTCTATGTAATCTTATGTTTTTATTGTTTCTATGTAATCTTAGGTTTTTATTGTTTCTATATAATCTTAGGTTTTAATGTTTCTATATAATCTTATGTTTTTATTGTTTCTATATAATCTTATGTTTTTATTATTTCTATGTAATCTTATGTTTTAATTGTTTCTATATAAACTTATGTTTTTATTGTTTCTATATAATCTTATGTTTTTATTGTTTCTATATAATCTTATGTTTTTATTGTTTCTATATAATCTTATGTTTTTATTGTTTCTATATAATCTTATGTTTTTATTGTTACTATATAATCTTATGTTTTTATTGTTTCTATATAATCTTATGTTTTTATTGTTTCTATATAATCTTATGTTTTTATTGTTTCTATATAATCTTATGTTTTTATTGTTTCTATATAATCTTATGTTTTTATTGTTTCTATATAATCTTATGTTTTTATTGTTTCTATATAAACTTATGTTTTTATTGTTTCTATATAATCTTATGTTTTTATTGTTTCTATATAATCTTATTAAATTTATTAAATTTTGTTTCTATATAATCTTATGTTTTTATTGTTTCTATATAAGTATATAACTATTTAACAATAAATTTTGTTTCTATATAATCTTATGTTTTTATTGTTTCTATATAATCTTATGTTTTTATTGTTTCTATATAATCTTATGTTTTTATTGTTTCTATATAATCTTATGTTTTTATTGTTTCTATATAATCTTATGTTTTTATTGTTTCTATATAATCTTATGTTTTTATTGTTTCTATATAATCTTATGTTTTTATTGTTTCTATATAATCTTATGTTTTTATTGTTTCTATATAATCTTATGTTTTTATTGTTTCTATATAATCTTATGTTTTTATTGCTACTATGTAATCTTATGTTTTTATTGTTTCTATATAATCTTATGTTTTTATTGTTTCTATGTAATCTTATGTTTTTATTGTTTCTATGTAATCTTATGTTTTTATTGTTTCTATGTAATCTTATGTTTTTATTGTTTCTATGTAATCATGTTTTTATTGTTTCTATGTAATCATGTTTTTATTGTTTCTATATAATCTCATGTTTTTATTGTTTCTATGTAATCATGTTTTTATTGTTTCTATGTAATCTTATGTTTTTATTGTTTCTATGTAATCTTATGTTTTTATTGTTTCTATGTAATCTTATGTTTTTATTGTTTCTATGTAATCATGTTTTTATTGTTTCTATATAATCTCATGTTTTTATTGTTTCTATATAATCTTATGTTTTTATTGTTTCTATATAATCTTATGTTTTTATTGTTTCTATATAATCTTATGTTTTTATTGTTTCTATATAATCTTATGTTTTTATTGTTTCTATATAATCTTATGTTTTTATTGTTTCTATATAATCTTATGTTTTTATTGTTTCTATATAATCTTATGTTTTTATTGTTTCTATATAATCTTATGTTTTTATTATTTCTATATAATCTTATGTTTTTATTGTTTCTATGTAATCTTATGTTTTTATTGTTTCTATGTAATCTTATGTTTTTATTGTTTCTATGTAATCTTATGTTTTTATTGTTTCTATATAATCTTAGGTTTTAATATTTCTATATAATCTTATGTTTTTATTGTTTCTATATAATTTATGTTTTTATTGTTTCTATATAATCTTATTAAATTTATTAAATTTTGTTTCTATATAATCTTATGTTTTTATTGTTTCTATATAAGTATATAACTATTTAACAATAAATTTTGTTTCTATATAATCTTATGTTTTTATTGTTTCTATATAATCTTATGTTTTTATTGTTTCTATATAATCTTATGTTTTTATTGTTTCTATATAATCTTATGTTTTTATTGTTTCTATATAATCTTATGTTTTTATTGTTTCTATATAATCTTATGTTTTTATTGTTTCTATATAATCTTATGTTTTTATTGTTTCTATATAATCTTATGTTTTTATTGTTTCTATATAATCTTATGTTTTTATTGTTTCTATATAATCTTATGTTTTTATTGTTTCTATATAATCTTATGTTTTTATTGTTTCTATATAATCTTATGTTTTTATTGTTTCTATATAATCTTATGTTTTTATTGTTTCTATATAATCTTATGTTTTTATTGTTTCTATATAATCTTATGTTTTTATTGTTTCTATATAAACTTATGTTTTTATTGTTTCTATATAATCTTATGTTTTTATTGTTTCTATATAATCTTATTAAATTTATTAAATTTTGTTTCTATATAATCTTATGTTTTTATTGTTTCTATATAAGTATATAACTATTTAACAATAAATTTTGTTTCTATATAATCTTATGTTTTTATTGTTTCTATATAATCTTATGTTTTTATTGTTTCTATATAATCTTATGTTTTTATTGTTTCTATATAATCTTATGTTTTTATTGTTTCTATATAATCTTATGTTTTTATTGTTTCTATATAATCTTATGTTTTTATTGTTTCTATATAATCTTATGTTTTTATTGTTTCTATATAATCTTATGTTTTTATTGTTTCTATATAATCTTATGTTTTTATTGTTTCTATATAATCTTATGTTTTTATTGCTACTATGTAATCTTATGTTTTTATTGTTTCTATATAATCTTATGTTTTTATTGTTTCTATGTAATCTTATGTTTTTATTGTTTCTATGTAATCTTATGTTTTTATTGTTTCTATGTAATCTTATGTTTTTATTGTTTCTATGTAATCATGTTTTTATTGTTTCTATGTAATCATGTTTTTATTGTTTCTATATAATCTCATGTTTTTATTGTTTCTATGTAATCATGTTTTTATTGTTTCTATGTAATCTTATGTTTTTATTGTTTCTATGTAATCTTATGTTTTTATTGTTTCTATGTAATCTTATGTTTTTATTGTTTCTATGTAATCATGTTTTTATTGTTTCTATATAATCTCATGTTTTTATTGTTTCTATATAATCTTATGTTTTTATTGTTTCTATATAATCTTATGTTTTTATTGTTTCTATATAATCTTATGTTTTTATTGTTTCTATATAATCTTATGTTTTTATTGTTTCTATATAATCTTATGTTTTTATTGTTTCTATATAATCTTATGTTTTTATTGTTTCTATATAATCTTATGTTTTTATTGTTTCTATATAATCTTATGTTTTTATTATTTCTATATAATCTTATGTTTTTATTGTTTCTATGTAATCTTATGTTTTTATTGTTTCTATGTAATCTTATGTTTTTATTGTTTCTATGTAATCTTATGTTTTTATTGTTTCTATATAATCTTAGGTTTTAATATTTCTATATAATCTTATGTTTTTATTGTTTCTATATAATTTATGTTTTTATTGTTTCTATATAATCTTATTAAATTTATTAAATTTTGTTTCTATATAATCTTATGTTTTTATTGTTTCTATATAAGTATATAACTATTTAACAATAAATTTTGTTTCTATATAATCTTATGTTTTTATTGTTTCTATATAATCTTATGTTTTTATTGTTTCTATATAATCTTATGTTTTTATTGTTTCTATATAATCTTATGTTTTTATTGTTTCTATATAATCTTATGTTTTTATTGTTTCTATATAATCTTATGTTTTTATTGTTTCTATATAATCTTATGTTTTTATTGTTTCTATATAATCTTATGTTTTTATTGTTTCTATATAATCTTATGTTTTTATTGTTTCTATATAATCTTATGTTTTTATTGTTTCTATATAATCTTATGTTTTTATTGTTTCTATATAATCTTATGTTTTTATTGTTTCTATATAATCTTATGTTTTTATTGTTTCTATATAATCTTATTTTTTATTGTTTCTATGTAATATTATGTTTTTATTGTTTCTATGTAATATTATGTTTTTTTTGTTTCTATATAATCTTATGTTTTTATTGTTTCTATATAATCTTATGTTTTTATTGTTTCTATATAATCTTATGTTTTTATTGTTTCTATATAATCTTATGTTTTTATTGTTTCTATATAATCTTATGTTTTTATTGTTTCTATATAATCATGTTTTTATTATTTCTATGTAATCTTATGTTTTTATTGTTTCTATGTAATCTTATGTTTTTATTGTTTCTATGTAATATTATGTTTTTATTTTTTCTATATAATCTTATGTTTTTATTGTTTCTATATAATCTTATGTTTTTATTGTTTCTATATAATCTTATGTTTTTATTGTTTCTATATAATCTTATAGTTTTATTGTTTCTATATAATCTCATGTTTTTATTGTTTCTATATAATCTCATGTTTTTATTGTTTCTATATAATCTCACGTTTTTATTGTTTCTATATAATCTCATGTTTTTATTGTTTCTATATAATCTCATGTTTTTATTGTTTCTATATAATCTTATGTTTTTATTGTTTCTATATAATCTTATGTTTTTATTGTTTCTATATAATCTTATGTTTTTATTGTTTCTATATAATCTTATGTTTTTATTGTTTCTATATAATCTTATGTTTTTATTGTTTCTATGTAATCGTAAGTTTTTATTGTTTCTATGTAATCTTATGTTTTTATTGTTTCTATGTAATCTTATGTTTTTATTGTTTCTATATAATCTTATGTTTTTATTGTTTCTATGTAATCTTATTTTTTTATTGTTTCTATATAATCTTATGTTTTTATTGTTTCTATGTAATCTTATGTTTTTATTGTTTCTATGTAATATTATGTTTTTATTGTTTCTATATAATCTTATGTTTTTATTGTTTCTATGTAATATGTTTTTTTGTTTCTATATAATCTTATGTTTTTATTGTTTCTATATAATCTTATGTTTTTATTGTTTCTATATAATCTTATGTTTTTATTGTTTCTATATAATCTTATGTTTTTATTGTTTCTATATAATCTTATGTTTTTATTGTTTCTATATAATCTTATGTTTTTATTGTTTCTATATAATCTTATGTTTTTATTGTTTCTATATAATCTTATGTTTTTATTGTTTCTATATAATCTTATGTTTTTATTGTTTCTATATAATCTTATGTTTTTATTGTTTCTATGTAATATTATGTTTTTATTGTTTCTATGTAATATTATGTTTTTATTGTTTCTATGTAATATTATGTTTTTATTGTTTCTATATAATCTCATGTTTTTATTGTTTCTATATAATCTCATGTTTTTATTGTTTCTATATAATCTTATGTTTTTATTGTTTCTATGTAATATTATGTTTTTATTGTTTCTATGTAATCTTATGTTTTTATTGTTTCTATATAATCTTATGTTTTTATTGTTTCTATATAATCTTATGTTTTTATTGTTTCTATATAATCTTATGTTTTTATTGTTTCTATATAATCTTATGTTTTTATTGTTTCTATATAATCTTATGTTTTTATTGTTTCTATATAATCTTATGTTTTTATTGTTTCTATATAATCTTATGTTTTTATTGTTTCTATGTAATATTATGTTTTTATTGTTTCTATGTAATATTATGTTTTTATTGTTTCTATGTAATATTATGTTTTTATTGTTTCTATGTAATATTATGTTTTTATTGTTTCTATGTAATATTATGTTTTTATTGTTTCTATGTAATATTATGTTTTTATTGTTTCTATGTAATATTATGGTTTTATTGTTTCTATATAATCTCATGTTTTTATTGTTTCTATATAATCTCATGTTTTTATTGTTTCTATATAATCTTATGTTTTTATTGTTTCTATGTAATATTATGTTTTTATTGTTTCTATGTAATCTTATGTTTTTATTGTTTCTATATAATCTTATGTTTTTATTGTTTCTATATAATCTTATGTTTTTATTGTTTCTATATAATCTTATGTTTTTATTGTTTCTATATAATCTTATGTTTTTATTGTTTCTATATAATCTTATGTTTTTATTGTTTCTATATAATCTTATGTTTTTATTGTTTCTATGTAATATTATGTTTTTATTGTTTCTATGTAATATTATGTTTTTATTGTTTCTATGTAATATTATGTTTTTATTGTTTCTATGTAATATTATGTTTTTATTGTTTCTATGTAATATTATGTTTTTATTGTTTCTATGTAATATTATGTTTTTATTGTTTCTATGTAATATTATGTTTTTATTGTTTCTATGTAATATTATGTTTTTATTGTTTCTATGTAATCTTATTTTTTTATTGTTTCTATATAATCTTATGTTTTTATTGTTTCTATATAATCTTATGTTTTTATTGTTTCTATATAATCTTATGTTTTTATTGTTTCTATATGAACTTATGTTTTTATTGTTTCTCTGTAATATTATGTTTTTATTGTTTCTATATAATCTTATGTTTTTATTGTTTCTATATAATCTTATGTTTTTATTGTTTCTATATAATCTTATGTTTTTATTGTTTCTATATAATCTTATGTTTTTATTGTTTCTATATAATCTTATGTTTTTATTGTTTCTATATAATCTTATGTTTTTATTGTTTCTATATAATCTTATGTTTTTATTGTTTCTATATAATCTTATGTTTTTATTGTTTCTATATAATCTTATGTTTTTATTGTTTCTATGTAATCTTATGTTTTTATTGTTTCTATGTAATATTATGTTTTTATTGTTTCTATATAATCTTATGTTTTTATTGTTTCTATATAATCTTATGTTTTTATTGTTTCTATATAATCTTATGTTTTTATTGTTTCTATATAATCTTATGTTTTTATTGTTTCTATATAATCTTATGTTTTTATTGTTTCTATGTAATCTTATGTTTTTATTGTTTCTATGTAATCTTATGTTTTTATTGTTTCTATATAATCTTATGTTTTTATTGTTTCTATATAATCTTATGTTTTTATTGTTTCTATATAATCTTATGTTTTTATTGTTTCTATATAATCTTATGTTTTTATTGTTTCTATATAATCTTATGTTTTTATTGTTACTATATAATCTTATGTTTTTATTGTTTCTATATAATCTTATGTTTTTATTGTTTCTATATAATCTTATGTTTTTATTGTTTCTATATAATCTTATGTTTTTATTGTTTCTATATAATCTTATGTTTTTATTGTTTCTATATAATCTTATGTTTTTATTGTTTCTATATAAACTTATGTTTTTATTGTTTCTATATAATCTTATGTTTTTATTGTTTCTATGTAATATTATGTTTTTATTGTTTCTATATAATCTTATGTTTTTATTGTTTCTATATAATCTTATGTTTTTATTGTTTCTATATAATCTTATGTTTTTATTGTTTCTATATAATCTTATTAAATTTATTAAATTTTGTTTCTATATAATCTTATGTTTTTATTGTTTCTATATAAGTATATAACTATTTAACAATAAATTTTGTTTCTATATAATCTTATGTTTTTATTGTTTCTATATAATCTTATGTTTTTATTGTTTCTATATAATCTTATGTTTTTATTGTTTCTATATAATCTTATGTTTTTATTGTTTCTATATAATCTTATGTTTTTATTGTTTCTATATAATCTTATGTTTTTATTGTTTCTATATAATCTTATGTTTTTATTGTTTCTATATAATCTTATGTTTTTATTGTTTCTATATAATCTTATGTTTTTATTGTTTCTATATAATCTTATGTTTTTATTGCTACTATGTAATCTTATGTTTTTATTGTTTCTATATAATCTTATGTTTTTATTGTTTCTATATAATCTTATGTTTTTATTGTTTCTATGTAATCTTATGTTTTTATTGTTTCTATGTAATCTTATGTTTTTATTGTTTCTATGTAATCATGTTTTTATTGTTTCTATGTAATCATGTTTTTATTGTTTCTATATAATCTCATGTTTTTATTGTTTCTATGTAATCATGTTTTTATTGTTTCTATGTAATCTTATGTTTTTATTGTTTCTATGTAATCTTATGTTTTTATTGTTTCTATGTAATCTTATGTTTTTATTGTTTCTATGTAATCATGTTTTTATTGTTTCTATATAATCTCATGTTTTTATTGTTTCTATATAATCTTATGTTTTTATTGTTTCTATATAATCTTATGTTTTTATTGTTTCTATATAATCTTATGTTTTTATTGTTTCTATATAATCTTATGCTTTTATTGTTTCTATATAATCTTATGTTTTTATTGTTTCTATATAATCTTATGTTTTTATTGTTTCTATATAATCTTATGTTTTTATTGTTTCTATATAATCTTATGTTTTTATTGTTTCTATATAATCTTATGTTTTTATTGTTTCTATATAATCTTGTTTTTATTGTTTCTATATAATCTTATGTTTTTATTGTTTCTATATAATCTTATGTTTTTATTGTTTCTATATAATCTTATGTTTTTATTATTTCTATATAATCTTATGTTTTTATTGTTTCTATGTAATCTTATGTTTTTATTGTTTCTATGTAATCTTATGTTTTTATTGTTTCTATGTAATCTTATGTTTTTATTGTTTCTATATAATCTTAGGTTTTAATATTTCTATATAATCTTATGTTTTTATTGTTTCTATATAATTTATGTTTTTATTGTTTCTATATAATCTTATTAAATTTATTAAATTTTGTTTCTATATAATCTTATGTTTTTATTGTTTCTATATAAGTATATAACTATTTAACAATAAATTTTGTTTCTATATAATCTTATGTTTTTATTGTTTTTATATAATCTTATGTTTTTATTGTTTCTATATAATCTTATGTTTTTATTGTTTCTATATAATCTTATGTTTTTATTGTTTCTATATAATCTTATGTTTTTATTGTTTCTATATAATCTTATGTTTTTATTGTTTCTATATAATCTTATGTTTTTATTGTTTCTAAATAATCTTATATTTTTATTGTTTCTATATAATCTTATGTTTTTATTGTTTCTATGGAATCTTATGTTTTTATTGTTTCTATATAATCTTGTTTTTATTGTTTCTATGTAATCTTATGTTTTTATTGTTTCTATGTAATCTAATGTTTTTATTGTTTCTATATAATCTTATGTTTTTATTGTTTCTATATAATCTTATGTTTTTATTGTTTCTATATAATCTTATGTTTTTATTGTTTCTATATAATCTTATGTTTTTATTGTTTCTATATAATCTTATGTTTTTATTATTTCTATATAATCTTATGTTTTTATTGTTTCTATATAATCTTATGTTTTTATTGTTTCTATATAATCTTATGTTTTTATTGTTTCTATATAATCTTATGTTTTTATTGTTTCTATATAATCTTATGTTTTTATTGTTTCTATATAATCTTATTTTTTATTGTTTCTATGTAATATTATGTTTTTATTGTTTCTATGTAATATTATGTTTTTTTTGTTTCTATATAATCTTATGTTTTTATTGTTTCTATATAATCTTATGTTTTTATTGTTTCTATATAATCTTATGTCTTTATTGTTTCTATATAATCTTATGTTTTTATTGTTTCTATATAATCTTATGTTTTTATTGTTTCTATATAATCATGTTTTTATTATTTCTATGTAATCTTATGTTTTTATTGTTTCTATGTAATCTTATGTTTTTATTGTTTCTATGTAATATTATGTTTTTATTTTTTCTATATAATCTTATGTTTTTATTGTTTCTATATAATCTTATGTTTTTATTGTTTCTATATAATCTTATGTTTTTATTGTTTCTATATAATCTTATGTTTTTATTGTTTCTATATAATCTTATAGTTTTATTGTTTCTATATAATCTCATGTTTTTATTGTTTCTATATAATCTCATGTTTTTATTGTTTCTATATAATCTCACGTTTTTATTGTTTCTATATAATCTCATGTTTTTATTGTTTCTATATAATCTCATGTTTTTATTGTTTCTATATAATCTTATGTTTTTATTGTTTCTATATAATCTTATGTTTTTATTGTTTCTATATAATCTTATGTTTTTATTGTTTCTATGTAATCGTAAGTTTTTATTGTTTCTATGTAATCTTATGTTTTTATTGTTTCTATGTAATCTTATGTTTTTATTGTTTCTATATAATCTTATGTTTTTATTGTTTCTATGTAATCTTATTTTTTTATTGTTTCTATATAATCTTATGTTTTTATTGTTTCTATGTAATCTTATGTTTTTATTGTTTCTATGTAATATTATGTTTTTATTGTTTCTATATAATCTTATGTTTTTATTGTTTCTATGTAATATGTTTTTTTGTTTCTATATAATCTTATGTTTTTATTGTTTCTATATAATCTTATGTTTTTATTGTTTCTATATAATCTTATGTTTTTATTGTTTCTATATAATCTTATGTTTTTATTGTTTCTATATAATCTTATGTTTTTATTGTTTCTATATAATCTTATGTTTTTATTGTTTCTATGTAATATTATGTTTTTATTGTTTCTATGTAATATTATGTTTTTATTGTTTCTATATAATCTTATGTTTTTATTGTTTCTATATAATCTTATGTTTTTATTGTTTCTATATAATCTTATGTTTTTATTGTTTCTATATAATCTTATGTTTTTATTGTTTCTATATAATCTTATGTTTTTATTGTTTCTATGTAATATTATGTTTTTATTGTTTCTATGTAATATTATGTTTTTATTGTTTCTATGTAATATTATGTTTTTATTGTTTCTATATAATCTCATGTTTTTATTGTTTCTATATAATCTCATGTTTTTATTGTTTCTATATAATCTTATGTTTTTATTGTTTCTATGTAATATTATGTTTTTATTGTTTCTATGTAATCTTATGTTTTTATTGTTTCTATATAATCTTATGTTTTTATTGTTTCTATATAATCTTATGTTTTTATTGTTTCTATATAATCTTATGTTTTTATTGTTTCTATATAATCTTATGTTTTTATTGTTTCTATATAATCTTATGTTTTTATTGTTTCTATATAATCTTATGTTTTTATTGTTTCTATGTAATATTATGTTTTTATTGTTTCTATGTAATATTATGTTTTTATTGTTTCTATGTAATATTATGTTTTTATTGTTTCTATGTAATATTATGTTTTTATTGTTTCTATGTAATATTATGTTTTTATTGTTTCTATGTAATATTATGTTTTTATTGTTTCTATGTAATATTATGTTTTTATTGTTTCTATATAATCTCATGTTTTTATTGTTTCTATATAATCTCATGTTTTTATTGTTTCTATATAATCTTATGTTTTTATTGTTTCTATGTAATATTATGTTTTTATTGTTTCTATGTAATCTTATGTTTTTATTGTTTCTATATAATCTTATGTTTTTATTGTTTCTATATAATCTTATGTTTTTATTGTTTCTATATAATCTTATGTTTTTATTGTTTCTATATAATCTTATGTTTTTATTGTTTCTATATAATCTTATGTTTTTATTGTTTCTATATAATCTTATGTTTTTATTGTTTCTATGTAATATTATGTTTTTATTGTTTCTATGTAATATTATGTTTTTATTGTTTCTATATAATCTTATGTTTTTATTGTTTCTATGTAATATTATGTTTTTATTGTTTCTATGTAATATTATGTTTTTATTGTTTCTATGTAATATTATGTTTTTATTGTTTCTATGTAATATTATGTTTTTATTGTTTCTATGTAATATTATGTTTTTATTGTTTCTATGTAATATTATGTTTTTATTGTTTCTATGTAATATTATGTTTTTATTGTTTCTATGTAATCTTATTTTTTTATTGTTTCTATATAATCTTATGTTTTTATTGTTTCTATATAATCTTATGTTTTTATTGTTTCTATATAATCTTATGTTTTTATTGTTTCTATATAAACTTATGTTTTTATTGTTTCTCTGTAATATTATGTTTTTATTGTTTCTATATAATCTTATGTTTTTATTGTTTCTATATAATCTTATGTTTTTATTGTTTCTATATAATCTTATGTTTTTATTGTTTCTATATAATCTTATGTTTTTATTGTTTCTATATAATCTTATGTTTTTATTGTTTCTATATAATCTTATGTTTTTATTGTTTCTATATAATCTTATGTTTTTATTGTTTCTATATAATCTTATGTTTTTATTGTTTCTATATAATCTTATGTTTTTATTGTTTCTATATAATCTTATGTTTTTATTGTTTCTATATAATCTTATGTTTTTATTGTTTCTATATAATCTTATGTTTTTATTGTTTCTATATAATCTTATGTTTTTATTGTTTCTATATAATCTTATGTTTTTATTGTTTCTATATAATCTTATGTTTTTATTGTTTCTATGTAATCTTATGTTTTTATTGTTTCTATGTAATATTATGTTTTTATTGTTTCTATATAATCTTATGTTTTTATTGTTTCTATATAATCTTATGTTTTTATTGTTTCTATATAATCTTATGTTTTTATTGTTTCTATATAATCTTATGTTTTTATTGTTTCTATATAATCTTATGTTTTTATTGTTTCTATGTAATCTTATGTTTTTATTGTTTCTATGTAATCTTATGTTTTTATTGTTTCTATATAATCTTATGTTTTTATTGTTTCTATATAATCTTATGTTTTTATTGTTTCTATGTAATCTTATTTTGTTATTGTTTCTATTTAATCTTATGTTTTTATTGTTTCTATATAATCTTATGTTTTTATTGTTTCTATATAATCTTATTTTTTATTGTTTCTATGTAATCTTATAATGTTTTTATTGTTTCTATGTAATCTTATTTTTTTATTGTTTCTATGTAATCTTATAATGTTTTTATTGTTTCTATGTAATCTTATAATGTTTTGATTGTTTCTATGTAATCTTATGTTTTTATTGTTTCTATGTAATCTTATAATGTTTTTATTGTTTCTATATAATCTTATGTTTTATTGTTTCTATGTAATCTTATGTTTTTATTGTTTCTATGTAATATTATGTTTTTATTGTTTCTATGTAATATTATGTTTTTATTGTTTCTATGTAATATTATGTTTTTATTGTTTCTATATAATCTCATGTTTTTATTGTTTCTATATAATCTTATGTTTTTATTGTTTCTATATAATCTTATGTTTTTATTGTTTCTATGTAATATTATTTTTTTATTGTTTCTATGTAATCTTATGTTTTTATTGTTTCTATATAATCTTATGTTTTTATTGTTTCTATATAATCTTATGTTTTTATTGTTTCTATATAATCTTATGTTTTTATTGTTTCTATATAATCTTATGTTTTTATTGTTTCTATGTAATCTTATGTTTTTATTGTTTCTATGTAATATTATGTTTTTATTGTTTCTATATAATCTTATTATGTTTTTATTGTTTCTATGTAATATTATTTTTTTATTGTTTCTATGTAATCTTATGTTTTTATTGTTTCTATATAATCTTATGTTTTTATTGTTTCTATATAATCTTATGTTTTTATTGTTTCTATATAATCTTATGTTTTTATTGTTTCTATATAATCTTATGTTTTTATTGTTTCTATGTAATATTATGTTTTTATTGTTTCTATGTAATATTATGTTTTTATTGTTTCTATATAATCTTATTATGTTTTTATTGTTTCTATATAATCTTATTTTTTATTGTTTCTATGTAATCTTATAATGTTTTTATTGTTTCTATGTAATCTTATGTTTTTATTGTTTCTATGTAATCTTATAATGTTTTTATTGTTTCTATGTAATCTTATAATGTTTTGATTGCTTCTATGTAATCTTATGTTTTTATTGTTTCTATGTAATCTTATGTTTTTATTGTTTCTATGTAATCTTATGTTTTTATTGTTTCTATGTAATCTTATAATGTTTTGATTGTTTCTATGTAATCTTATAATGTTTTTATTGTTTCTATGTAATCTTATGTTTTTATTGTTTCTATGTAATCTTATGTTTTTATTGTTTCTATGTAATCTTATGTTTTTATTGTTTCTATGTAATCATGTTTTTATTGTTTCTATGTAATCATGTTTTTATTGTTTCTATATAATCTCATGTTTTTATTGTTTCTATGTAATCATGTTTTTATTGTTTCTATGTAATCTTATGTTTTTATTGTTTCTATGTAATCTTATGTTTTTATTGTTTCTATGTAATCTTATGTTTTTATTGTTTCTATGTAATCATGTTTTTATTGTTTCTATATAATCTCATGTTTTTATTGTTTCTATATAATCTTATGTTTTTATTGTTTCTATATAATCTTATGTTTTTATTGTTTCTATATAATCTTATGTTTTTATTGTTTCTATATAATCTTATGTTTTTATTGTTTCTATATAATATTATGTTTTTATTGTTTCTATATAATCTTATGTTTTTATTGTTTCTATATAATCTTATGTTTTTATTGTTTCTATATAATCTTATGTTTTTATTGTTTCTATATAATCTTGTTTTTATTGTTTCTATATAATCTTATGTTTTTATTGTTTCTATATAATCTTATGTTTTTATTGTTTCTATATAATCTTATGTTTTTATTATTTCTATATAATCTTATGTTTTTATTGTTTCTATGTAATCTTATGTTTTTATTGTTTCTATGTAATCTTATGTTTTTATTGTTTCTATATAATCTTAGGTTTTAATATTTCTATATAATCTTATGTTTTTATTGTTTCTATATAATTTATGTTTTTATTGTTTCTATATAATCTTATTAAATTTATTAAATTTTGTTTCTATATAATCTTATGTTTTTATTGTTTCTATATAAGTATATAACTATTTAACAATAAATTTTGTTTCTATATAATCTTATGTTTTTATTGTTTCTATATAATCTTATGTTTTTATTGTTTCTATATAATCTTATGTTTTTATTGTTTCTATATAATCTTATGTTTTTATTGTTTCTATATAATCTTATGTTTTTATTGTTTCTATATAATCTTATGTTTTTATTGTTTCTATATAATCTTATGTTTTTATTGTTTCTATATAATCTTATGTTTTTATTGTTTCTATGGAATCTTATGTTTTTATTGTTTCTATATAATCTTGTTTTTATTGTTTCTATGTAATCTTATGTTTTTATTGTTTCTATGTAATCTCATGTTTTTTTTGTTTCTATATAATCTTATTTTTTATTGTTTCTATGTAATATTATGTTTTTATTGTTTCTATGTAATATTATGTTTTTTTTGTTTCTATATAATCTTATGTTTTTATTGTTTCTATATAATCTTATGTTTTTATTGTTTCTATATAATCTTATGTTTTTATTGTTTCTATATAATCTTATGTTTTTATTGTTTCTATATAATCTTATGTTTTTATTGTTTCTATATAATCTTATGTTTTTATTGTTTCTATATAATCTTATGTTTTTTTTTTTTCTATATAATCTTATGTTTTTATTGTTTCTATATAATCTTATGTTTTTATTGTTTCTATATAATCTTATGTTTTTATTGTTTCTATATAATCATGTTTTTATTGTTTCTATGTAATCTTATGTTTTTATTGTTTCTATGTAATCTTATGTTTTTATTGTTTCTATGTAATATTATGTTTTTATTGTTTCTATATAATCTTATGTTTTTATTGTTTCTATATAATCTTATGTTTTTATTGTTTCTATATAATCTTATGTTTTTATTGTTTCTATATAATCTTATAGTTTTATTGTTTCTATATAATCTCATGTTTTTATTGTTTCTATATAATCTCATGTTTTTATTGTTTCTATATAATCTCACGTTTTTATTGTTTCTATATAATCTCATGTTTTTATTGTTTCTATATAATCTCATGTTTTTATTGTTTCTATATAATCTTATGTTTTTATTGTTTCTATATAATCTTATGTTTTTATTGTTTCTATATAATCTTATGTTTTTATTGTTTCTATATAATCTTATGTTTTTATTGTTTCTATGTAATCGTAAGTTTTTATTGTTTCTATGTAATCTTATGTTTTTATTGTTTCTATGTAATCTTATGTTTTTATTGTTTCTATATAATCTTATGTTTTTATTGTTTCTATGTAATCTTATTTTTTTATTGTTTCTATATAATCTTATGTTTTTATTGTTTCTATGTAATCTTATGTTTTTATTGTTTCTATGTAATATTATGTTTTTATTGTTTCTATATAATCTTATGTTTTTATTGTTTCTATGTAATATGTTTTTTTGTTTCTATATAATCTTATGTTTTTATTGTTTCTATATAATCTTATGTTTTTATTGTTTCTATATAATCTTATGTTTTTATTGTTTCTATATAATCTTATGTTTTTATTGTTTCTATATAATCTTATGTTTTTATTGTTTCTATATAATCTTATGTTTTTATTGTTTCTATATAATCTTATGTTTTTATTGTTTCTATGTAATATTATGTTTTTATTGTTTCTATGTAATATTATGTTTTTATTGTTTCTATATAATCTTATGTTTTTATTGTTTCTATATAATCTTATGTTTTTATTGTTTCTATATAATCTTATGTTTTTATTGTTTCTATATAATCTTATGTTTTTATTGTTTCTATATAATCTTATGTTTTTATTGTTTCTATGTAATATTATGTTTTTATTGTTTCTATGTAATATTATGTTTTTATTGTTTCTATGTAATATTATGTTTTTATTGTTTCTATATAATCTCATGTTTTTATTGTTTCTATATAATCTCATGTTTTTATTGTTTCTATATAATCTTATGTTTTTATTGTTTCTATGTAATATTATGTTTTTATTGTTTCTATGTAATCTTATGTTTTTATTGTTTCTATATAATCTTATGTTTTTATTGTTTCTATATAATCTTATGTTTTTATTGTTTCTATGTAATCTTATGTTTTTATTGTTTCTCTGTAATATTATGTTTTTATTGTTTCTCTGTAATATTATGTTTTTATTGTTTCTATATAATCTTATGTTTTTATTGTTTCTATATAATCTTATGTTTTTATTGTTTCTATATAATCTTATGTTTTTATTGTTTCTATATAATCTTATGTTTTTATTGTTTCTATATAATCTTATGTTTTTATTGTTTCTATGTAATCTTATGTTTTTATTGTTTCTATGTAATATTATGTTTTTATTGTTTCTATATAATCTTATGTTTTTATTGTTTCTATATAATCTTATGTTTTTATTGTTTCTATGTAATCTTATGTTTTTATTGTTTCTATGTAATCTTATGTTTTTATTGTTTCTATATAATCTTATGTTTTTATTGTTTCTATATAATCTTATGTTTTTATTGTTTCTATGTAATCTTATTTTGTTATTGTTTCTATTTAATCTCATGTTTTTATTGTTTCTATATAATCTTATGTTTTTATTGTTTCTATATAATCTTATTTTTTATTGTTTCTATGTAATCTTATAATGTTTTTATTGTTTCTATGTAATCTTATTTTTTTATTGTTTCTATGTAATCTTATAATGTTTTTATTGTTTCTATGTAATCTTATAATGTTTTGATTGTTTCTATGTAATCTTATGTTTTTATTGTTTCTATGTAATCTTATAATGTTTTTATTGTTTCTATGTAATCTTATAATGTTTTGATTGTTTCTATGTAATCTTATGTTTTTATTGTTTCTATGTAATCTTATAATGTTTTTATTGTTTCTATATAATCTTATGTTTTATTGTTTCTATGTAATCTTATGTTTTTATTGTTTCTATGTAATATTATGTTTTTATTGTTTCTATGTAATATTATGTTTTTATTGTTTCTATGTAATATTATGTTTTTATTGTTTCTATATAATCTCATGTTTTTATTGTTTCTATATAATCTTATGTTTTTATTGTTTCTATATAATCTTATGTTTTTATTGTTTCTATGTAATATTATTTTTTTATTGTTTCTATGTAATCTTATGTTTTTATTGTTTCTATATAATCTTATGTTTTTATTGTTTCTATATAATCTTATGTTTTTATTGTTTCTATGTAATATTATGTTTTTATTGTTTCTATATAATCTTATTATGTTTTTATTGTTTCTATATAATCTTATTTTTTATTGTTTCTATGTAATCTTATAATGTTTTTATTGTTTCTATGTAATCTTATGTTTTTATTGTTTCTATGTAATCTTATAATGTTTTTATTGTTTCTATGTAATCTTATGTTTTTATTGTTTCTATATAATCTTATGTTTTTATTGTTTCTATGTAATATTATGTTTTTATTGTTTCTATATAATCTTATTATGTTTTTATTGTTTCTATATAATCTTATTTTTTATTGTTTCTATGTAATCTTATGTTTTTATTGTTTCTATATAATCTTATGTTTTTATTGTTTCTATGTAATCTTATAATGTTTTTATTGTTTCTATGTAATCTTATAATGTTTTGATTGTTTCTATGTAATCTTATGTTTTTATTGTTTCTATGTAATCTTATAATGTTTTTATTGTTTCTATGTAATCTTATAATGTTTTTATTGTTTCTATGTAATCTTATAATGTTTTTATTGTTTCTATGTAATCTTATAATGTTTTGATTGTTTCTATGTAATCTTATGTTTTTATTGTTTCTATGTAATCTTATAATGTTTTGATTGTTTCTATGTAATCTTATGTTTTTATTGTTTCTATATAATCTTATTTTTTTTTTGTTTCTATATAATCTTATGTTTTTTTTGTTTGTATATAATCTTATGTTTTTTTTGTTTCTATATAATCTTTTTTTTTTCATTGCTACTATATAATAGTATGTTTTTATTGTTTCTATATAATCTTATGTTTTTTTTGTTTCTATATAATTTTTTTTTTTTGTTTCTATATAATCTTATTTTTTCATTGCTACTATATAATAGTATGTTTTTATTGTTTCTATATTATGTTTTTATTGTTTCTATATAATCTTATGTTTTTATTGTTTCTATATAATCTTATGTTTTTATTGTTTCTATATAATCTTATGTTTTTATTGTTTCTATATAATCTTATGTTTTTATTGTTTCTATATAATCTTCTGTTTTTATTGTTTCTATATAATCTTATGTTTTTATTGTTTCTATATAATCTTATGTTTTTATTGTTTCTATATAATCTTATGTTTTTATTGTTTCTACATAATCTTATGATCCATGGACTTACAGTTTTTTTTTAATTTATCTCATTCTTATGACGTTCAGCAATGGCTATAGCAACTAAGATTAGTATAGATATCCCAATGAGAAATAAACAAATGCATTGTGTTAATTACTGGCGATGATACACTTACTTTTGGTTTTAGGATGAGAAACTGTAAGAATTCAATTATGATAAATAAATATTCGTGTGGTAATTACGTTTGTTTCGCACAAGAAACGCACATTAAAATAAAATACAAAAAATCAAATTCTTTCAGGCAAGAAATATAAGTAAATATTACAAAAATGCAAAATAAGAATAAATAATGAAACAAACAGAATAAAAATTATTTTGTAAGTTTTGTATTAATGTACATCTTATGATTTGTTACTATTTATTTGGATTATTAAGACTACCGTTCTCATCTGCAGTGTTATTCTAACAGCTTTTCAATGCAAATTATTTTTCTTAATTTCTAGCAATTTTAGTTTTGACATTCAATGATAGAAGAGGATTAAACCATGTAATTTTTTTCATATTATTTAGTGGCATAGTGTATAAAACATGCGATAAAATTCAGTTGTAATTTATACTCTTATGGAGGTTGAAAGCTTAATTTTCAATGCAAACGATACTAAGAATAAACCCGTGAATTATTTAAGACTTCTACCTGTTCATGACTGATGGAACAAGAACATGCTACTCTTGTGGATTAACTAAAAAGTTTGGTTCGAAATTCTGTACAGATTTCTGAATCTGACAAGATGCATCTGAAGAAGGTTGTAGGTTATATTGACCGAAATGTTGTGCAAATAACACTCAAGATGAGGATAGTAGTCTGATTAACCCAAATAATACGAATTATCAATTCTCATCAAATAAATATGGAAACAGATGTTACTTTGATTTATAAACTGTTTTCCATTGTTGTAATGAATAAATATTTTGGGATATTTTATTTAATTAGTGGGTTTGAATTAAAAAAAAAAAAAAAAAAAGCAATTTTAAACTGATTTGCTATTGGCCGTTTATATGGTTCAATTGAGAAATATTCATTTCAAACGGGTCTTTCTTATCAAAGAATCTACAGTTGATTTTATAGGCTGGGTCTTTCTGCTTGTGCGGTGATAAAACTTCTCAAATGCACTTAGGTTAGGTTGTATAAAATTGTTAACTTTTGTCGAAATCGGACTTCCTTCTTTAATCGGATTTTTTGGATTATCAGCTTTCAATACTTATCAGATGCAAATGCAATACAAAACCTACATAAGAACACTCCCAGACATCAAGTATCTTCATGTGAAATTAAAAAAAAAAATCGACTCGGCTGTTTTCGAGTTCATAGGAAACAAATTCACACACACACAGTTCCTTTTATAGAATAGCAGAGGTGTGTGTGTGTGTGTGTGTGTGTGTGTGTGTGTGTGTGTGTGTGTGTGAAGAGAAAGAGAAATAAAAGATGAGAGAAGCAAAGCAAACGATTTATGAAAGAGGGTTTCATCTGTCTTTTTTTTTTTTAACCTTTTTATTTTTAATCACTAATCACTAACCACACAAGCGAGTTTGTTGGTACGAAACTCTTTCTCATGAATTATTAATGACAAATAGGAATCAATATTATTTATTAAATGTTTACATTTTTGGATGATGGGAACTTCATAAGTAAAGCACAACTAAGTTTACTAAGCACCTGCTTCAAGTTGCAAATTGCACGGTATTATTATTTCCTTTCTGTATTTGTTGATCAACTTAATACATTTGCTTGTTGTGTGTGTAAGTATATTTTATAAAAAGAAAAAAAAATCAAATTATTTTTCTCTTGACGTTATTTTCTGTAACATTTTATGTTTTAATACAAAATTTATTCGACTGAGCTCCGATCTATGGTCCTCCCATGCCAATCTTTCACAAAAAAAACACTTATCTAGCCAAAATCACTATCAATAATTCCTCCCAATATCTATTGGTGCCTAAACCTAAATGTAGATTTCATGAACAAAGCTTCTTTCCTAGAACTGTTCGCCTGTGGAACTCTGTTTCACTGATCTGCTTTCCAGCTGACTACAATATTGTCGTCTTCAAATTCAACATGAACAAGTTCTTATTTAATCGTCCTCATAAATAATCTAATTATACCAATTTTCATCACAAACGATTACAACGTTAATGCCCCAATGACTATCATGCACACATTAACCCTTATCCTCGAGTGGCCAGACGGCCTTGATAAGTGGTGATCCCTCTGTAAAAAAAAAAAAAACATTAACTCTTTGATCTGTGAACTACCACATGGTCATCTTCAATTCCAATGTCAATAAATATTTAAACTGTCCTCGTAAGTAATTCAATTTTGTTCAGCTAACCCATTTTTAATCCTCCTAAAATATTCTTCATCATTCAACTGACAATTTATACATCTCATTAACTTTTATCCTCGAGTGGCTTTTAGTTTTGATAAATGGTGATAAATTAGTAAGAATTTTATTTTTTAAATCATCAAAAGCTGTTTACATTGACAATTTGTTTTTTCCTAAATGATTACCCATTTGGTACTGACCAAGGTTAGTGTTGCTTAACTTTGATGAACTAACAGAAAGGCAAGGTTGTATATAAGATGAAATTCTTAATGTTTGTAAAATATTGAGAGAATAAACAAACTCCTCCTGTGTAAACAACCCTAAAAACAAAATATTTCAGAACAAGCATCGCAATGTTGACCAACTGTTAATGTAAAGGTTTTTGTCAAGAATTTAAACGATTATTTATTCGTGATGCAATGAGGCATGGGATTCACTCAATCATTAGTAGTTTTTTTACAAGGAGTCACTGTTTATCAAAGCTTAGAGGCAACTCAAGGATAAGGATTAATCAGTGAATACTGTGATAAACAATAATGATAGAAACTGAGTAGAAAGAAGGATCTAATTATATTTAGTATTCTATTATAAATTTTCAAGAACTCACGAGTTCCTATTTTCTACGACTATGTATTTCTTGGTTATTTCGGTATGGATTCTTTTGGATGTGGCCATTTCACTCTTGCAATGATTTCTAACATCTATATGTTTTTGCCTATTTGTAACGGACTTATGACTAGGGCTATGACAACTGAATATTCGTTTATATCTGACACAGACACAGTTAATAACATCACTCTATATAAAAGCATATAAGATATCAACGAATACACACTCAAGAGTCAAAACAATGAAAAGAATATGCTGTTGTCATAGCCCTACTTATGACATATGAACAAGCGGAATGCATGCTATCTTTGTACAATGGCAGCTGCATGATTTGAAGTGAACCATTAGAGAGACTGGAGCTTACTATAATACTTTCATGTGGGAATATGTGCTTCAATGCTTGCTTTGCATCATTCGCTTGTCTCATTGTTCAGCAGGAAAAGAAAAGATATTAGTCCATGGGGCATCTGCGATGTGTTCTCTGATGGTTTCCCAGGCAGCCCTTTTGTAGAACCTTGTTGTTTGGAGTAATGGCTCTTCACCTTGGGTTTGAATTCAAGAATGATGTCTACTGATATCTACATTTTCAGGAATAGGTCAAGAAGTGAAGCTTGCTAATCTATGGTGGACATTCAAGTCATCAAACATGTACTTAGGTGTGATTATCTAAAGATATACTATCAGAGACATGGTTGATTAGGGTACAGCCCTGAGTTGAAGGAGAACGGTAGAGAAAATATAACTAATGCAGTGTTGAAAGACTAATCAAAAGCACATGAAGGCCTAATCATCTGATTCAAGATTTTGCTCTTTAGTCAATATGAATATAGACTCCATGCATATATCTGTCAGAGTCCTTACAACAGAGAGGGAGGTATCCTGTCATGTTAAAGCAATTAGAGGAGATTGAGGAGTGTAGATTAGTTTCACTTAATGCTAAGATATCCAGGGAGTTTAGTAGGAGATAAGATTCTACATCATCTATGTTGCTTATAAGTCCATGGATATTTGTGAATATGAGCCGCAAGGGATGAGGCGAATTGGTTGTTTGGGTGGTTGTTTGGTTTGATTTCATTTTTGCTCGAGATGTCATTACCAGGTTTGGGATAGGGTGTTTGAACAAGTGGGTCAGTTTTGATGCCAAATATGCATAGACAAGTAGACAATTAGTTGAGTTTTGTCAAAGCGTTTTGGCCTCAAGAAAGCCCATCGGAAATAACAGCAAGGTCCCTTTCCATGTGCAACATAGTACTACAACTATCCCAATATTATATAACTAATGATGGAGCAGCTGCTCTAAACGCTACCAAGACTTAGGTTCCTGTACTAGTCAGAAACAGCAGTCAAACTTGTACACTCAACCTTTCAAACAAGAGCAGCACAAACCAGTCAAGTGAAAATAAGTGGCATACAATCACACCCAATTTGCTTAGTTTGTGAGAGACTGCCCCCCCCCATTCCCAATTTATTGGGAATGGGGGGGGGCAGTGTTTATTGTCCTAGTCAGGAAATAAAATCAAGCACAGACTGTCTATAGCGAATCCCTAATATTGTATCTTTGTGTCTGGCTAAAATGTATGTAGACGTAGACATAGTGGATAGTGTATGATTTATTTCCAACTGTTTTTTTCTGGTATTACCAGAAATTATGAAGCTACAAGTGACTGGATGATATTTCTTGGCCTTTTGGTCAAGATCAAAGTGTAGTATCTGTTCTTCAGATGCTGCACTTCTATTTCTTGTTCTCTTTCGTTAAAAAACGACCCTGGTGTCTAACTCTGTCCCATGGGGAGGCATAGTAAATAGGGACTGGATGATATTTCAGAATCCTTTTATTATTTGTTTTTATAATTTTCATTAATTGAGACCTTTCTCTGACTTCAACTTGCAGATTATAGTAACCAGTGTCATATGAATAAAATGGATGTCAGTACAGGCGACCTTCTGGCTATCAGTACAACTTGTAACGTTTTGTGACTATAACAGTTCTCGGCTTTCATTGTAAATAAGGAACTAATATGTTAAGAGAAAGAAGTGTTTTGATGTTCTTGGTGACATAGTGATCGACATAAGTGCTTATTTAGGCGTTATGACTATCATGGTTTATCAACAACAATGTATCATTAGGAACACATCACCATCGTAAGCAGAGATCTTGGTTTAATCAGTATTTTCATTGTTAATTGAACTGAAAAACATAGGTTGCCCAATGAGACCGACGGAGGGGGGGGGGGTAAATAAACCTAAGGACATTGTGATTCATCACGTCTCAACGTTTGAAATGTAGAAAGAACTTTATATGTAAACAAAATGTGTAAATATGTTTTTAGGGAATGGTGGTTTTGAGTATTTATATATTAATTAAAATCAGATGATTATAAAATTGCAGTAGAAGGGAAGGGTATAAAAATAATCATTACCAGTAATCAAGTTAATGATATGTTGAGATCAGTGTGATTGTATTTCACTAGATTTTATATTAGTGCGATGCGATTGTATTCCTAATCTTACTTGAAAGAATTGAGAAAAAAAAAGAATCATAATTTCCAGAAGTGAATTAACCAGAAACATTCATTTTACCCAACCCAACAAGCAGCAAAATCTTACCCCTTCACTGTTGAGATCTCTAGATGCTAAACTTTGGAATTTCCTCCATGTTTATTGCTTGCCTGACTGTATTAACCTGCAAAAGTTTAAATAGAAAGTGAACATACATCTCGCTGCTCAACTCCCAATAGCCCCCTGTAAAACATGATCCCAAAGAGTAGCGCTTTACGTTCAAAGTAGCAAAAGTATCTGAATATTATTAGAAAACTTACTGCATTTCTTGTCTCGGTGTGATTTATATATGAGGGTTGTTCAAAAAGTAAAGCCTCCTATCTTTTTTTAACTCAAAAAGTTGAACAGCTACGAAAACAGGAGTAGTACCATTAAAATGAGCGGCTTTTTGTGCTTCAGAATTTATTTTTCTACATAGTCATCACCATTCTCAATGCACTTTTGTCAGGAATTCATTGGACAGATCTCTGCTTTAGATGCATGGCCATAACAGAGGTTGCTTCTTAGTCTCCAACCATCAATATCTGCAACAGAGATGAAACTTTCAGGTCATGAATGCATAAGTTCATTCATCATAGCAATACAATTTTTAATCCCCTCCGATTCATTTGGGCAGAATAAGAAAAAATAGGAGGCATTTCTTTTGGAACGCTCTTCATGTATATTTTTTATTTATTATTAATCAAAAATTTACGAAATCAAAAATGTAATAGCATAAAATAATAAAAAAATTTTAAATCCTATTGAAAAAAAAAAATGAAATTAAATCCACCAGAACGCATTTTTATATCTTTGTAAATATGTCAGACATTTTCGTCTTGTTAATAGTTGCTAAAAAAATGAAAATGAAAAAAACATTTCATGACTCTTTACAATTTCCAAATAATTTGGAAGCATTTAAACTAGTTTTAAAATTCTTGTCAAATCCTCATATATTAAACAACCGAAAATTTTGCAAGTTATTTACATCCAATAATTTTATGGATGGACTAAAACATTTTCACAAACAAAATTAAGTATAGTTTTATAACACTTAAATTTTAATGATCAGATTATCATTATAATTAAATTTAATATTAATTTTTAGAAGTATTATTTTATTTTTTAAAGTAATAACTAGTGGGAGGGCGCCTGGCTTGACCTGCTCGAAAATACACTTAAATATGATATTTCAATTTGTCCAGATTTCGTATATATTATTATAGTTGTTATTTAAAAAGTAAAAAAAAATTATTTAGTGGCCATCAGCTAGAATCGAAACCGAAAGAAAAAATGTAGCATTCAAAGCTGTTGACGTTACCACTGTACCAACATGACATGCATATAAACTGGTTCAAAATAAACTAAGATGAATGTACAAAAAGTACAATTTTTTTTCAATTTTGACCTGTTTTTGACCCCTTAAAAACCATTTTAACTGGCTAAAGACCCATAAACGAATGGTTCATAAAAAAATCTAATCATTTGAGGTCGTTAGTGTTGCTCCGTGATTTTTAGTTTCAGATGAGATAGAGTTTGAAAATATGAACACAGACAGACAGACATAGTGCCTTTTATATATTAGATTCAGTAAAAAAAAAAAAAAAAAAAAAAAGAAATGGAAGCGAGAGTGTCAAATAAGAGAAAGTGAAAGTTATAAATAGAAACACAAGAGATGTATCATTTACTAAATCAATAGTAAATTAGGCTAATTAAAAGGGATTTTCAAATATAACTCAATCCCAGAACTAAAGCATGTATTGTGTTATTAAAGTACACATAGGGAAAATGTCTTTATGAAAAAAAACATTTAATCACTCAGTTTTATAATACACTAGCAGGGGTGCCTGGCATTGCCTGGGGTGTTTGGAGATGTGTGTTGAGAAAAAAAAAGTGTTAGTAGGCAGGCAGGCTCGAACCTGTACCACGAAGAAGGAAAAAAAGTGAAAGGCAGAAAAGAGAGTGAAAGAAAACCTGAACTCTTACCACTACGCTATGATGCCACAGGAATTGAAAAAGCATTCAAATTTAGCGATGTCAATCAAAAAGTTGTCAACTCAATGATAATTAAGTTAAGAATCATGGGAGTCAGTGCAGAAATGAAAGTGGCTTTTAAACCTGGCCTCGGGCCAGTAAAGCTTTCTGTTTTCTCTCGTAGGTTTCCCACAAGGTCATTTCCCCGAAAAAGGGGGAACTCTGGCAGTGTCAAAATGAATAGCAATTGTCTGATATGAAGGGTTTCCCGACATTGATCAAGGCTAATTGCTTTCAAGATGTCCTGGCATGAAAGGCCAGGCGCTGTACCTTAGCTCCGATTAGGTTCAGTTTATTTATATGAAAAAGACAAACAAATGTGCAAAAGGACAGAACAGAGGGAATTTTTTAAAATTCGATGTAAATAAATGTAGATATGACGTCCGTTCGCAAATCATAGATATTATAATCTAGGGAGTATATAAAAAGTTTTAAAAAATAATAATGTGGTCAAGAATCCCCCCCCCCCCGCAAAAAAAAACTTTCTTGGACATACAAAAATGCGTGCGCTACTTTTGCTTTTATATATATAGATATAGATATATATATATATATAGATATAGAAGATATAAAAAAATAATAAAATAAGATTAAAATATTTTTATTAAAATTCTATTTTATCTCAAAGAATGTTTTTATAAATATAAAACGATTATTTCAGTTTGAAACTACAAAAAAAGAACAGTGCAGTTCAGAATGGAATCTTTTCATCTTAAAGTCTAGCCTCAACTTTGATTCAATTATGTTCCAAGATTTTATCAAAAATGGCCGCTGTATATGATTAAAAATAGACCTTTTTAAATTACCATGTAAAAATATTTCCAAAATCCTGTCCTTTCTTTTATGTTGATATCTTTTTATCAAATTCGTACAAAACTTTCCGTTAAAATTATAGCCTTAATATATCACAGATGTTAAAAACTAATGTGAGCAAAAAAATTAAAGAAATATTTTTTGGTGAAGCAAAAGCCGCCATTTAAAATGGTAAAATAAACAATGTTTTGCTTTGTTTTTACAATATTCAAATTGAAAATAAAGATATTGAAGTTTAAAAAACGAAAAAACAAAATCGAGCTGTTGTATTAAGAATTAGAAAAATAAAGGACATATTTTTTTTTAAAGAAACTTTTGCTATCTACTTTGCTGAGACAATTTTTTCGTTTGTTTAAATAAATGATTCTATGGTCAATAAATTTCGGCACCTACTTCTTTCTTGGAGTTCGTCGTCAGGCGTGGCTTGGATGACTAAATGTCAAATATGAAATGGAAAAAAGCCACACCAAAACAAGTAATAAACACAAATTCAAACATGACCAAAGATAATATAGATAAACATCTTTAAGATCCAGTGCAGCTAAAAACTAACTCAAAATTTGAGTGAACTAAAAAGAAAAAGAAAAAAAAGTAGTTTTCAGACAAAAACATTTATAAAGTAAAATGAAAATTAAGATATCATTCAATTCGTGTGCACTAAAAATAATTCAAAATAGTTAAGTGACCACATTGATCCTTTAACCCTGCTTTAGTCACCTGGGTGTTCTAAACATGGTTAGTCTCATGGGGTGTATATAAAATATACAAAGATGTTTATAGTGTCATTATTTTGTAAATATAGTTATCCTACTGGTGTAGCATATATCTACAGTCCTGTTCAACAGTTTGAATCACTTGTAGCTTGTTGATATTAATAAAAAAAATAATACAATAAAATAAATTATAAAACTAATGAAAAATTAAATCTTAGATCAAATTTATTTAAAAATACCCACAGGATACACCAGTTTGTGCTATTTTTTAATATCTATGATGAACAAAAAAATGTTTCCATAAATTGAAATAACAAGAAAAATGAATACGAGTTCATTACATAAACATTACCTTTCAATCTGACTCACCTCCAAGGAAAACTGAGATACAACCGCGCCATACCACGGCCACCCTCACCGAGTCAAGAGAGTACTGGGAGAGAGGCAAAGAAATAAGTTGCCAACTAGGAATTATGAGCATGTAAGCAAAATTGGGGTGAAAAAACACCCCATGGGACTAACGCATGATTAACAAGGAAATAATAAACTTTGCAATTTATGATGCAATCTGTTATAGTTCGTTGAATGAAATCGTTAATATTTTTAAATATTTAACTTTATTCCAACGCAGATACCAGCTATAAAAAAGCACCAATATAATAGATGCAACATGGTCCGCACGTAGGAAATTCAAAGCAAGCCACTAAGGTACGTCATCAACGAAATACACAACAATGAGCTTGAGATTAGCTGTTGTATATTTCATCATCGATGAAATATACAAGTAAGCTTGAGATTTTATTAAAATATTCTAATCGTAGTTTCATGATTGACCCAAATTTACTTAAAAATGGGTCAATCGTTTACCACACTGGGACTTAAATTTCTCATGCGAAATTGTTTTTTAAGAAACCAATTATTTTCTTAAAATGTTTTATATATAAAAAAAATTAAATACTAATATTGGGGGGAAAAAAGGGGGGAAAAGAAAATGGGAAACACTTAATAAAGGAATTTATCGTTTCTTTAAAGATGCAAATTATTTGGAGAAATGAAAGTTTTTACAGAATCAGATATTTTGAGGGATAGCATAATTCTCAAAATATGGCAGATATGATTTTTCAGAGATTAATAAATCAAGGTGTAGTATCTGTGCTATTATAATTTTATACAATTTCGAATAAGAAAAATCATTTTAAATAATATTCATAATTTTCAATATAGACATGGATTCGAAATCTCTATTATAATAAAAGATATTTCTTTTTTTACTGGAAGCGAACTACCCCCCCCCACCCTCATCCGGTTAAAAAAAAACTTATCAAAAGTCACCATACGTTGCAAAATACCGCTCTAAAAATGTAATTTTGGCAAGAGAATTTCGGTTCATATTTTTGTTAAAACGACCCAAATTTGATTAACTGGGACTGTTCTTTTTGATTCAAATTTTTAAAAACTGTCATGAAATAAAAATTTAAAAAAAAACCCTGAAACTTTTGGGTTTTGTTTAATATTACCAAATCTTACATTTTTGTTTCATCTAGTTACAATAAGAATATGACGAAAATATAGGACAGTTTTCCAAATTTTGTAAAGAATATTTACAATCATCACCAAAGTAATAAATGCATTTCATTTCAGGAAAAATAAAAGTGACGGCTAAGTGTTTAACAACATGGGCTGACAATCTGGGTGTGCCAAGTTCGAATCCATTTAATTCCAAAGAAATACTTTTATTTAGGATGTTGACAAGCTTCACAGTCTCTCCTGTAAGTATTCAATGTCTTTCTAGAAAGACTTCTAACTAGAAAGATATCCGGGTAACCAATGCCAACAATAGAATTATCTGATTCATATGAAATGAATTAATGAATGAAAAATAGATCCATGATCTGATCCATTAAAATTGATATTTATTTCTTTAACTTTTAAGCATTGAAATATCCCTTGCTTTTACAGGAAACACTTTTACTTAAGATATTCCCAAAAGAAAATGTCAGGAATTGAGGAGTTTGGATATTTTGATGATCAGTGAAAGTTTTTAAAACTGGTGATGAAACATCCCAAAAACATTGGTTTGAATATTTAACGTCAATGTAAATTTTGTGTAGATCTTAGCTTTTTCTTGTTGAAAACAAAGTATGTCCCAATGAGAACAATATCACACAAATAATCATTTGTCAATGTTTTCTTCTTAATGTCATAGTCATGTTTTTTGAATGAACGAAACATCTGATTGATGTTAAAAGTGTGATATCATACTCCAAATGTTATCGGCCCTGTCGGTGGGGCATTAGAATACACCGACTGCCCCCCTGCAGAGGGTAAAAGTCCCTCAATGGGGGTCCTGGATATGGCCTTAAACTATATCCAGTGGTGAGGCCCCAGCTTGTGGGCTTTGGAGAGTGTGGAGCCACCCTTTAATTACCATTGCTCCCAGGTCCACTCTGACTCGGAGTGGTAGTACCTGTTAGGGTTCCAACTATGGGTTAAATAGAAACAGACTTGAAAACAACAAATATATTCTATTAAAAAAAATTTCTTCAAAATCTTTGGATTCGGCATTAAATAACCCGAAAAAAAAAAAAAAAAACAACCAACCAACCAAATGTCATCGTCACACATGAATGGAATCACCTCTCAAATTGTCCTGAACTGAGTTAAAAAAAAAAAAAAAAAAAAAAAAAAATTAAAATAGTGGTGGACAATTCATTTTCTCAATGAGCCATACCAAAAATTGGTATATCAATGATTGGACTAATATTTTTTTTGTTTGATGTTTATTTCTTTTTAAAACAACAAATTCAACATAAAAAATGACAAAAATATGAAAACAACATTGTTAAATATTGACAAAAATATAAAAGTTAATGCTTTTGTAATTATAAAACTCATAGGATATTACATGTACAAAGATGCAGTGCAGTTGTAGCATCGGCACATTTTTTTATAGTAGACAGTCAGAGATAGATGAAAGGCTAAATGTGGCTGGACAATGACCGAGACATTTTAATGTTAAAACTTAACGTTTTTTGTTATGTTTAAAAAAAAACATCAAACATGATCTTCACAATTTGTTTTTAGATGAACATGATGATTTCAGAACTTACACCACTTGAATGTCGTAATGTGATGCGATAGAGGCATTCTCACGGATGGCAATTACAAAAATCGAAGTAAATGTTGCTATAGATACAGGAGGTATAAAGCACAAATTGGTAAAATATTCTTCAGAATAATAAACATTTCCTTCAAAACAATAAATTATAATTATCAATAGAAATAGTATTAAGCTTACCTATGATTTCATATAATCAATAACAATAATATATATATATATATATATATATATATATATATATATATATATATAATGATCATGTAGCAGTTACACAAAAGATTTTAATTTATATGTACACGAAATATCTTGCATTATGTCAAGATGTAGTTTAGTTAAAGTATTAATGACCCCACTGACATGTGCAGTGGAAGCTTGCTGATTTCTGCCCACAACTGGCTGCACGCAAAATACAATAGTTTGAGTCTAGCCTCTGATGTTGATTGATTCAAATCAACCTATCTATTCTCTTTTTGCTCTAGTGTTCCTTTCATACTCGAAAGGAAGAGTTTGATGTTATGGTGACCCTTTCTTAATATTTAATTTCAGTCCGATGTGGCATCATACAACTAACTCTACCAAATTACATTCTTCATTATTCTTTCAAACCAATCAACCACCAACAAAAATCACATGTGGACATTCAAGTGTAAAAATACAGAAACTCTGGAATCTGCAAAGAATTTTCAACTGAACGCTTTATTTCATTCATAAAAGTTGATTGTTCGAATTTCGGTTAATTTTGAATAAGCACAGATGTTAATTTTATGTTATTCTGGAGGATGAACGTTCTATTCTCATTACAGTTCATAATAAACAACATAAAATAATCATCGACCACAAGAGTAACAAATATCTCCAGAAGAGATAATTCTTATCTGGACGAAATAGGGAATAAGGACCCTGACCAACTTCATTGTGAAGAAAAAAAAAGGAACACCTTCCCCATCCCCCCGGCCCCGATTTGACCTTCACCTTTGCATACACACAGTAGCTCTGTAAACAAAACTTTTTCTTTCTCCACAGTAGTTCAGGGTCCTTATTATCTACTTCATCCTTTTATCCTAACACATGCTTGTATATATTTCCAATCTCATTAGGTTCAGACATGCTGAGGAGTCGTATAATGACGAAAAACACATCTGTGGATAATTATGTTTAAAAAATATACATATGTAAAATTGAAAAAAACCCTCACTTGTTTCAATGGAGTTAAATATATTAACATTTTTTTTTCAGTTATGAATATGACAGATGAGAGAATGCAAAATTCATTTGTTTCCATAAAAACATCTAAATGAACAAATGGAAAAATTTGATCATCAACTTCTTTAGTGAATGTAGTTAATTAATCATCATATAATCCTAATCCAGTCTAACAAAAATATGCGACCGGTGGGAGAATATTTTTGTTAGTATTTTATAACATTGAAAAGAAATATTTGAAAATTTGTTCAAATCAAATCTGGCAAAAGAGGAAAAAAATTGAGGCCATTTATTATGTTTTCTACCTCTTTTAATGTTGAGCTTTTCTTTTTCCTGTTGCAGAGTCAATCATATTGAAAAATTACAAATTGACAAGTTTTACTATAAAAAAAAAACTAATGTCACTAAAGACAAGAAATATTATTAGCTGACATAGTTCATAAGTGACAAACGTAATCCAACACTGAACGGATAAAGTTACTCATTTAATAAAAGTCACCAAGGAGGAAAACATCAAAGACCAAAATATTTTGTTTAAATACAACAAACATGGCAGATTTTCGAATCATCACAACATAATGCGCATAAGCAACAAAAATTGCAAAATAAAAATCGTTTTTTTTTCATTTCATTCATGTTCAGACATCAATCACATGAATCATCTAAAAACCCACCTTAATAACCAATGGCCACAAAATGCAACCTAGATATCTATGCCACTCACAAATGTAAAAAATCAATCAATCTCTCTCTCAGATGTAAGGATCTCCACTCACTGATTTGGGGTGAGAGTCTTCAGATTCTAAAGAGCTCTTTGTGAGATTTTCAGTTTTTATATTATATATATTTTTTAAGTAGTAGTGTTTGCATGTGTGTCTGTGTGTACAACTCTCCTACAGCCCAAACCACTGGACTGATTATAGGCACACCTGGCATGATAATGGTCCCCCGCCTAGGGATGGTGCACACTATTTACCAAGGTTAAGGTCATAGCCTATGTATATATACTCGCCTAAAGCTCAAAACCACTGAACCAATTATGACCAAACATGACATGATGGTCTGCAACCTAAGGATGGTGCAAACTATTTTTCAAGGTCAACTGTTAAAGTCTGGACTTTGTGTGTGTGTGTGTGTGTGTATATATATATATATATATTACACGCGTTTTCTAAAATTAATGGTCTATTTTCAAATATATTTATCATCAAAATAGATGATTAGTTTTAAGACACCCTGTATGTATATTAATGATGAGACAATTCCAATATTTTTTTCTCGATTCCAATACAATTACCAATTCCTTTTAAATATTTGAGATAAAGTTGTTGAATTTTTTTTTTGTGGGGGGGGGGATGAATTACCGTAAATTCCAACATAATATGTACATATCCTTTCAGAAACATAAAAATACACATGCGGGTAGGAGAGATTGATAGATTTTAGTTCAAAATCTATAAATATTGATTATTTTATCATTAGTACCAGTAATGGAAAATTAAGTTTTAAACAAAGACAAAAATAAAAAAAAGTAAAATAATCGTTTATGGCATTGGAAAATTGATACAAATTTTTCCAATATTGATTTCGATACCCGATTCATCGTTCCAATATATATATATACTAGCAAAGATACCCGTGCTTTGCACGGAGCTTTGTTGCGCACTCGGGTACCAAAATCTGTGGGCACCTTTCCAGTAAGTTGATGTTGTAAGAGCAACGATTGCATAAGGTGATTAACATTTTAACTACCTCTTGTAGTGACTGAAATTCAATCAGGAACTTCACAAAACATTTTCATCAAAAAGGAAGGTTACTTGATGTTACATAGTAAATTTTTCATTGAAGTCATTTTCAACTCTTGCTTAAATTTTATCTTGCACATTCAATACTAAAAACTTACCACAATCAGATCATGTCAGTTTTTCCTCATATCCATTTCTCGAACTTTTCACTAAAGAGCCTCAGGGTAAACTACATTTCTGCTGCTTTGATTTGGAGCCAGAATGTAGAGTCTTTCTGAACTTCCTGTCCGGCTGATGGAGACGTAGAACATACCGTGACTGAAGCAGTCTGATGTCAAGTCTACGCCAATGGTGTTAAATGTCTGACCTTGACTTTTGTTTATGCTCATTGCAAAACACACCTTCACAGGAAATTGGAGTCTCCGGAATTTAAATGGAAGTACTGAGTCCGATGGAACTAAGGGGATCCTTGGCAGTAGAACGGTTTCGCCTTTGTAGGGACCACAGGAAATGGTGGCCTCAAGTACATTGGTGTGCAATCTGGTGATAACACATCTGGTTCCGTTTGTTGTTTTTGGCGGTTCCAAGGATCGAAGAATCATGATTGGCGATCCAATTTTGAGATTTAAAATGTGTGGAAGCATTCCAGATATCTCCAAAGAGTTTAAAAACTCCACAGGGTAGTGAACAGCTTCATATTCATTAGTAGCCGAATCAACTGACTTGTATTGCTTTGTGTCTCCTGGAAATTCATCCATTATTGAATTGTTCAAATGATTCACATTGCTGTTTAATGGCGAAATAATAGCCCTCTCAGCAAGCCAATCCGGTGATTTTCCATTGTTTTGCAGGTCTGGGTACACTTTGTCTTTCAGTTGCTTCTGATTACCGACACATTTACCAAGCGCAGTTGGAATCTTAATTGTGTCAGGTGAAGAAGTGATAGGAAACTGACCATTACCGATTTGGAGAAGCAATTTTGAGAAGTCTGCTGCAGCTGTGTTATCAGAGATATAGGCTCTCATATTAGTAGTCAGTCTCTTCACTATAACGTGCCTCCAGAGATAGGATTGTTTCAAACTTGGATTGACAATGTTAGCCCTTGTGCCATTTTTAACCACTGGGAGGATTTGACGGAAATCACCGCAAAATAAGGTTGGAATGCCACCCATGGGATTCTTGTTTCCTGTGATGTCTTGCAGTGTTCGGTCAATTGCTTCATAAGCACTCTTGTGCGTCATTGGGGCTTCGTCTACAATGATTGCAGAGGTGTCTCTAATTACATTTGCCAAGGCTGAGTTACCAGTAATTTTGCAAACTGACTGATCCATTCGATGAGTATCCAAGGGTACTTTAAAAGTGCTGTGAAGAGTGCGGCCACCTTGTAGTAGAGTAGCAGCAATGCCACTGAATGCTGTTGCAAGCACAATCTTTCTCATGGATCTAATCTTTGCAAGGATCAAATTGATTACAAAAGTCTTGCCCGTACCACCTGGAGCATCAAGAAACATCATGTTTTTGTTCATTTCACCTTGTGCTTCCAACATTGCCATGAATGAATTGTAAACTTCTCTTTGAGAATCGGTCAGTTTTTCTTGCATATTTTCTGCTTGTAGGGAAGTTCTTCAAGATTATAAGTAACTTCACGTTGATACTCTCTCGCGAGTCTTTCATCTCTCCCTTGCATTGGTGCAGGTAATCCATAGCTTGCCAATGGTTGACCGCACATAAGGAGAACTTTTTCTTCAATTAGACAAAGAGTTTTATTGTAGATGTCCTCATTAAAATCTGCTTCTGGATTGTTAACTTCTTGCCTGTATCTGTGAAGAATGTCTTCAGATATTACATCACGAAAAGCCATCCAGATCTCAAGAAGATTTCTTGGCTCACAGGCTGTTAAAATTATCACAAATAGACTTCGCAAATTTGAAGGTGATTGAGTGGCACTTGCCTCTCCTACTGCTTGATGCAAGTGATGGTCATTTTCTAGAAGGCCTCGAGCAAGGCACGCTGCTCTGTATGTTTCAAACACCTGACCATTGTATGCTCGCAAATTTTGAAATGAAGTTGGACCAGCAACCTCATTGAGCAACAGGCGTAAGAAATAACACTCCCCTGCTTTTGGACTAATCGTGTAGATTCTCCCAATGCATGGTGCCTTCCATACATCATCATTTTCAGTACCTTCAACTTGTACCCCACGCATTCTTCTCATCCATTTCTTTGTCGATTTGTTCCAAGTGTAAAACTCAGGGACTTCTACGTATTTGAGACCCCTTGCAAAGTCATCCTCATGGCAGAGTTGAAAAAATGCTGTCAAAGTTGTGGCAGGCGGTGGACCTTGGGCTCGTTCCAGAGCAGTATCAACTGAGAACATGACACGCTGCCCATTTTCAAGATGAACAGAAAGTTGTACAATTGGGGGGAAATGTTCATGGATGGGATGTTCCAATATCCTCCAGGCTGCCTCTGAACTGCCGACATACCTTGCATTCTGGAACTGCTGGATCTCATCCACAATGTGACTTTGTACTTGGCCTTGTTGGTTAGCTGCTCCATCAGTTCTTTGTAGTTCAAACACTGCTTGATCACATCCTTTATTCACGTATTTGAGGACATATTTGATGCTTTGGATCGAGCTGCAAATTTCTACGTTAATGTGAGCGTTGAACTGCTGAAGGAGGACCTTGTTGTACGGAACAATCCACTGGTTTGTTATTTCTTGATTAACATACCGACCATTTCTCTTCATCCTTATTGTACCAGTCTGGCCTCCATCTTCTGGTTTTCTTCGCCTGTACTTGGGGTAAGAGTCTTGGCCTTGCTTGGTACACTGAAGAAATTCTTTTGGGTATTTTTTGGAACATTTGTTGTCAATCATACATGGACAATTTGGATTAAATGGTCCACAAGGTCCATGCACCATATGTGCCATCACTTTAGCATGAAGATCAGGATCTTCCTCTTTGTCAGGGATCTCTGCAGATATGCAGAGATCCATTTTTTCTGGTAGAAGTTTGTCCTCTGGGGCCTGCCAGGTGAGGATGTGTGCATGCGGCAGTCCTCTTTTTTGATATTCAATACTGTACAGGAAAGCCCTCAACCTGCCAAATCCTCCCTTTTTAATAAATTCAAGTAACTTTTTTAGCTTCTGCCTGAAAACCCTGGCAACAATATCTGGACGATCCTGCGGCAGTACATGGGTGGAATCCTTCTTTTAGAATTCGAATGCCCTTGAAGACAATTTTCTGTAATTTCTGTCCACTTTGGATTTGTTGTGAACGTGATGAAGAGGTCGGCTCGGCCCATTCGCCGAACATATGCCATGGCATCACTTTGACGCTCAAACATGTATCGAGGGCCTCCTGTATAAGTTGCCGGAAGTACAACTCGTTGACCAAACTGTTCTGGATTCCCATCCTCCCTAAGAATTGAATCTCTCAAGTTGCTATAATTGTCAGCTCTCAGGGTCTGTTGCTCACGCCTCAGGAACTGTAAACGTTCTGTTTCAATCTTGCAGTACACATCCACCAGCCATTGTTGAAATAGCCTTCGGTACCAGAGAAAATAGTTTCCAGGCCGAGTCATTAAATGGTACGAATAAAATTGCTGTTGGGTAACTTTTCGCCCATTGGATGCCTTCATGTAGATGTTGTAAGATGGAGAACCATAGGGGTACATTAACGGGTACATTAAAGTATCGTAGAGGGGATGTAGTTCGGAGATCCATTTTAATGTATCATTTCTAAAACGCAAGACAATATCCCGGTTAGCTGTTGGTTCATTCTCCATTAATATTCCAATCTCATACGTTGTTGTTGGAGCATTGAATCGCCGTGGATGCTCTTCTTGCGGCCTTCGGTCTTCCCTTATGACAACTTTATGTTCTACCAAGTGTTCTTCTTCAATCCTCTCCTTTGTTGTTTTCAGCTGACAAATAAAGCTGTTGTTCTCATGTAAAAATTCAGTCAGACTTTGGAGAATGTCTCTATTGAGTCTACTGTCACGTCCCCGATTATGTAGTTCCTCTTCCAGACTATCCAAGAAGTAGACTTGAATAAACTTTGCTGTTTCATCTTCAGGTGGTAAAAGACTCCCAATCTGGTGGCAAACCTGGCCTCGAATTCTAAAAGAAGGATTCCACCCATGTACTGCCGCAATTTTGTGACCAAATGATGTCATTGCAAAACAATTGTTATAACTGCGTAGATTTTGCAGAAAATCTTTAGAGATGGGACCATTGCCGGAGAGCAAATCTTGAAGCAACTGAGGCAGTGGTGGAAAGCTATCAAGCACAACTTTGCCAGAAGAACAACAACAACCAGGGGTTTCTCCTTTAAATTTTACAGCTGAGCAATGTTGACATACTTTGTCCATTTTTCCTATATCAGCTGTAGTGAGAGAGTCATTTTTGTTGTAGAGCAATCCTTTTCTATTGCAGTGTTCTATTTCATGGTGTCTCAAAGCAGTCATTCGTTGTCTAGCTGCCTCGTTTTCAGTCAATTGCTGGGGCAAAGTCATACTCTCTCTCCATGCAGCCTCTCGTTGTTGCCCTTGGTATAGGCGAAAGCTTCGTTGGGTTTCCGATTCATTCTGATGTCGTTGAGCCACTCTCAACTGACCTTGTGTACGTCTACTTACCTCATATAATTCATTCGATCGTAATATTGCTTCTCTTTCCAGTGCATATCTTTGCCTTTCTTGAATTTCATCTTGTGATGAATTTAACCGCCTTACAGCATGTCTAGTTCTGTCAGCTTCACGTTGGGTTTCTCTTTCCAAATCTGACAGTCTTGCTCTCCTTTCTCTTTGACGTATCCTGTTAAGTTCTAGACGTCTTTCTCTATCTGAATTGTTTTCATTGGAGCGAATTGCAGCAACTCTTAGTCTATTAGCTTCCAATCTTTCCATTCTTTCTTCCTCACTTTCGTTTCTACTTCGTTTGGGTGGCATAATTTCGGTTTTAAACGGAATTGTTTAACGATATTAATGATTGTAAATTAATTAAGCGTAAAGGAAATGTATACTAACTGAAATGGACGAACTATAAATAATATTTCTGAATAGTACAATTATAAACAATTATATTGTACCTATTTACTATGCCTCCCCACGGGACAGAGTTAGACACCAGGGTCGTTTTTTAACGTGGAGAAAAGGTACAAAAATAAAAATTGTCTCAGTCGTGAAGGATTTCTCCTCCACCGAAAGAGAACAAGAAAATGAAGTGCAGCATCTGAAGAACAGATACTACACTTTGATCTTGACCAAAAGGAATGAATAAAAGCGACCTACGTGTGACTCATTACTTCCGGGTGTAAACGTCACAGTCTAAAAGTAATAATTAAAAAGAAAAGTAAATGTAAAATAAATGTAATACCAACTTAGGTTAACTAAGTAAACAGTACAATTAAAACAAATAATTACTAAGATCTAGGTAATTGTTAGTCTCATTGTTATGGTTTTAAAGAAAAAAATGTGTAAAAAAAGTTCTGCTTTTGTGAGTACGTGTATTTCTTTTAAATTACATAACCTTTTTATTTTATTATTTATATCTCTTTTAAATTTATATATTTTGTTAGTAAACTGGAAGAAATTCAGTTGAATAAAACCTTGTTCGTGTTCTTTACGTTAAACTCATATTTTTATAAAAGGTTCATCCGGTTTAAAGAAAGCACTAAGTTTAAATAAGACTGGAAATAACTAATTCAATATATAAATAGAAAAATGAAATAAATATAAGCTTTAAGTCTTAAGATAGTAATAATCAAAATGTAATAAATTATTTGTAGTTCAAATCTATGATAAACAGGCTTTCGAAATAGGCTCGACCAGAAAGATTAAATTGAAACGAAATTATAATCTCCGTGCCATTTTCAAAACAACCCCACAAAAGTAACGATATCCTGCAGTTGGTTAAATGACAATGGTTGTAAGAAAAATGTAAAAGAAAATGCGCTTATCTGTTTATTTTGACCTGTTTTATTTAATTAAAAAAAAATTGGCTATAACTGGAAGAGAGCGTTATGTTTTGGGGGTTGTTTAAAAAATAGAATGGAAATAAAGTTAGTTCCGTTTTAATTGTGTTTAATTGCGGCAAGCGCTAACAAAATCGAAAAATCACTGTTTACATTCGAAATGTTAACTTTTATAGGTTTACAGGTTTGCTGACAAGGCTGGGGGTGTTTAATACAATTATTTTACTAAATTGATTTTTTTCATTTAAAAATAAAATTATTTATTTTTTAATAAAGTTTTATTTTAAAATATTTGTTTTTGTTTATTTATATAAAATTACGATAGTTGAATTGTATTCTTTCAATTATATTGGCAAGTAAAATATAAAAGATTAAAACGGAACGAAATTGAAATTTCCATTACATTTTCAATACAATCCCAAAACATAAAGCTTTGCTCGCCAATGAATTGTTTTGATAATATACGTAAAGTGAAATAAATCGAATATAAAATTAAATGAAAATATATTAAATAATTAAATGTTAAATAGATTTTGTAAATAGTACAGTTGAAATGATTAGAATATTTCCAATATGTAATAAGGTCGAGGTAATTAGTTAAAGAGATTTAATATAATGTGATATGCAAATGAGCATAAGTCATTCGATATGGGGGTGGTTTGTAGACTAGTATATAAAGAAATTAGGCATAGATTCTTATGTCTCCTATAACAGAAACATCCTAAAATGGGTTCTAATGTTTCTCTACCAGGAGAGATCTACCCTCTTACCTCCTTTATATTTCGTTGATGATGGAGAGCTGTACACACAGACAGAAACACACGAACCCTATTACTTTATAAAAATATAGATATATATATATATATATATACTAGCAAAAGTACCCGTCGTTGACTGGGTTAAAAAACAGCTTACAGAAAATGGACTCTGATTTATGAAAGTGTGATAGCTTATGAAAAGGAAGGGTTATAAAGAGACAGCTTCGAATTTGGGTTATCAAAACCAAAGCAAAATATCATGAAAGTAAAAATAAAATAGATAAACTCCATAATTTATTATACCATACCTGTTCACACTGAAACACTTATCACAATATTCTGTGGATCTATATTAAAAAACCTTGTTAAACTTTGTGACATATTTCCATTCTATGGAGGTCAGGCACGAACGAACACCCAATAATTTTATTATACCATATTTCTTCAAACTGAAACAATTATCAAAGTATACTTACGCAGATAGATATGAAAAGTCTTTATTAAAGTTTTGTGCCTATTTCTATTCTATGGAGGCCAGACGCGTATGCAGACCCCACAATTTTATTATACCATCCCTATTTAAGTTAAAACATACTTATCAAAGTATTCTTATGTACATCTATATCAAAAACACTTGTAAACGTTTTTTTTTTAATTTATAAATATTTTATTTCCATACTTTGTGGACCAGGCGCGTACGCAGACCCCACAATTTTAATGAATCATCATTATGCCAGATCAAACATACCCATTCCTGTGTCTCGATACATCTTCTATCATTATATGTGGTAGGTTTCTATAATAGTCAGCCATATAGGAGCCTATTCGTGACCAGACACACACACAGAGACGTTCAGCTTTATACATATATATATATATATATATATATATATATATATATATATATATATATATATATATATATATATATATATGAAGAAATAAAGAGGCTTCTCAATTACGTTTACAAGAGCATAATTTTTTTTTTTTTTATATAATACTATGCAATTATATATTGATTAGTCATTTACACCAGTGGTTGGAGGGGGTGGGTGTTGAGAAATCAAATGTGTGCGATTGAATACTAGGTTAATGTTGGAAACAGACAAATACACACCATACATGTATAAAAGATTATATTTTTTTTTTTCACAGACTGCTTCACTATATCACAGCTCTTCAGCATGGCTAGAAAAGCAAATACCTCAAGTTGAAATCGAAAATAAACTGTTTTGACAAATCCAAATGCTTTTAGTAAACATTTTCAGTAGCCGAGAGTGCTCTATTCTTTTATGAAGAGCTATGCAGTATCGTTAATCGCCACCCACCATATATATTAGTAAGCTGGCAAGGCCACAGGAGACAACTAAGCAAAAAAAAAATAACCTAAGCAAAATCTATCCCGAAGCAGCAAAACTTTAGATTCCGCACTATGTGTGTGTGTAGGAGTTTGTGACATATTTCTATTTTATAGGTGTCTGGCACAAATGCAAACCCCACAATATCATTGTATTTGAACTAACACTGATTATACAGCATAATTACATCGACACATCTGTTCTCATTAGATCATGATACTTAAGCAACGCTGAGTCTGGTCAGTACCAAATGAGTAAACATTTGGGAATACTAGGTGCTGTATGTAGGACGATACAAGAACTACAAAAACCTGATGGGGGTATACAAGAGACTGTTTCTGTACTAAAATTGATTAATAGTATAAACTTTTATTTATGGGACAAAAATGTGTTGACATTATAATTAGCAGGGAAGTAATCCTGCGGTAGTGTGTTCCATAGTTGGAAAGATTCAAACCTGAAATGCGATAAATATTTCACTTAACAGGAGAAATATATTTTCTTTTAATTCCAATTGATCCATTTCTGTTATTCAACTGTTGAGCAGATTAATATTTTAGTCGAAAGTAAAAACTCACTCATATGTCAACGATTTTGTGCCCGTTTGGTCTCACTCAACAAAGATCATTGTCAAAGGAATTGAACACATAGATCAGGAATGAACTGACCTTTTATTTTGACATTGACATTCAGCGGATTTGCCAATTCATTTTCATCTAAAACAAAAATATTAATCTGCATGATTGAGTGATCCCACAAAAGGGAAAACATTTAATGAAATATAAATAAAGGAGAAACATTGTTTCTTAAAATGCTTATTATAGGAAATGATTAAGTCATTATGATCATCAATTTAATATCCATTTTACATACTGACATACGTTAGACAGCTTAAAAATCAATATTAACACATCCTAGGTCTACAATGGTCTCGTTGGTTCACTTATTTAAAGGGTCAGTGTTGAGTGCTTTGCAATGAGTGGGGGGAATTACAGAGGATAGATAAAAGTCAAATTCCTTAGAACCAACGGCCATAAAATACAAGCTAGGTCCGAGAAGCTCGAAATACCTATATCTCAAATGTAAAAAAAAAACTCTCTCACTCTCGGATGTAAGCATCTTCACGCTGTGATTTGTGTGATGAAACAATCTTCAGTTTCTGAAGAGTCCATTTTGGGTCGAAATAAATCATCAAATGGGACTATGGTGTTTTCAGTTATTTAAATTATGACATGCATTAAACAGTTTTTAGTAACTGGCTTCCAAAGAAAACCTTTTCTGGCCAGGTCATTGTTTATCCCTTTTTCTCTCAAGTCTCTCCTTATCAATTCCATGTTTTTTTCTTGGTTGTGTATAAAAATAGTTTTTAAGAAAATTGTTTATTCTATTTTACAAGCATTAACATAACTTATAAAATATAATGGAAAACACAAATTATCTCCCCTGCGATCCTTACTATTTGAATAATAAAAAAACACACGATTTTGTTAACTTTTGGAGGGGAGAGAACTGATAAATGTACTTTTAAATGATCAACTGGTTATTTAATTCTGAAGTTTGGAGATGAGATGTTATTGCTTGTGTTATATTGATTAATCAAACTTTTATTCTCATCTTGGGTGTTATTAGCACAACGTTTCGGTCGTTGCAACCTGCGACCTTCTCCAAGTGTTGAAAACATGCTTCTTTTTCTCTAAGGAAAGGAGGGTTGGTTACTTAATAGTTTTTAATATTTTATAGACTATGAATATCAATCTCAAAATTGCATTTAAGATAAATACAATTTATTTTATCCACATCAGTCATCATTCACTTCAGAGGAATGCATCTCTGAATTATTTTAGAACATTATCGCTATTTTGTTTTGTTTTTTAATTTTTTTATATGACATTTTCCCCCCAAACAAGGCCCATTGCCACTTTGGTGTAGGGGCTACTATCAGGGGCAACAACTACTGGGGTACTATGTTGGGATTTGGGCAGCAAGATGTTGATTCACGTTACACTTGAACTTCTGCATGTCAGTACAGTTGGGGAAGCAGGGACCTGGAATGGAATTCCAGAGTCTAGCGGTTCTGGGGAAGAAACTACTGGAGTAGAAAGATCTTTTACATCTAGGGATCTCTACTGTGTGGGGGTGGGCTTTAGCTGCCTGTCAGGTTTGTCGAGGGCACTTTGTGTGTCTGTGTGTGCGAGTTTATTCCTTATGCACTCCAAAACGGTTGGGCAGATTGTTTTTTAAATTTCACACAAATGTAATTTATGTGTCTGGTAGTTTTGTATCGGAATGCCTCCAATATGTATGAAAAATAGATACTTGAAAATATCCGATTAAAGAAGGAACAATCCTATTTTGACCAAAGTTAACAGCCTTATACAATCTAACATCACAAGTACATTTGAGAAGTTTTACCACCGCAAAAGCAAAAGGGCCAGGTGTATAAAATCAACAGTAGGTTCTTTGATAAAACAAAAGCACATTCAAAATTAATGTTTTTGTTTAGAGTACAATTTAACAATGATATTTGACTTTTGGGTTTTAAACTTTAATTCAAGCCATTATATAATGGCTTGAATTAAAGTTTAAAATCCAAAAGTCAAATAAAATAATTTTATAAAATCAACAGTATTTTTTTTTATATATAGTGCAATGTAGACTATGATGTATTGTGGACAAGGTCACTGTAGGGATGTATGTCAACACCCACCCCCTCCGCCCAGTTTACTGTGGTGGGTCCCTGACTAGAGCAGGCAATCAATTTGATTGAAAAATGGGCGATTTCACTGATTTCGATGACAAAGTGTTGGAAGTGTGGAATATTGATTGATCCTCATTTAACCTCAAGCAATGTTGAATCTCTCAGATAGTCATTGTATAAAACCATTATATTTGATGTTTTGTTTTTTGTTTTTACTGAAAACTATGTGTATAAAATACAATTTAACAAAGAAATTACTAGTGCTGTTTCATTGATTATGAGAGATGTTATGATATCTTATATATACAGGCAGTCCCCGACATGGCATTGTACGAGAGTATTTCAAATTTCATTTTTGCTTTGCTTACAAAAATTGAATAACAAAAGATCATTAGTTTTAAATATTTCTAACATCTTATAAAATATTAAAAGTTTAACTGCATAATTATTTCCAAAGTTTTAATTTTTAACCCTCCACTTTATAATTAACCAGCAGGACTTGAGTTCCGGCAGAGTCATTAGACATCAATTAAGATCCCCTGAATTTTAGTTTCTTCTTTATTATAAATTAATTTCATAATTATAATAAAAATCCATAATTTTATAATTAAAAAAAAAAAATCCTAATTTCATAATCTGAATAAAACCCTGTAATTTTATAATTATAATAAAAAATCATTAATTCCATAATTTCCATAATTAAGTTATTAATTTCATAATTATAAAAGAATTATGAATTTCATAATTAAAAAAAAAAATTATAATTAAAATAAAAACAGTAATTTTATAATTATAATAAATATGAATTTTAAAATTACAGTAAAAATCCTTAATTTAATAATTATATAAAAATCCTTAATTTCATAATTATAATAAAAATCCTTAATTTCATAATTATAATAAAAATCCTTAATTTCATAATTATAATAAAAATCCTTAATTTCATAATTAAAATAAAAATCCTTAATTTTATAATTAAAATAAAAATCCTTAATTTTATGATTAAAATAAAAATCCTTAATTTTATGATTAAAATAAAAATCCTTAATTTTATAATTAAAATAAAAATCCTTAATTTTATAATTAAAATAAAAATCCTTAATTTTATAATCAAAATAAAAATCCTTAATTTTATAATTAAAATAAAAATCCTTAATTTTATAATTAAAATAAAAATCCTTAATTTTATAATTAAAATAAAAATCATAATTTCATAATAATAAACATACTAATTTCATAATTATAATAAACATACTAATTTCATAATAATAAACATACTAATTTCATAATTATAATAAACATACTAATTTCATAATTATAATAAAAACTAGTAATCTTATAATAAAAACGATTTATTTTAAAATTATAGTAAAAATCATTAATTTCATAAGTTATTAATTTCCTAATTATAATAAAAATTATTAATTTCATAATTTAAAAAAAAATTATAATTATAATAAAAATTATTAATTTCATAATTATAAAAAAAGACAGTAATTTTAGAATTATAATAAAAATCAGTAATTTTAGAATGACAATAAAAATCAGTAATTTTAGAATCACAATAAAAATGATTAATTTTAGAATCACAATAAAAATGATTAATTTTAGAATCACAATAAAAATGATTAATTTTAGAATGACAATAAAAAAGACTTACGCTTATGTTAAATAAAGATTTAAAAAATAACTATGGTCAATGAATGTGCGCTCTTAAATATAACAGCGAAAATATGGAATCAGTGTTTCTAACAAATCAAGTTGAACATTCCAGAAGTGTGGAGACCATTTTCACAAAAATTTAAAAAAAAAAAAAAAATCATGTGAGACTTGAAGATTACTTTGCAACAAGAAAATACAGAACAACAAGCAAAACTTTAAACCTTTTGTGACAAAATAAAATTCAAACATTGACATTTCTAAACCAAAAAGATGAAAATAAAATACAGAGATACAAAAAATGAGACAAGAAACGGTCAACACTGTGCGGAGAGGGCAAAGATGATGTTGTACCTACCCCTGATGGTGACTTGATTGGAGAACATCTAAAGAGAGAGATAAAATCTAAAACAATTTCTTGATTCTCGCAAATAGTTTTAAAAAATGAACAAAATAATTATTTTCAATAATATCAAATTTAAAAAAAAAAAAAAAAAAAAAACACAATTTAAATAATATGCATATCTGTTGACTATATTCATATTTGTAAAAAACTTTTTTTCTCTGGAACTGAATAAGACTCATTTCACATCAAATTCCATCAATATTCATGTATACAGGGTGTTGCAACAAAATCTAACACATGACGAAAAATACCAAGAGGTTCTTATGAGTATGACGAGATGACCGTTAAGTGCACATACGTCTTTGAGCAAGACTCCACTCCTGCAGACAAGGTCAAAACAAGCTAGGCATGGATGCTTAACAATGTACCTCACCACAGATTGCTAGATTTTTTTTACGCTCTCCTCATCTGATTGCAGCCTCGTTAACCATTTCTCCTCAACCATGATCAAAGTCAAGACCAACAAGTACACTCACAACATAATTAACTCTCTGAAGTCTGCCATCATATCATCCTCTCTATAGACAAGGTCATGGTCGCCAAAGTGTGCGACTCGTTTTGCGCATACCTTGAGATGATCATTTCTTCCAACAATATGTACAACGAAAAATATAGTAGTCGTTTATTGTTGCTAAATAGACTGTTGGGTCTCTGCATATACACTTTTTGCTTATATTTTCCATTTCATTTTCTTTTTGTCAACTGTCAAATTTTACTGCAATACCCTGTATATCTATGTAAATAAGACAATAGATGCATGTCCATGTGCGAATATTTAATTGATAAACTCTTAAACTATTGGTCCCATAACAGTGAAATTAACAAAATAGTAATCATCAAACAAGATTTATAATGAGTAAAATCTTTGTTTGGATGAATAACACGAACAAACATATCGGCAAGTTGACATGCAAAATGTTCATTTCAACTTGCCGACATAGTTCTATTACTTTTGCACATGCACAAATTCATTCATATCTGGAAGTGGTTTAATTTTAAATCTTTCTCATCTGTCATAGCTCAAATGATAAAGAACGCAGCTGGGGTGCTAAATGGCACCCAAGTCATTTTTTTTTAACTTTTGAAATTTTACAATTGGGCTAGGTGCCCCCTGTTAGTATAGAAATAATATGATGCTTTTTTGACTAGAAATTGATTTTTGTTGAAACATCTAAAATTACATATTACAACGCTTTTTTGGCAAATGTATATAATTTTATACGTAAACTAAGTATTTACTTCAACAGTGCTCAATACATAGGTAGAGCTAGGTAGTAAGTTATAAAAATATATATGGCAATTAAGCTACACAGAATATTCCGCATTTTATCCACTAGGATTCGCCAGGCTGATGACATGGAATATTCTGTGTAGCTTAATTGCCATATATATTTTTATAACTTACATATAGTAGTAAGTTATAAAAATATATATGGCAATTAATTCTGTGTAGCTTAATTGCCATATATATTTTTATAACTTACTAGTAATACTACACAGACTTACTAGTAGTTACTACACAGAATATTCCACACCATCCACGTCATAAGCCTGACGAATCCTACTGTGGATGAAATGCGGAATATTCTGTGTAGCTTAATTGCCATATATATTTTTAGAACTTACTACTTAGCTCTACCTACGTATTGAGCATTGTTGAAGTAAATACTTAAAGTTTACGCATAAAATTATACGTTCGTATATTAATTTATGTGATTAAATGAAATAATGATTATATATACTGTTTCATATATGAACTTATAAGATAAAATATTATGTATATATCTTTCAAAATGTTCTTCAGTGGTCAATGAGCAAAGCTTTGTAATAATATAGTAATATATTTATGGAAAGTAAGTTACCGAGAAACGTTTGTGTTTCATTCCCAAAAGAAATTTGTCAGGTTAAACGCATGGATTTCCACACAGACGCAGATAATGTTTAGACAATCCACTGAAAAAAATAAAATGAAGAGCTGCAAAAGAAATATTTTAAAAAGTGCTCAATCCCCCAAATCGAAAAATAGAAACATGCTGAACTGATATAAATTGAAATAAATAAGTCAAAGTTTATGACTCCGCTTTCAACGTCAGGAAATCTCTACATTCTTAAGTAATAAACTGCTGGTTATATATATATAACAAATAAATGACAAAAGTTTATATTCCAAATTTCAAGATGTTGGCCCTCTTACAATTTATTCCTTTCAGTATGTTAACATGCACGATTCTTGGCAGCATCTGTTTCGTAGCGCAAAATCATTCATGTAATTATTATATCAATCAATGACTATATTCTGTCCTAAATTCATCAGAAGAAAAAAACACCTAGCATTTCATTAAAAGAAAATAAATGCATAATAAGTGCTGTCAAGAAGGTATAAGTTGTAACATGGAAAATATCTTGAAATTTGGAATGTAGACTTTTGTCATTTATCTGTAATTACATTGAACTTTATAGATTGAAGAATTGGTATGAATAAAAGGTGAAATATAATTGGAAAAAACATTTCAACATAAACATTCAACTATATATATATATATATATATATATATATATATATATATATATATATATATAATAGTTTTATTTATATAGGCAAATATTACATAGTTGCTACACTGAAAATATCTGTTCTTCAGATGCTGCACTTCCATTTCTTGTTCTCTTTCGGTGGAGGAGAAATCCTTCACGACTGAGACAATTTTTATTTTTGTACCTTTTCTCCACGTTAATAAACGACCCTGGTGTCTAACTCTGTCCCGTGGGGAGGCATAGTAAATAGGTACACTGAAAATGCTAATGTTTCGGACAAATTGATTTGCAAGAAACCAAAAGTCACTTGTCAGGCAACGTAAAAAAGTTTATTTGCCACTGAAGGCATCTGGTTCCAAAATAGAAGTGAAATATATTTTTTATTTATAAAAATAAAATATTAAAACGCTCAACTTTAAGTGGAAGCGGTGACATTAAGTGACATTTTAGACTCAAAATAGAAGGTGATAAAGGGAAAGTTTACAACTTGTCTCTCTTATGTTGAATAATAAATGTTGTAAATTCTAATTTAGAAAATTTTAATTTTCCTTCTTTATATATAAGTAATATTACTTAGTAATTTTGTTATCTGTACATCAACTAAATTGTGCCTGAACAATTTGCCTATGTATGAAGTTTGGTCCTCACAAGGTGGCTAAACCCCAAACTTGTATCACACCAAATTAAATCAGTAAATATCTTTTTAATCAATGGAACACACGTTTCACACACACACACACACAAAAAAAAAAAAAAAAAATTGTCACGATATTGAAATTTTCTTGCAATAGAAAACCACTTTTTTGTTAACAATCTATTATTTGTAAAGTGTTATATGTCCTTGTATGATTGATAAGCATATATCAGAAATGAAAGCAGTTACAATTCACAAATATTATCTGAAAAATGATAAAGAGGGAATAGTATCGAATCGCAATGTTAACCAGGATTCATGACTCTCCTTCAACAACCTTTTGTCACAACGAAAAGTGGATGATTGCATCAGAACAAAACACTTTCTTAGATTGGAAGGGAGATAATTAGAGGACACTCAATCTAAAACGAGTATTTATACTGCAAGGGTTCAGCTGAATGTCCATAAGTCACATCGTGAATGAGAAGAATACTCGTCCTGGGAAGTCATTACTTGAACAAAACATTTTTGCACCAATTTTATGTCGAAATTACATTCAAAATATAATGATACGAATGATAATGGTGACGGTGGCTAAGTGGTTAACGACACAAACTGATCATTTGGATGTATCGAATTAAAATGATCAGTTCATTCAACAGAAACGCTTACTTTGGACGCTAGCAATTTCACATGCTTCCACCTGTAAGTACCAAGTTCCTTACTAGAAAGAAGTTTGACTAGAATGATATCAGGGAAACCGATGCCAACCATACAATCATCTGGTTTGTAAGATATAAATGGCTAAACTTTATATCAAGAATTCAATTTTACTATCCATTGGATGATTTTCATTCAAGAAAATATCTAAATTTAAAGAGTTAAGGAGTTTTAAGAAGAAATTTAAATTCATGGAATCTTGTTTTACTGGAGTCTAACACTATGAATCAAACTTCAAATGAGAGGTCGTACGCATTTTATGCCCCCCCCCTAAAAACCCTTTAAAATATTTAAAATAAATTGACATTTGGATAATATTAACTGATGTCTTATTGCCTAAACTTTAAACTTTCACAAAAATTGGAAGTATCTGAATTTTCACAAAGGGTTTAAACCCCAATTTTTTTTTTTTTTTTTACCTCTTTTGCATAAACTAAATATAGCTCACATTTAGACTCCTTACACCTAACTGCTGTGCTTCAAATTTCATAATGATCAGTTAATTAGTTTAGAAGTGAATCCTCTACATATAAATATACAAGCATACCTAACTTTATAAAAGATTTTTTTTGAACTAGTTCTAAACAAGTTTTATTATCCTTTTGTTATTTATTGGATTTCTTGAAAAACATTAAACGGGGGTAAAAGTCTGGCAGGTTTGAAAATTTATTCAAAAACATGCAAATAGAAGTAAAGAATGCATGGATCACATGAAAGGAACATTACAAATATTGAATTTAGTAATCAGTGTGTTGCAATATTTTCTTTAAGAGTATGAGTACTGAAAGTTGGAAGGTTCTACTTATAGACTCTGGCGATAGGAACTGATGAATCAAATGGAGCCACGTTCTGCTAGCAACCAATCAGAAACCAGAATTGCTCGATAAAAATATTGAATTTTTTAGCATTCCAGCACATAATTTTTTCATGTCAACATGAGAAGGATCTTTTGATCTTTAACCTGCAAAATTGTAAAGTCCAGGACCTGTACAGAACAGCTACCCACTGAAATTCTTCATCTCCTGAACTTGTACAGAATAGCTACCCATCAGAAACTCTTCTGAAATTAAACATGGCTTCCAATTTAAAACAGTGCTTACTTGTGAAACGAGTTGAGATAGAAGTGAATAGATAGAAGTTAGAGAGTAATATAAGAAGGCTGGGATGTTCTATTATGTTGAAATGGGAAAATATATTATCTGGCTTCTAATTGGTTGCTACTCCATCAATGAATTACTGTATAAATATTAATTCAAACAAGAAGTTGTCCGTCAACTGTAAGATAATTACACCCCTTACACTGGAAAGGGTCATTTTAATTCTACAACCAGGCAAGATTGGAGGGATTTTTGTCTAGGAGTGAAAAGACAGTCACAGTGGACGTATGAGAATCGGAATTTAAAAGTTGACAATTAAAAACCTTTCGTTCTCTTATCTCGATGTGTCAACTTTATGTGAAAACCAAATAAAAAACAAACGGTTCAGTTAACAATCATTTTAGAATTGGTTTTATTGATGTCGAATTAATGGTTGAGTTTCAGTCAGCTAGAAAAATAAAGTGAGTTTATTTCAGCTTCCACAGCAATTCACCCTACCAACCACTAAACCATCAAGCGACCGGCCACCACGACAATGAAAGATAATGCATAATATCTTTAATTGGTTTTGACATCCTGACAATATAACATCATCATCATTGTTGTTGACTAAACCGAACTAATTTTAAAAACTCATCAGGAATAAATTTTTTTTTTTAATAAAAATGTAATTCCTATGAATCAGAAGATTATGACCAATTTTTGAACTTGCTTCATCTTTTTTTTTATGGTTTTCTTTTGTATGAATGATAAAGTTCTTGTGTGTATGTGATGAAAAGGTTTTGTATGCGTATGCGATGGAAAGGTTTTGTATGTGTATGCGATGGAAAGGTTTTGTATGCGTATGTGATGGAAAGGTTTTGTATGCGTATGTGATGGAAAGGTTTTGTATGCGTATGTGATGGAAAGGTGTTGTATGCGTATGTGATGGAAAGGTTTTGTATGCGTATGTGATGGAAAGGTTTTGTATGCGTATGTGATGGAAAGGTTTTGTATGCGTATGTGATGGAAAGGTTTTGTATGCGTATGTGATGGAAAGGTTTTGTATGCGTATGTGATGAAAAGGTTTTGTATGCGTATGCGATGGAAAGGTTTTGTATGCGTATGCGATGGAAAGGTTTTGCATGTGTATGCGATGGAAAGGTGTTGTATGCGTATGCGATGGAAAGGTTTTGTATGCGTATGTGATGGAAAGGTGTTGTATGCGTATGTGATGGAAAGGTGTTGTATGCGTATGTGATGGAAAGGTGTTGTATGCGTATGTGATGGAAAGGTTTTGTATGCGTATGTGATGGAAAGGTTTTGTATGCGTATGTGATGGAAAGGTTTTGTATGCGTATGTGATGGAAAGGTTTTCTATGCGTATGTGATGGAAAGGTTTTGTATGCGTATGTGATGGAAAGGTTTTGTATGCGTATGTGATGGAAAGGTTTTGTATGCGTATGTGATGGAAAGGTTTTGTATGCGTATGTGATGGAAAGGTTTTGTATGCGTATGTGATGGAAAGGTTTTGTATGCGTATGTGATGGAAAGGTTTTGTATGCGTATGTGATGGAAAGGTTTTGTATGCGTATGCGATGGAAAGGTTTTGTATGCGTATGCGATGGAAAGGTTTTGTATGCGTATGCGATGGAAAGGTTTTGTATGCGTATGTGATGGAAAGGTTTTGTATGCGTATGCGATGGAAAGGTTTTGTATGCGTATGCGATGGAAAGGTTTTGTATGCGTATGCGATGGAAAGGTTTTGTATGCGTATGCGATGGAAAGGTTTTGTATGCGTATGCGATGGAAAGGTTTTGTATGCGTATGCGATGGAAAGGTTTTGTATGCGTATGCGATGGAAAGGTTTTGTATGCGTATGCGATGGAAAGGTTTTGTATGCGTATGCGATGGAAAGGTTTTGTATGCGTATGCGATGGAAAGGTTTTGTATGCGTATGCGATGGAAAGGTTTTGTATGCGTATGCGATGGAAAGGTTTTGTATGCGTATGCGATGGAAAGGTTTTGTATGCGTATGCGATGGAAAGGTTTTCTATGCGTATGTGATGGAAAGGTTTTCTATGCGTATGTGATGGAAAGGTTTTCTATGCGTATGTGATGGAAAGGTTTTGTATGCATTTGTGATGGAAAGGTTTTGTATATGTGTTCTGCTTACAGTATATGCATGTATGGAATGAAGGTAACAGAAATGTTTTACAGTATTTTCGAGGTGTGTAGCATGGTGCATAATGGTTTCAGTATTCTGAATTTTCAAAAGTCACAAGTATGCCAAAGTCCAGTGTGTAAGATGGGTGTAGTGTCAAAATAGACTCAAGGGTTTCAGTTTAAAAAATATGTATTGTTTCCACATCTAGGCTGGTGCACCTACCACTAGTCTCTCCCTATTTGATAGGGTCCAAAAAGGAGTCTCCAATCTAATAGGTCACACTTTGTCAACTGAGCTCCAACCCCTGTCCCATCCTGTACCTGTTTTACAAGTATTTTAATGGAGTGTGCTCTGATGAACTCATTGCATTTGTGGCCCCTCAATGTACATATCCCAAAAAAACTTGCTTAGCAACAAAATCATGCCCCTTCACTGTTGAAGTTCCTAAATGTCAGAAAGCTTTCTACTCTAATAATTTCTTCCCTCAAACAGCTAGATTTTGGAATTCCCTTCCTACTACCTGCTTCCCTGACTGTACTGATATGCAGAAGTTCAAATATAATGTAAATTAAAATCTTGTTAATCTTTCTTAGGCATGGTCCCAAATTAGTCGCCCCTTATGTCCAAGTGACGATATGCCTTGTTGGAGTAAACATGAATAAAAAAAAAAAATACTGCACTTGGCTAACATTATTTATATTTGTGAGCCGAATGAAAGTATCTAAAGTGAAAGTGCTTTTTAAGTCGACATTGATTGGATAATGTTTGTGTTTGTTATTTTGCATACTTGGATTTTATTATCACAAGTGATGCATGAAACCATTACAATGCAAAAACTATTGGAAATCTTAATTTCCTGATAATTCCCACAATAACAAGCCGAATGTGAAAGGTGCCCCTCCACGAGTGAAAAAATTACTTTAACCTTGACTAAAGTTTGTGCAAAATTACAAAAAAAATCTAAGACATGGTTATTGAGAAAAGTGCGAACAAATAAACACATGAACGATTTGGGGGCAATTTTACCCCTATAATACTTCCCCGGGGGGGGGGGCAACCAGAGTTATCTGTTCTGGCAAAAATTTACTTTCAGTATGACTAATGTTTGTGCAAAATTTAAAAAAAAATCAAAAGCGTGTCTATTGAGAAAAGTGTGAACAAACGGAAGTGAATTACTGGGTCCAATCCCTCCATTGTTGAGGGACCAATTAAACATTATTTGCAAAAATAAAGGCTGACCAACAGAGCAATTTTGATACTTACACATCATAACATAAAAAAATAATCGTAGTCAAACGAAAACATTCATGAATCCATAAATAAAATGTCAACAAAAATGTATGTTTAATCACTATTGATGAATCAAGTAATCTTAATTCTAATGTGAGAAAAATATTTATGTTTAATAAAATCTTGAAACAATGTTTTCTAAATTAAAAAATATTATCAAATTTGTGTTTAGAAATAGTTTCATATTTATGTTTAATGAATTTAAAACAAATAAAAGTCAAAATTTTTTAATGAGTATTTGACAGCTTTCAAGAAAATTCTCATATTAGAAATGTCTTAAAAGCTCCAATTGTTGAGGTTTTTTGGGGTTTTTTTACACAGAAATCACCACTTATCAAGGCCTGGAGGCCACTTGAGGATAAGGGTATACAATAGTCAATGTGATTATAGCGTTTTTAACATAGGTAGTGGGATTTTTGTAAGTTGGATTATATAGAGGGGACGGTTCATCAAAAACTTGTTTACATTGGACTTGAAGAGAATCAGATTGTAGTCACCAGGGAAGCAGGCCAACGGCAGTGAGTTCCACAGGCGTGCAGTTCTAAAAAGAAGCTCTGCTCATGGAATCTACATTTAGGTTTAGGCACAGATAAAAAGTGTGGGAAACTATTGGTAGTGGTTCTGGCTAGACAATTGTTTTTCGTGAAAGTTTGGCGAGGGGGGACCATAGACTGAAGCTCAGACGAGCACCTGCCATGGAAATAATGATAAAGCAGAGACAGGCTCGCAACATCTTTTCTGTGGGAAAGAGGTTGCAGGGAAGAGAAAAGGGCATTCATCATTAAGCTATGAAGTCTGTTTTGGACTCTATCAATGCAGGATAAGCTGCTTCTAGCAGCTCCTGCCCAGATGTGGCAGCAGTACTCCATCATTGGCCGTATCTGGCTTTATATAGATAGAGAATTGCATCAGGAGAGAGATATCTACTGGAGCGGTAGAAGGATCCTACCATTTTCCCAGCAACTTTGGTAACGGATTTGATATATGTGTTCTATTTCAGATCAAGAGGAAAGGTCAAGTCCAGAAGCTTATCAAAACATGAATCCTTCTCAAGACGAGAGCCATTCATTTCAACTGATGCCAGATGGGCATCAGAGCGTGGATGATGTAAGGATAGAAGCTTGGTCTCAGAGAGATTTTAAGCCAGTGCTCTATATATTAGCAAAGAGTAGTAAACGGCTCACAAGTGAACATAACATTATGGCAGTAAAAGGCTCAGCTGTGACTACCGAGAGAAGGTGGCTAGTAAAATGAAGAATCACATGATGCATGACGTAGCAGCATCTAGGCAGAAGAGAACTCTTTAGCATCATAATATTTTCTGTCTCCATGTGGCACAAAAATAGACAAATTTATTTCGAGCATTGAGTATGTTTAATATTTTGAAATTATTTTTATTTTTTCGCTAAAAAGAAGTAATTTTTTTTTTTTAAATGTATTTAATTAAAACTTGAAGTAATTTTATGACCTTAATTAATAACACTGTCAAAGTACGAAGTTGAAAATTTCATGTTTTTGGGGGGTTTTTTAATCGTAAAACAAATATTTTTTACGGGAGAATTTGTAAAATCAATTCTTTTAATAATAAAACTTTCAGTATTTCGAAATATTTTGGACATATTTCTTTTCAATAAATATTGTGTATTTTAAAATTAATACATAAGTTTATGTGATAAGTAAAAATAATGTTTCAGTCTCAAATTGAAAATTATTTTTCTTTTTGTTTTAGTTGTTTAAAATTGTAAAACATATTTCTACATTGGAATTTTTAAAATCAATTCTAATAAAACTTGTCAGTCAGTTTTTCAAAAGATTGTAATTTTTCAATACAATACTTTCACCCTTTTATATTCATTATATATATATATATATATATATATATATATATATATATATTATAATAAATTCATATTCTTGTCTGCTATGATGTCATATATAGGGGGGGGGGGCAAAAATGAAAGTAGATTTCCTGGGCAACGCCAGGCAGTCTGCTAGTATATATGTGATGATTGCTTCTTCTTAACAGAATTTTGCCATCTTTTCAGTTAACTGCTGTGCGGCTGTGTGCATGTTGGTGTCTTTTCTGTCCAGCTTCAGGCCTACATGAGCATTCACATGTAACAAAACCTTACCTTCTTGTAAGGGTGCTTACATATTATCATTGTGAAACCTTGAATGACATGTCAGGCCACTTTCCCATTTGCATGTTAGACCACAAATATGACAACCTAGCATTGCAGATCCTGCTGTTATAGCCTCCTCATAAAACTGTTGTTTCGGTCTTTGATTGTGTGATTTCAGATGATTTACAAAACCTACTTTTGACAAAAGGAACCTATCACATCCAGTGCACTTCAGTTTCTGTTGAATATTCTGACATTGTTATATTTTCAACTTGCTTTCTCAGAACATGCTTTAAGACAACAAGATCTACATGTTGCTTTTCAAAGTCTTTCTTTGATGGTTTTCTTTCATAGAAATCGATCTTCCGATTGGGTTTCCCAGTTATTTACATCTATCTCAAGTAATCTAAAGTTGTTTTTCAAACCATCCTTAAACCTTTTTTTGTTTTATGTTGTGGTCTTTTACCTCTGCCTATCTCACCATGAAACAGTCATTTAGGAAGTCTTTTGTCCTCCATCCTAATCAAGTGTCCAGTCCAGCGCATCTGATTTTATATGATTTTCATTTCTATACTGGTGCTATTTGTCAGGTATTACAGTCTTCCAGTTAATATTAAGTATTCTCCGAATACAGCTCTGATGGAATCTTTCCAATAGGTTGAGGTGCCTTCTGTTTAAGTCTTTTACTCATATGGCAGAGTAGTAACAATGCATGCTTCATGAATACTAAACTTTGCTTTTGATGGGATTCCCCAATCTGACCATACACGTTTCTCTAGTTTGTCAAAAGCAAAACTGGTCTTTTTTTTTTTTTTTTACACAGGCATCACCACATTATCAAGGCCAAGAGACCACTCGAGGATAAGGGTTAAAGAGTGCACAGTAGAAATTGGACAATATAGTAATCAATTTGGTAAATTTGTTAACTTATATGAAACGGCTCATCAAGAACTTGTTTACGTTAGACTTGAAGACAACCATATTGTAGTCAGCCGGAAAGCAGGAAAACGGAAGACAATTCCACAGGCGTGCAGTTCTAAGAAAGAAGCTTTGTTCATGGAATCTACATTTAGGTTTAGGCACAGATAAAGAGTGGAGGGAATTATTGATAGTGTTTTCAGCTAGACGAGTGTTTCTTATGAAAGTTTGGCGAGGGGGGACCATAGACTGAAGCTCAGTCGAACACTTTCCACGAAAATAACGATACATTTTGGTCTTGGCTATTCTATGATTTATCTCCACATCAAACGTAAAGTCCATAATCAACGTACTACTGAGGTGTATAAAACTGTCCATAATTTTTAATCTCTTCACCAAAATGTTCGGTTCAACATATGGCATTCCAAAAAGAGGGGAATACATAATGTGTTTTCGTGAGGCTGATGGTAAACCCAAAAGCTTTACATGTCTCTGATAACTTGTCTATAATCAATTGTATATCCTCTTCTGAATGCGAAACAAGGTCTGCATCATCTGCATATAAAAGTTCAAAAACAAGGTTCTGGAAAGTTGTTAACTTTACATTGAGGTGTCTAAAGTTAAAAAGTTAATCTGATGTACAAAATCGTAACTTCACACCAATACTGCAATTGTTAAATGCATACACCAGCATCACAGCAAAATATATGGAGAATAACGTGGAAGTAAGGATATCACCTTACTATTATAGTATAACCGTTGAAACATCTCCACAAAACTTGCATGACAGTCTAGTTTTCTAAGACTCTTCCAAAGTGCACTTCGATTTGATGGTATGAAAAGCTTTCATCAGATCAATAAACACTTGGTACAATGGCACATACTGCTCCAAACAGTTTTCCATTAACTGTCGCACAGAGAATATCATGTCCACTGTGCCGTGGCCAGATCTAAAACCACACAGATTCTCTAGGGTGATAGATAGAGATATTCATGTCAAATGATTTAACAGAATTTTTTAAATGTGTGACATACACACACTAATAAATATATATATACATATATACATATGTATGTATGTATGTATGTATGTATGTATGTATACACACACACAAACTTAACATTTAGTTACAATAAAAATAATAAACGAATTTTAGTCTCAGGAATCTATGATAAACTGCAATGTTTATCTTTTAACTCAGGTACAACGTACAACATTTCTTTTTTTCTTGCCTTTAGTTTTTTCTTAATATTGAACAAAGTTAAATTTAAGTATAAATCATGTTCATTATTTTTCTTTCTCAATATATTAAAAGTTTTTACATTCTTTTCTTTTTAAAGCTCTCATTTATTATCGCCAGTCTGACTGCCAGACAGATCTTGTTTTGCCTATTTTATGTGACGTAATTTTTCAGGCCTTGTCTCTCTGTGATGGTGGCTTAACAGGGGCCATATCACAATTATAGTAAAGATCTTGGTAGGGAGCAGCAGTAAAAAGCTCACAAATGAACATGCTGCAATGACACTAAAGGGCTTGGAAGGGGTCATATAGCAATGGCAGTAAAGGGCTCAGTAAGTGGCATATCACAATAATAGTAAATAGCCGATAGGAAGCAGCTTGCAACAGCAGTAAATAGTTTGGAAGGGAGCTTATCGCAAGAGCAGTAACAGGCTCACAAAGGGAAAAGGCACATTATATAAAGACAATAAGAAACGAGAAAAGGATGTGCATATCAAAAGAGCAACACAAATCAGGTTCGCATTTAAATGTCTGAAACTTTTCCCATGTGAAATGTTATTTAAAGAAAAAAATAAATATCTTAAATGTCTGGTGACAAGATAGAAAAGGTTTATTGTGAAACAATAATTTCTGTTTTGAAAAGACAAACATCCATAGTAATTTCATGTTGGCCATCACATGATGAAAATCACAACATATGTTTTCATTGGCAAAAACAGAAACACATTATTTCTGCCTGATTGCTGGAATGAATGGAATATTTGATGAAACAAGTGAAAATACTAAGTAATAAAGTTTGTTTGAAAACAAATACAATTGTTGATAATAATGAAAAGCATGAAAATAAAAATATTTTGTTCAAATGTTGATATAAAAATATTTATTTTACAACATGAGATTAGGGGAGAGATATAAAGCTAGAGTGTGGTATATATTTAGTTAGGAGATAAAAAGCAAGAGAAGAGGAAGGGAGGAAAAGGAGAGACATGCAAGAAAGAAAGAAGAGAGAGCTATAGAAAAATAGGGAGAGAGACAGCTATAGAAAGGGGGGAAAGAGAGACAGCTATAGAAAGGGGGGAAAGAGAGACAGCTATAGAAAGGGGGGAAAGAGAGACAGCTATAGAAAGGGGGGAAGAGAGACAGCTATAGAAAGGGGGGAAGAGAGACAGCTATAGAAAGGGGGGAAGAGAGACAGCTATAGAAAGGGGGGAAGAGAGACAGCTATAGAAAGGGGGGAAGAGAGACAGCTATAGAAAGGGGGGAAGAGAGACAGCTATAGAAAGGGGGGGAAGAGAGACAGCTATAGAAAGGGGGGAAGAGAGACAGCTATAGAAAGGGGGGAAGAGAGACAGCTATAGAAAGGGGGGAAGAGAGACAGCTATAGAAAGGGGTGAAGAGAGACAGCTATAGAAAGGGGGGAAGAGAGACAGCTATAGAAAGGGGGAAGAGAGACAGCTATAGAAAGGGGGAAGAGAGACAGCTATAGATGGGGGGAAGAGAGACAGCTATAGATGGGGGGAAGAGAGACAGCTATAGATGGGGGGAAGAGAGACAGCTATAGATGGGGGGAAGAGAGACAGCTATAGATGGGGGGAAGAGAGACAGCTATAGATGGGGGGAAGAGAGACAGCTATAGAAAGGGGGGAAGAGAGACAGCTATAGAAAGGGGGGAAGAGAGACAGCTATAGAAAGGGGGGAAGAGAGACAGCTATAGAAAGGGGGGAAGAGAGACAGCTATAGAAAGGGGGGAAGAGAGACAGCTATAGAAAGGGGGGAAGAGAGACAGCTATAGAAAGGGGGGAAGAGAGACAGCTATAGAAAGGGGGGAAGAGAGACAGCTATAGAAAGGGGGGAAGAGAGACAGCTATAGAAAGGGGGGAAGAGAGACAGCTATAGAAAGGGGGGAAGAGAGACAGCTATAGAAAGGGGGGAAGAGAGACAGCTATAGAAAGGGAGGAAGAGAGACAGCTATAGAAAGGGGGGAAGAGAGACAGCTATAGAAAGGGGGGAAGAGAGACAGCTATAGAAAGGGGGGAAGAGAGACAGCTATAGATGGGGGGAAGAGAGACAGCTATAGAAAGGGAGGGAGAGAGATAGAGTTGGAGACATAGAGAACAGAGAGAGAGTTGGACACAGAGAGGGAGGGAGAAAGATTTGGAGAATATAAAGAGAGGGAGAGAGATCTTGAGACAGAAAGTTGAAGACAGAGAGAGAGGGGAGGGTTGGTGACAGAAAGAGAGAAACAAGATAGAGTTGGATTATACTATATGATAAAAGGATCATGTCAGTGTTTTTACATTAAAGCAAAAATAGAAAACTCACCCCACTCCTCTTTGTGAAGATGGGGTAGGGTGAATCTATCCTACACCCGACTGGTTACGATTTTTTTTATTTTAATCAATATAAGGAAATCTGCGCCGCAAAAGAAAATATTTAAATTTTTAGTGTGGTTTTCATATTTCTTGTTTAATAGTATACAAAGTCATTTTTAAGAGTTATTTAATGCTTAACCAACTTGTAAAACAAATTCTTTAAACCTGCTGATATGATATAGAAGAGATCTCATGCTTTTCCTCATTGCAGTAGAAATTAATGCATTACAGCTGATTCAATTTCCATCGTCATTCACATCATCACATCAGTATCCATTACACCACATTAACCCCCCCCTATCCATGTCAACGAGATAGATTGTTTTGATTACGGCATATCAACTCTTTTCAGGTTATTTAATGTCAAATTTGGTAAAAATGTTTTAGGCATCAAATTCCTTAGATGTTTTAATATTTATTCATGGTGTTTGGTTTGGTTGTTTTGTTTTACAGCATATCAATCAATGATGTGACGATTACAATATTTTTCTCCAATTCCAACACAATTACCGATTCTGTTCTAAATTCCCAATTCAGATTCCTTTTAAATTTCTAAATATAGAGTTGTTTAATCCTTTGGGGGAGGGGCTCATATATTTTCGCAAACATAAAAATGATTCATAGAGTGACCTGTAGATTTTTAGTTTTACTGATCGTTTTAAAATCAATAAAAATATTTATCATTTCATTGTTACTACGAGTCATGGAACATAAGTGTTGGATTGTGTAGTGGACTTTCAGTCAGCGTTCAAGTTGTGGATAACTTGATAAAGACTAAAGTTACTTCTCATGAAAGAGGAGAACTATTTATGGCACAATGGGAGATTCCATTGTGCACACATGGGCCAGTCTATTCCTTGGATTGTGATTGGCTGAATCACCTGATTGGATATGCTTGTACATAAATACAAGCCCTCAGTCCAGCTCAATCTGATATCTGTCTTGTGCATGAGCTGGACCCTTGGTAAGTGTTGCTGCTATTATTATTATTGTTGTTGTTGTTGTGTGTTATTGACTAACAGTTCTTTTGATTATTCTACATCTCCCCTCTTCCCCCCCACACGAGTAGGCTGGGTTGTGTGAGAGGTGTATCTCTCTTTTAGGCCTAGTTTGTTGTGTGGTAGTAACCTAGAAAGAGCTCGGGGAATCCTTGATCGAAAGCGTGGGGATATATGTGTGGTTTGTTGTTGGGGTTTGGTTGCTGTGTATGTGCTATTACAGGGAGATAGTGGGAGATGCAAGAATGTAGTATCGCTTGAGGGAATTGTTGGTCCTAGTGCTGCACTTGGTATTGGGGTTGGTGCAGGCTTAAGTTCGCATTTTCTGAGGAAACGGCGGTTCCTAAGTGTGATCCTTCCGGATCCGTTAACCCTGATTCGGTATTGTCGATCTGGTAGGGAACTGATGATTTTGCCCGTTGTGTTCCATCTGCGATTGACTGGATTTTGGATGGCTACAGTGTCACCAGCTTGTAATGGTGGAAGGTTGTGGGTATATTTATTGTATCTTTCTACTATTTTTGCATTGCGGTGGTGGAGCATTTCCTCGCGATGTTGTGCCGCTGACACCCATTCAGGATGAGGCTTGTAGAGGATTGGCTGTGATGGGATGGAGTCACGTAGTCGACGGTGAAGTAATAGTTGGGCCGGTGATAGGCCAATGCTTTGGATTGGGGTATTCCGATACTGCAAGATGGCCCGGGCAACACTGTCATTGTCCAAGGAACCGTGGGGGCCTGTGTTTCCTTTCACAATCCTCTTTGCAGTTTTTACTGCGAGCTCTGCCCTGCCATTGGATTGGGGATATGCAACAGAAGATAATCTGTGCCTAACACACCATGTTTTCAGAAATTCTTGGAACGTGCTGGAAGTGAAAGGTGGGCCGCCATCGGTGCTGAGTTCTTCTGGGGCACCATATGTTTGGAACAGTTGTCGGCATATGGACATCAATTTGGTTGTAGTAGTGTGACCTGATTCTAGGCGGTATAAAATTAGCCAACCAGTTAGCCTATCTGCGCAGGCAAGGTATGTGTGATCTCCAATATAAAAAATATCCATGACGATTTGTTGGAATGGCCACTCTGGGGATCGTGTTAGAATGATAGGCTCCCTTGGTTGACTAGGTGCGATGGTTGAGCATACCATGCAATTCGCCCTAATACTGCGGATTGATGCATCCATCCCTGGCCAGTACACCGATTCGTTGGCACGTGCTTTCATGCCGACTACTCCTTGGTGTGCAGAATGCAGGCAGTGTAGGACCTTTTTTCGTTGTGTTTTGGGGATGACGATCCTTCAATCCAACAATACTAGACCATTGTCAGTGCTAAGGCGGTGCCTCACCTCCCAATACTCACGGATTTCGGGCGCAGTGAGATTACGTGTTTTTGGGAAGCCTTGCTGTATTGTGTCTATTAATTTGTTATATTGTTGATCGCCACGACCTGCTGAACGAATTAGGTTTGGTGATAGCATGGCTATATTACTGCTGTCTGCAAATGTTGCTATTGAGGCTGTTGACTCTGTTAGTACTTGCATGTAAAACAATGGAAAGTTTACTTGTTAAGTTAAAGATTTGGAGGAATGCTATGAACAGTAAATATCAGAAATTGTTTTGTTGCACCTGTAAGCATTGGGCAGATAAGAAGTGTAGTGGAAGTACCAGTAGGTCGAGAGAGGATAACCAATCTGTGTGCAAGAAGTGTGAGATGGATGATCAGATGTGGAGAAAGTTTACTTGGATGACAAAGTTATTGATGTTTTTGAAAAGTTTTGTTACCTTGGTGATAAGATTAGAGTATGTAGTGACAGCTTTAATGTTTAATCAGAACATCAGAATTCTGAACTGAATTCATTATTTTTCATTTCTAACTCATAAGCATACAGCATCTCTTCTGAACAATGCTTCTAAGACAAAAATGAAAAATAATGAATTCAGTTCAGAATTCTGATGTTCTGATTAAACATTTAAGCTGTCACTACATACTCTAATCTTATCACCAAGGTAACAAAACTTTTCAAAAACATCAATAACTTTGTCATCCAAGTAAACTTTCTCCACATCTGATCATCCATCTCACACTTCTTGCACACAGATTGGTTATCCTCTCTCGACCTACTGGTACTTCCACTACACTTCTTATCTGCCCAATGCTTACAGGTGCAACAAAAAATTGAATTGATCTGTGAATATGGTAATTTTCCTCCTTTCCAACACTACAACCACTGATTATCGTTTTAGTTTTAGTAACATTCACTTTCAGAATTTTACTTTCAATTGGATTCCTGGTTCTACCAGATCAGGCTATCTGAAGATATTGGCTTCCTGAGGTGAAATGCACCTAACATTGATGCTCTTTTGTTTTTCTATTTCCTTTTGCAAAAGTTGCAGCGTAGCTCTTGGCGGAATCGGCAGCAATGCCTGCTTTGAGGAAATAGTCTTCCCAATCTTCTGTCTCGAATCCTGTTCGTAGCGCCATGTTGGATTGTGTAGTGGACTTTCAGTCAGCGTTCAAGTTGTGGATAACTTGATAAAGACTAAAGTTACTTCTCATGAAAGAGGAGAACTATTTATGGCACAATGGGAGATTCCATTGTGCACACATGGGCCAGTCTATTCCTTGGATTGTGATTGGCTGAATCACCTGATTGGATATGCTTGTACATAAATACAAGCCCTCAGTCCAGCTCAATCTGATGTCTGTCTTGTGCATGAGCTGGACCCTTGGTAAGTGTTGCTGCTATTATTATTATTGTTGTTGTTGTTGTTTGTTATTGACTAACAGTTCTTTTGATTATTCTACAATAAGTTTTCCACAAAAACAAATAAAAACAATAAAAATATCGTTTTTTTGGCATCAGAAAATAAGCACAATTTTTTTCTAATTCTGATACCAAAAAAAAAAAGTCCAGACGTTTTTTGATTCCCAATTCCGATTAATAATCCCAACACTAATATCAACACTTTGGCAAGTTTTTATGCTTCAAGTTCTTTATATCTTCACATATTTATTAATGGCATTTTGTTTGGTTGTTCTCTAGAGAAATAATTGTTTTTGGTTTTGCAGAACATGATTGAGTTTTGCAAAGGGAAAGGAAAATAACAATAGGATAAATATTTTGTGCATTTAGATCAGGAAGCCAATATCTTCAGACAGCCTGGTCTGATAGCACCAGAGTTTGCACACACAAAGTATGATTCAATGAAACAACATCCTAACAAAAAGCTATGCAATCCCATGATGATGTCGAATGAAAAATAAGATGATGCAAAAACACATGAAAAATATTACAATGCTGAAGAAAATTCTTAGTCTTTTTCAAAAAAAAAACACTGTTGAAAAATGATGTGCACTCATTTATGCATCCATGAATAGCAAAGCTGATTTTGTCAACTGTACATTTGATCTGACTTGTTCCATCCCCAAACGCTTATGTCATGTCCCGAGGAAATACAGTAAAAAGTAATAACATTCTTGTTTTTTTTCTAAGGAATAGAGACATCAACTGATTGTCTGAATAGATTTGATATCATAAAACAAAAATGCTTCTATAAGTAAATAACCGTGTGTGTTGGAATGTAGAAATAATTAATGGCTTCCAATGATAGTGCAATGGCAAGATGCCAGTAGTTAGTGGGACGGCGACGATTAATTTGTATAAAAAAATGAGGTGCTTATTTGCAATTGTGCAAAATAAAATGAAAAACATAAGTACGAAATCCTAGATATTGTCGTGCATAACTAGTATAAGTTCTATATGGCATGGGGTGGGGGGCAGCCCCATGTGCTATTGGTTGGTACTGGTAGTGACTTTGGTGGTTGTCTCTTCATTTCCACCATCCACTCTTGGACAGGGTCTGTTAGTTTGGGTCAAAATCTGAATTAATTCTGTGACGCAGATGAGATAAACATAAAGGTTATCTTTAATGGAGAAGGAGACCAGCCACAAACATGCCTGGCTTCTTGACAATGTTTATGAATTTAATATGCTTTCACGATACTTTCTCACATTTTTTTAATAAAACATTTAGAATATAAAACAATAAAGAATTTTCTAGTTTACACACGTTGTCGAAATATGTTAGCGATATTAAAAATTACTAGAAAACAGATTTTTTTTAAAACAATTAAAAATCATGATGTATTCATTATTACATCATTTTTAAAATATTGCTTTAATAACTTGTTTTTTAGGCAATATTTACATTATTTTTATATGGAATCACTACAAGTTCTAACACAGGCAGTCATCAGAGATTACTTACTAACAACAAGTGGTGGTTTTCTTTGGAGTCTGGTTGATAACAAGACTTCCCAGATTTCCAGTCCTGCCTGCTTTCCACCGGACTACAACTTGGATGTCTTCAAGTCCAATGTTAACAAATTCCTAATGAACCGCCCCCTTAAGTAAACACTTCATCAAATCTCCACACTAACATAATGTACTTGCAATAACCCTTATCCCTGAGTGGCTTCCGGGCCTTGATAAGTGGTGATCACTATGTAAAAAAAAACTAAAAAAAAAAAAAAAAAAAAAAAACTTTCCACCTCTTGATAACCTTTGCAAAAGATTTTGCATTATCACAACATCCTCTTGCTATTGACTTCTCACTGGAAATGACCATTGGTTTGTACTGGAATTTGAGTGGCAATAAGCCTCCTCAAGGCCCCAGTACTCTTTGATATCATTTGTTTGATTCTTTCATCCTCCTTAGCCCTTCATGCCTATTTGATATGGTATCAACTGAGACTGATGTTTTTTATTTTTGTGTATGTATGTATGTATGTGCGTGTGTGTGTGTGTGTGTGGAGGGGGGTAGATTATATGATTTGCAGTTTCATTTTCCTTGGTTCCACATAGGTTTCTTCCATTTGTTTTACTTTTTTTGCATTTTCCATGTGATAAGTTTTTAGTTTATTAGAGTTAGTTTTTGCATTTAAGAATTTATCTTTAAGATTTCAGCTGTTTTCAGCATTACCATTTGCCAAAAACATTTTCTTTGTAAAACTATTTCCACAAGTTATTTTTATGCTTTTGGGTTTAATGAAAAGATTTTTTTAAATGTTCTTTTACTTCGGGAACGAGTTGGTATGGCAACCATTTTGATTGCTGCATGATCCGCATGATGAGGGAAAGTCACATAAAAGGTGTCGACCACCATCTTGAAATTATGAAGCAAAACCAAATTAAGGCTATAAACCCAGATCCAAGCATTGCTAATCACCAACTCCGACTTAGTGACGTGTCGATGAAGAGAGAGTTGTTTTTGCTTATGAATAATCAGCATCAAATTTGCTGAAGATATAAACAAACAAAGATTAACCTTTACACCATCTTTGCTTCAAGATGAGATGTGCTGCAAGGAGGAGCAAGCAGCCTCCAGAAGAGGACTGAAAAAATGATGGGAAATCATCCGCATCCAGTCACGATTTACATTGCAAATTTTGTTGTTTGAAAAAAATTATTTTTAATATAGTTTGTAAGAAAAGAAAAAAAACTCAGTCTTATTGTTTTAGAATAACTTGTTTTAATCAACCAGATTACATCACACATATTTTTCCTTATTGTGTCTCTACTCTGTGAAACTCTCTTAGAGAGAAGAAATGAGAGACCACTCCTTGAATAATGATGCTCAATAAAAATATTACACTAATATCTGTTATAATCTTCATTATACATTAAACAATAATTAATCCTGGTGGAAGCTGGTTACTAAAATATGGCTGATATTTTGAAGGAATTACATGTTGTCATCTACAAAGCTTTTTTTATGTTGTTGTCATGATGTGGACATGTTGTATTGTTAATGTTAGTTTCTTGACCGACTTTTTATCAATTGTATATCATAAGTAGACAATATTTTCTCTCTTTACCCTAATTCTTGTTTAAACTCTCAGTAATTTTCAGTGTAACCTTGTGAGGTTGACGTGTAAGTTATTGCAGAATTTTTAATTTGAATTTCAAATGATTTATTTTCAAATAAGATTTCGTTATAATACCTTTACTTTATATATCATTTTAAAGAGCGTTTTTTTCCTCTATCTAATCGTTTAAATTACAACCGTTTTAAAAAAATTCAGAATGTTGAATACAAGATGGAAAAAAAGCAGATTTGCAAAATTTTCTTCATTCAAGCTAGGCCGAAAAGCTGATGAAACAGTTATATCAATGAAGGATTTAGCCCAGAAACCACTACTGAATGCACAGCACGATGGTGGTTTAAGAAATTTTGTGGTGGTGAAGAGAGTCTTGAAGATAATGAGCATAGTGGTTGCCCATCAGATGTTGACAACAATCAATTAAGAACTTTAGTCGAAGCCAATCCATGCACAACTGTTCAAATACTTGCTTCTGAATTAAGTGTGACATATATAAAGATTTCCAACCACTTGAGATTGGAAAGACAAAAACTTGATAAATGGGTGCCTCACAAATTGAACGACAACCAAAAGAAATACTGTTATAAAATGTCATCTTCCCTTTTTTTACGCAACAAGAATGATAAGTTTCTTAACGGAGTTGTGACTTGCGATGAAAAGCGGGTTCTTTACAACTGGCAAAGCTCTGCTCAGAGGTTAGACGCCGATGAAGCTTCACGACACTTTCCAAAGCCAGAGTTGCACCAAAAGAAGGTAATGCTGACTGGTAGACTGCAACTGATCTCATCCATTACAGTTTTTTTGAATGCAGGTGAAACCATTGCAGTTGTGAAGAAGTACTGTCAACAAATGGATGAAATGCATCAGAAAACTTCAACAACAACACCCAGTATTATTCAACAGAAAAGGTCCAATTCTTCTCCACGACAATGCCCAACTGCACGTTGCTAAACCAACCCTGCAGAAGTTGAACGAATTGGGCTACAAAACTCTCATCTACCACTTTCCAGACCTCTCACCTACCAACACCACTTTTTCAAGCATCTCAACAACTTTCTGTGTTAGAAATGCTTCAAAATACTAATCGATATCAAAAACGCTTTCAGCTTCAGCGACTTTATCGCCACCAAAATGCAAGATTTTTCTGTCACTCGTATAAATAAACTTGTTTTACGTTGCTAAAAGTATGTTGCTTTTGATAATGCTTGTTTCAATTAAATTTTTGTTTGAGCTGAGATATGTTCATCTGACTTCAAAAGTTAAGCCGCAAGAACTTTCTTGTCAACCTGATATAACAAAGTCTGAAGACTGTACATTAGTTGTCATTTTCATGGGTTTGTCTTTTGCATCAGAACTGCAAAAAAATTGATTTTTTGCACACACTTGACACATGCTTCCATAAAAGATGGATCAACTAAGTGTAGCTATAGAGTCGGGGAAAATACATACAGCAAAGAGGAAAAACTTCCTGAGCAATGGCACAATAAAATATGGCACAATAAAATATGGCAATACCCAAGATTAAATTCACTAAGAAATATTAAATGATTCTGAAGAGTCACAAAGAAAACAGAAACATTTCCACAAAAAAATAAAATGATTTTAAGATGATCTTATGACATGGAAAACGTAATAAAAATGAAAATTGAAAAACAAGAAATAAGAGAAAAGAAAAACAATATAAATTAAAACTTTTTTATTTATATTTTGTTTTTTATGTATTATCTTAATGAAAAGACTAATGAAGAACATTATGAAAAAAGATATGTTTTTAGTGTCTTTTAATAATACTTTTCATTATTTGCATACATAAGGATGCAGCTGACCTGTCAGAAAATATCTAAGAACACTGCCAGACATATAAATAAGCTTTGTGTGAAATTTGCAAAAGATAAGCTCAGCCGTTTCATACCCTATGAGGAAGAAACTCATGCACACACATACACAAAGTGACTTTTATACAATAGTAGATATATATATATATATATATATATATATATATATATATAATGATTGCCACTTCTGGACACTAGCTTGCCATCTCTTCAGGCTGATGTCGAGCATCCATATGCACATAGGTGGCTCATAAATTCAGCTTCACTCTTGCGTAATCATTCACAGATGTGGCAGGGGAACTTGCCAATATTTGGTGCTTGTAGAAAGACTTTCACTTTTTTTGTTTCCTTTTACTTCAGTTGAGGTTCTCAGAAATCAAGGGGTCTCCTTCTGGATTCTAGCCCTTGATCTCTGAATATTCCAATAAACTCCTTTAGCTCTCAAACACTAAGCTAGAAAAGAAGTTGGAACATAATTTTCCTCTCCCCAATTGATCATTTAAGTATGTTATAGTATACATTTCTTGTGGACTCTTAGTCTACGTGGATTCCAGGACAAAAATTCTCCTTGTCTGGCGGAGCATCCAGCTTTTTGCTGTAATTCAAGGTAACATGGCTTGGAGAAAGTGCACCATTCCTCATAAAAGCCAGTGTTGGCTAGCCATACTGAAGAGATTTTATTTGGGCTGTGAATCCTATGTAATTTTGAATATTTAGTCAGAATTTACTTGTAGAGAAAAATATCCTCAGGTCAAGTTGTCCTGACAAACGCATGTACAGAGAGACCTTTAAACACTCAAAGATATTCATTAAGCATTCAAGTTTTTATCTTGCTTATGTTTTTCAATTTACTCCTCAGTTTGTTCAAGTTGGGGATGGAGCATCCTACCAGATGTCAAACATTCACCTACTATCTCATATATCCCAACCGAGAGATCTTTTTAAGATTCTAACCATCCTCTAAATGCAATTGTTTGAATCTTTCTTGCACTTGGTAGGTTTTGAATTTTTTTTTCATGAGTCCAATTGCTCCTAGAATTGTTAATGTTAGTTTCTTGACCGACTTTTTATCAATTGTATATCATAAGTAGACAATATTTTCTCTCTTTACCCTAATTTTTGTTTAAACTCTCAGTAATTTTCAGTGTAACCTTGTGAGGTTGACGTGTAAGTTATTGCAGAATTTTTAATTTGAATTTCAAATGATTTATTTTCAAATAAGCTTTCGTTATAATACCTTTACTTTATATATCATTTTAAAGAGCGTTTTTCGCTTTATCTAATCGTTTAAATTACAACCGTTTTAAAAAAATTCAGAATGTTGAATACAAGATGGAAAAAAAGCAGATTTGCAAAATTTTCTTCATTCAATCTAGGCCGAAAAGCTGATGAAACAGTTTGTTATATCAATGAAGGATTTGGCCCAGAAACCACTACTGAATGCACAGCACGATGGCGGTTTAAGAAATTTTGTGGTGGTGAAGAGAGTCTTGAAGATAATGAGCATAGTGGTTGCCCATCAGATGTTGACAATAATCAATTAAGAACTTTAGTCAAAGCCAATCCATGCACAACTGTTCAAATACTTGCTTCTGAATTAAGCGTGACATATATAATGATTTCCAACCACTTGAGATTGGAAAGACAAAAACTTGATAAATGGGTGCCTCACAAATTGAACGACAACCAAAAGAAATACTGTTATAAAATGTCATCTTCCCTTTTTTTATGCAACAAGAATGATAAGTTTCTTAACGGAGTTGTGACTTGCGATGAAAAGCGGGTTCTTTACAACTGGCAAAGCTCTGCTCAGAGGTTAGACGCCGATGAAGCTTCACGACACTTTCCAAAGCCAGAGTTGCACCAAAAGAAGGTAATGCTGACTGGTAGACTGCAACTGATCTCATCCATTACAGTTTTTTTGAATGCAGGTGAAACCATTGCAGTTGTGAAGAAGTACTGTCAACAAATGGATGAAATGCATCAGAAAACTTCAACAACAACACCCAGTATTATTCAACAGAAAAGGTCCAATTCTTCTCCACGACAATGCCCAACTGCACGTTGCTAAACCAACCCTGCAGAAGTTGAACGAATTGGGCTACAAAACTCTCATCTACCACTTTCCAGACCTCTCACCTACCAACACCACTTTTTCAAGCATCTCAACAACTTTCTGTGTTAGAAATGCTTCAAAATACTAATCGATATCAAAAACGCTTTCAGCTTCAGCGACTTTATCGCCACCAAAATGCAAGATTTTTCTGTTACTCGTATAAATAAACTTGTTTTACGTTGCTAAAAGTATGTTGCTTTTGATAATGCTTGTTTCAATCTGACTTTAAAAGTTAAACCGCAAGAACTTTCTTGTCAACCTGATATAACAAAGTCTGAAGAATGTACATTAGTGGTCATTTTCATGGGTTTGTCTTTTGCATCAGAACTGCAAAAAAATTGATTTTTTGCACACACTTGACACATGCTTGCATAAAAGATGGATCAACTAAGTGTAGCTATAGAGTCGGGGAAAATACATACAGCAAAGATGAAAAACTTCCTGAGCAATGGCACAATAAAATATGGCACAATAAAATATGGCAATACCCAAGATTAAGTTCACTAAGAAATATTAAATGATTTTGAAGAGTCACAAACAAAACAAACATTTCCACAAAAAAAATAAAATAATGATTTTAAGATGATCTTATGACATGGAAAACTGAATAAAAATGAAAATTGAAAAACAAGAAATAAGAGAAAAGAAAAACAATATAAATTAAAACTTTTTTATTTATATTTTGTTTTTTATGTATTATCTTAATGAAAAGACTAATGAAGAACATTATGAAAAAAGATATGTTTTTAGTGTCTTTTAATAATACTTTTCATTATTTGCATACATAAGGATGCAGCTGACCTGTCAGAAAATATCTAAGAACACTGCCAGACATATAAATAAGCTTTGTGTGAAATTTGCAAAAGATAAGCTCAGCCGTTTCATAACCTATGAGGAAGAAACTCATGCACACACATACACAAAGTGACTTTTATACAATAGTAGATATATATATGTATATATATATATATATATATATATATATATATATATAATGATTGCCACTTCTGGACACTAGCTTGCCATCTCTTCAGGCTGATGTCGAGCATCCATATGCACATAGGTGGCTCATAAATTCAGCTTCACTCTTGCGTAATCATTCACAGATGTGGCAGGGGAACTTGCCAATATTTGGTGCTTGTAGAAAGACTTTCACTTTTTTTGTTTCCTTTTACTTCAGTTGAGGTTCTCAGAAATCAAGGGGTCTCCTTCTGGATTCTAGCCCTTGATCTCTGAATATTCCAATAAACTCCTTTAGCTCTCAAACACTAAGCTAGAAAAGAAGTTGGAACATAATTTTCCTCTCCCCAATTGATCATTTAAGTATGTTATAGTATACATTTCTTGTGGACTCTTAGTCTACGTGAATTCCAGGACAAAAATTCTCCTTGTCTGGCGGAGCATCCAGCTTTTTGCTGTAATTCAAGGTAACATGGCTTGGAGAAAGTGCACCATTCCTCATAAAAGCCAGTGTTGGCTAGCCATACTGAAGAGATTTTATTTGGGCTGTGAATCCTATGTAATTTTGAATATTTAGTCAGAATTTACTTGTAGAGAAAAATATCCTCAGGTCAAGTTGTCCTGACAAACGCATGTACAGAGAGACCTTTAAACACTCAAAGATATTCATTAAGCATTCAAGTTTTTATCTTGCTTATGTTTTTCAATTTTCTCCTCAGTTTATTCAAGTTGGGGATGGGGCATCCTACCAGATGTCAAACATTCACCTACTATCTCATATATCCCAACCGAGAGATCTTTTTAAGATTCTAACCATCCTCTAAATGCAATTGTTTGAATCTTTCTTGCACTTGGTAGGTTTTGAATTTTTTTTTCATGAGTCCAATTGCTCCTAGAATTGCTTGAATGATAGAGATCTTCCCAAGATTCCAGTTTCTTTTCATGCCATGCAAAAGACAGTGGTATTTTATTATCTTTTCCTGCTCGGCTCTGTTTAACCCAGCATCATTGGAGACACTAACTTCTACTAAGGTTGCTTCTTTCTCTTTCTTGTCCCATATCACTATGTCAGGTTCTATAGCTCTGTTTTCTAGAGACGTAGTAGTAACTATTGCATAATCATAGTGAATGGTGAATGACTTATTTCCAACTGTTCTATGTTCCCAGGACTTGCTGCATTCGATATTCAACTTTTTACAGAGAAACAGGGAGTAGAAAAAGAATTGGAAAGATAAGCTGTCTGACAAAAGAAGGTATCAGTGCAAAGAATCTTACAGTATAAAGAGTGAAGGGGTCGCATGATGTTGCTAGTTGGGTGAGTATTTTACATTTGGGAATACAAGTGCAATAAGTTTATTGGAGCACATTCTATGGAAGTATTTGTAAAACAAGCAAAGGGATGCAATTCTGCAATGATGAAAAAGGAAGTGAAACTTGGCAGACAATGCAGAACTTATAAGGTTAGAAATTATATTTTACACAATATCTAAAGAGGAAGAGGCAAGTGTTTGGTACACCTACCGAAACATGGCTTAGATATAGGACACTGGGAGATGTAAGAAGTTTTCTCGCTTGGTAGACGGGGGGGGGGCCAACATTCTGTGCAGCAGACTTGTCAACATCGATGTATTTATTCCACTTTATCTTGCCTGAGAATATCAGTTTAAGTATTTTGAATGTTGAGTTTTTGGAAAGAGTTCTATTGGCCATGAAAATCTGTGGTGAGAAAGGTTTCTCAGTTACTTATAGAGAAAACCTTTGTCTCATTAAATTTGATATTCCATTTTTGATCACATTCTACTACAGACTGGAGATCGTTTTCTAAGGATTCAGGTTTTGTCTTTCAGGATCATTCAATTTTACCTCATGCAAAGAATAAGGAATGGTTTCATCAGCAAATGCACCCATCTCAGCTACAATTGCATTGGGAAGGTTTTTTGTAAAAATCAGTAATAATATAGGTTCAAATATCAATCCCCTGGGGTATACTCATATTGATGTGATACTATTTTCACAATTAGGTATGTGGTATGAAATATATTGTAATATTGGTGAGAGAAAAGGAACACCAGAAATGAAAATTATAATAAAGCGTGTATTTCAAAGAAGAAAAAGAGAGGAAAGAAAGAATAAAGGTGTCTTGTAAAAAACTGGTATTTGCAGGAACTTATTTCAGGAGATTCATTCTTATAACAGTCTATAATCATTTTTGTTCTTTGTGTATGTTCTGTTAAGTTGTAGAAACAGGGATACTTGCCTTTCTGTGCTGCTATAACTGATAAGAATCGACCCATGAATCTTACTGTATTCTCACTGGAGATAGTAGCAGCAACTGTGTTTATGTTTGGGTGGTTCACAGCAGAAGACGAAACTTGGAACTTAAACCTGGTAGAATTCATGAGCCAGCCAGTGAGTGGTTGTTTTTCAACAAACCACAGACCTTGTAAGAATTGCCATTTTAAGGGACCAGCTCAGCAGAGCATCTTTTTATAACTATAGCAGCAATAAGATCTGGTCCACATGCTTTGGAGGTATCGATATTTTTTTTTTTTTTTGATAAATCAGCACACAAGCAGAAGTGCAGTTTTTGTTCACAGTCGAAAATTATCAAAGAGTCAAAGGTGGAGCATTAGGCAACCTGCTGGGCAAACAATTCAGTTTTATTTGTTGTTGTGGAAGTGGTTAAATAGTGGTTAATAATGGTAAAATTATTAACTGCCTATTGTTGATCAATCATGCTATTATAGATTTTCCAGAAATCACCAATTCCTGATTTCTGTTGCCAGAAAAAGCCAAAGAGATTAATAGAGAGAGATGGGAGGGAATAAGAAGAGAGGAGAAGAAAGAGGGAAGGGAAAGGAGGAGAAGAGAGAGAGGGGGGAGAGAGAGAGAGAGAAACTGTGAGAAAAGAAATAGAGAGATAGAGTGAAGGAGAGCGGAGAGGAAAAAGGGGAAAGAAAAGAGGGGGAGAGGAGAAGAAAGAGGGAAAGAGAGAAGGAAGGAGAGGAGAGAGGAGAGGCGATGAGAGGAAAAGATAGAGCAGAAATACAGACAAGGGATAGAGAGAGAGAAATTTTAAAGAAAAATCTTACACATACTTTTTAACTCTTCTATTTTGTCGTTCATGTCTCCAAGCAATGCCGGATAACTGTGCAGGTATATGAATATATGCATCCCATTCAAGGACGAAATGAGAGGGGCGGGGGGGGGGCTGTATAATTTACTCAGCTATTTTGAGAGAGAAAGACGGGATATAATGCTGATTGTGTATACCTTTATGAGGTCCACATTCCAGATTTTGCCTTCTTTCTTTGAAAAGAGGGTTAGATTATTGCTAAATTCCTGAGGCGCCTCTGCTGAGGAATGCCGACGGGGCTGCACATGCATCTTTGGTAGGGTCAGAGTGCTCCTTCTCTGGGGCACTGACTTTTCAATCCCACTTTCAGACCCTTGTGTCACATTTCTTGCGGTGAGAGAGAAATAAATATAGAGAGAGATGGGGAGGGGGGCACCTGTTACTATCATGTCTCGGTATGTCATCTTTCATATGAAACTATATTTAACAAAAAAGATCAGATACATCTCAGATTAGATTAGAGAACAATTAACATCAATTTAAACAGATAAGAATGGAACACTTTTTTGCTTAATGTTTATTTTTGCAATGGTTAACATTTTGTTGCGATTATAAATAAATGACCTGGAAGATTTCATTGAACAGAAGTTCACTAGGTGTATCAGAAAGTGGCCATTAAAAATGATGATCAGAATTTTAATAATTCAACTTACTATTTTTCGAAGCTTATAACTACTTGAAAAATGTAATTCAAACCCTAATTTTTTTTTTTCAATTAAAGGAGCAAAGACCAAATTTTTTAAAAAATAACAGGTTTAATAGAAAATTATACAATATTTGTTTTTTAAAGCGGTTTTCTTTAAAAAAAAAAAAAGAAAAGAAAATCAACATATTTTGACTTGCTTCTAAATATATATATATATATATATATATATATATATATATAAATGCCAAAAAATCACTTTAAAAAATATGCTATTAAATGGGTAGTTCCATCCTTCATTGTTAAGAATTTATCCATATTTATATTTTAAATTCCATGTATTTTTTAAATAAAAGGATTTTTTAAAGCGAGGGTTGTAGAAAATCGCATTTTCACAACGTGTTTTGCGCAAAGCTATAAATAGCTGCTGCTGCAAAAATGAAATTTATGAAGTATGGATTCGTCCAAGGGACATAAATAATGTCTCTTTTTTATTGCGTGTGTTAACCAAAATTAGTATTTTTCATCCTCCGTAGTTAAAAAGGAAACGAACATTCACTTATAAGTTTTTCCCCTAGAACAAAAAATCTGCTCAGTCGAATTTTTTTTTTTTTAATTCTTTTAATGAAATACATGAGTTTTTGATTGATATATTTTAATACTTCTTTATCGACTAAATTTTTTTTTCTTTTTAATATCTAAAAAAAGAAAACATTCAATGAAATAGAAATATTTGCCGTCAGCGTTTGGTATTTACTTGACGATGTAAGCATAACATGAGCTTTCATTAAAAAAAAAAAAAAAAAAAAAAAAATCAACGTGGTTTTTAAAAAAAAAAAAGGTTTTACACTTTGGACTTTACAGGTAAATTTCCAAAAAACTATTTTTTTTTTGTTTTAAATTAGAATATTTTCTTTAGTGATCTTTTATCTTCAATTTGTGATATATAAAACTTTGGCACAAATTAATTATTAAAATTCTAATAGACATTTCAAAATGGGGAGGGTTGAATTTGAAAAAAAAACGTTTCTCTAAAATATTATATTTGGTCTATTGATATTTTGATAGATTTTTAAAGTTTAAAAATTGAAAAATATTTAACTTGTAAAATTCTATTGATTTTATTACATAAAAAAAATGGCTGCATGAAGGCACGCCGGCATTTTGTAAATACTGTTTTTTAAAAAATAATATTTCTATTATTTTTTTTAAACAACTTTAATAGTTTATTTTAGGAGTATATTCCATACAGAAAATAAACTACCCACTTTAAAAAGAAATTATGAGTTTTTTATATTTAATTCAGTTTTCTGTTAGGGGTGTCAAAAATTCCTCCAAATTTCTGATACACCTAGAAGTTCACATATGTGAATGATGGTAATAATATTACACGTTTAAAAAAACGATTATTTGTTGGATGTCTGAATCGGAATTGAGACAAAAAAAATATTACATACACACTCTCTCGCATGTCATTAAGATAACCAAAAAAAGTGTCTCAAAAAAAAAAATAAATAAATAAATAAAAAATAAAGTAGGTCAAATTGATTTCAAAATATTTACATCTACTTTTACTACATTTTATTTTCATTTTTCTTTCGTTTAAATTTTATTTACGCATTTTTCCCTGATCAGTTTGGTTTTTAACATTTTTTGTCATAGCTTTAAAAAAAAAAAAAAAATTAAAATGTACTTATTACTGTGTCGTTTGATCAGTATTTTGTTACTGTAAGCAAATTGTTATAAAAGTAGAACTATTTACGACAATGATTTAATCCTTATTTCTAAATGATTACGTGTGAACGCTATGATAAACTGTGGAAACAAAAACAAACAAAAAATACTGCTAGAAACCAAGGCTGGGTCTTAAATTTCGATTTCTGAACGATTATCGAAATTCCCCAGATGATTGTCTCATGTTAGCCATTTTATTTATTTTGTTGCAGGGCCAACCTTTCGTGACAATCGACCCTACAACTAAAAAGTAGCAAGAAAAAGGTAAACAGCAATGTCAAAGGACAAATCATCAAATGGCCAGTCACTGAGTTTTTCTACGTGCATGTTGTAGCTTAACTTCTTTTGAACTGGTGCAACTTCTTCCATCAGGGTTGTTAGTGATGTCCGTGGATTAGATATGCTTCACGAATGTTCATGACGGTTTGGGTTGTTGAATCAGTGGTCGGAGGGAGTTGATAAGTTTGTCAGCCATAGCATTTTTATAATTCTGTCGATCGAGGAGGCATAATGCATGCTGTCTTTTTCCAATCGTGGGTGCAATAGCGGCTGATCGTTCTGTGCCAATAACCTTTTGTCTTTTTGTGTTATGGCAGGTTGCAATGGAGTTGTGTGCACTAAAATAAAAACTCTGCGATAACATTGTTGTAACGTTATAGCTGTTTGATTATTAACTAATTGTACGAAAAGGTGCCATATTATTTCTCTAGTTCCAGCAAGCAGCCTTGTGCTGTTAGAAGAAAAGTGTAATATTAATAGTTGATTAAGCAAAGAAGTGGCTTTTCTTGTTGAAACCGCAATAATTTTTATACTTTAAGACTCAGCACTATGTATCAAAGTAAATAAACGCTTTAAGTTAAAACACACAAAAAATATCCAGGTAGGTAGATTAACTCATCTCGCCTTTGGTAACATTTATTTGTTGTATATTTGTTTTGTATTTTTAACGTTTTCATTTTGTTGTCTCTACAGCAAAATGCCCCCAAAATCAATTATTTTAGAATTCAAAACAAGAGATCTAGCTATCGGTGGTTGAAAAGGTTTCTTGTAATTTTTAAAGGAAACGAGCTTAGTCTTGGCAGCATTGAACGTTACCATCCATTTTTGTCCCCATTCAACTACAGACTGGGGAACTTCCTTTAGAGTTTTTGTCATTGCCTTGGATATGCCTTCATTCATTTTCCCCTCATGCCTGTTACAGAGCATGTTGTTGTCAGCAAATATACCTATCTCAGAGACAATTTTATCAGAAAGATCATTTATGAATATCAGGAATAATAAAGGTCCAAGGATCGACCTTTGAGGTACACCTGCATTTATATCATATGGTTTTGACGTACAACCATCGAGGACAACCTGGATTTTTCTCTTATTTAAGAAGAATGTAATTATGTTAAGTATTTGTTCAGTAATACCATAGGATCTGATTCTCATGAAAAGGCCATCCTGCCATACCTTGTCAAAAGCCTTAGATATATGTAGTGCTACTACTCTCCTCTCCCTTATCCAGTGCATGGTATATACATTCAAAGATTACAGTTAGAATATCTGCAGTAGAACGGGCTTGCCTAAATCCATATTGATAGTCAGACAGAAGTTTAGCAACTGGAAGGTGGTGGACTAAAGCTTGATTGATTATGGACTCAAATATTTTGGCAAAAAGAGGGAGGGGGCTAATGGGCCGATAATTTAATGAGTCAGTTCTTTTGCTAGAATTCTTGTAAACTTGTACCACAGAAGCAGGGAAGCAAGGTTTGTTAAGGCATTTGTTGAAAAGTTTGGAGAGAACTGGAACAAACTTAGCAGAGCATTTTTTTAATAGTCCAGCTGGGATGGGATCAGATCCACATGCTTTTGAGGTGTCTAGATTTTTTTAAATAAGTTATTTCCATATAATTTTGTATTTTGTTTCAAGTTTAGTGACTTCCGTTCCATATTTAGATAAACCGAGTTCACTTCTGGCGTCATAGCTGTGAGTACTGAATTTTTGGACTTAACCTGACAATCTAAACTGATAGAAACCTTTTTAGCAGTTAAGATAAAAATGAAATGTAATAAGTCTCCAGACGTACCTCTCCACCGTACTGTATATCGATACTCTATGGCTGACTGGGATAGCTTCCGTACATTCATATTTATTCCATGTTTAAAAAGGATGTGTCCTCTATAGTATCAGACCTGACCAAATGGTTAATTATAGGCATAGACCGATTCATACCATCCAAAACATTCCAACAAAAACCTAACAGGCAGCCATGGTTCTCCCCTGAATGTGCTACTGCCATTGTGCACAGAAATCACTTTTTCCATAGCTACCAATGTAATAGATGTACTGAGACTAAAGCTGCTTTCAGGACTGCCAGCAACCACTGTAAAAGAGTAATAAAACATGCAAGAGAGCTATATGCTCAGTCTGTTAAATCCAAAGTAGCTGAGCAGCGGCTTGGTTCCCACCAGTTCTGGCAAATAGCAAACAGGATCTTGAACAGACGTGTGCGTTCTATCCCAACTATCATCAATGGACCTGAGGTCATCTCGTCAGCATCAGACAAGGCCAGACTATTTGCCTAGACCTTTGCAGCTAATTCTACCCTATGCGACAATGACCATCAACTCCCTGTATTTCCTTCTATAACAGACAGCACGCTATGCAACATAGAAATATCTGTGCGTGAGGTCGCCAAGCTAATCAAGAACCTTAATTTCAGTAAAGCAACTGGCCCTGATGGCATTCCAGTTATAGTGAAAAGTCATCTCCCTCTCAGTACAGACCAATAAGCTCCCTGTGTGTCATAAGTTGTTGGAATCCATATTAAATAAAGAAGTAGTCAACCACCTCAATAGAAACAACCTTCTTAGTGACATACAATATGGTTTCCGCTCTGCCAGATCTACAGCAGATGTGCTAACGGTTATATCACATAGGATTAGTGAATCTCTTGACAAAGGTTTCCTTTCCAGGGCAATTGCTCTTGACATATCGAAGGCCTTCGATAAGGTATGGCATAAGGGCCTACTTCACAAGATTTCCAGCTACGGTATTACTGGAAATGTTTTCTCAATTATTAAATCATTTCTCTCCAATAGGTTCATAAGAGTAGTCGTTGATGGGCAGAAATCAGAGGCCCACAGTATTAATGCTGGAGTCCCCCAGGGGTCAATCCTGGGCTCAACTCTCTTCCTGATCTACATCAATGATCTCCCTAAACACATACTTAAATCATTCGTTGACATCTATGCTGATGACACAACCATCTATGGCAACACATCAAAGGCCGTAAATGACAAAGTTCTCTCTAATTCTCTCTCCTCTGATCTTGAGCACGTGGTACAATGGGGGAAGAGGTGGCTGGTCACTTTTAATGCATCCAAAACCAAGCTTCTATCTTTACATCATCAACGCTCTGATCCCCATCTGGCATCAATTGAAATGGATGGCTCTCGTCTTGGAGAGGCTCCATGTTTTGACAAGCTTCTGGGTTTGACCTTTACTCCTGATCTGAAATGGAACACGTACATCAAGTCTGTTGCCAGGGACGCTGGGAAAATGGTGGGATCCTTCAACCGCTCCAGAAGATATCTCACTACTACAATTCTCTATCTATATAAAAGCCAAGTACGTCCAATGATGGAGTACTGCTGCCACATCTGGGCAGGAGCTGCTAAAAACAGCCTATCCTGCCTTGACAGAGTACAAAATAGACTTTGTGGTTTAGTGGGGGATGCCATTTTCTCTTCCCTGCAACCTCTCTCCCACAGAAGAGACGTTGCGAGCCTGTCTTTGTTTTATCGCTATTTCCATGGCAGGTGCTCGTCTGAGCTCCAATCTCTCGTCCCCCCTCGCCAATCTTTCACGAGAAACACCCGTTTGGCTGAAACTACTGTCAACAATTTTCCCCACTCTTTATCTGTGCCTAAATCGAAACGTAAATTCCATGAGCAAAGCTTCTTTCTTAGAACTGCACGCCAGTAGAACTCTCTGCCGCTTGCCTGTTTCCCACCTGACTACAACTTGGACGTCTTCAAGTCCAACATAAACAAACTCCTGAGAAACCGCCCCCTTTAGTAAGACACTATCAAAACCCCCAATACTAATGATTACTACAATACTATCTCATTGATTACTGTACATGCAATAACCCTTATCCCTGAGTGGCCTTCGGGCCTTGATAAGTGGTGACCTACATGTAAAAAAAAAAAAAAGCGGGAGGGGGGTCTACTATGGATACATTAAAATAAAACACCTTGTCTGCAGGATTTTTAAAATTTTTAAACTATTTGGATTTGTTTACAGTTTAAATGTTTTGTTTTCGTTTTCTAACTTGTTTTTATTATTTTATTAGAATATAATTTTTTGATTTATTAATTGTAAACTTTTATATTGAATTCGCAAATTAACACCCTCAGATAAAAATGCGATTCTACTTTTTATGATTATGTGTGAATAGTAACAGCATAACTTTGCGGGAAAGAGAAAATATTTTATAATTTAAAGTAGAGGATCAGTTTTGTAAGTAAATTGTAAAATGATCCCCAATTTCCGGCTGTTAACTAATTTTTTACTACTAACTCTAAGTCTGACTGGCAATGTCGTACAACCACATGTAATCACCTAAAAAGCAGACTCTACCCATAAAAAATAATGCAGTAAATTTATCTCCCATAGCAAAAAACAAAAAAGGTTAATTGAACAGTCATAAAATACTTGAATAGCTCGAAAAGGAGCATGTATCATTTAATGTTAAATTTATCTACAAAACTTTTAAGAAGGGTGGGTACTGAGTAGTTCTTCAATATTCTATAAAAATAAAACAGTATATGCATACATGTTTGTGTGTGGAAACATTTAACCGATAAACTCTTAAACTATTGGTCACATAACACTGAAATTTACAGAAACTAGTAATCATACACCAAGGATTGATGTACGAGTAAAATCTTTGTTTGGATGAATAACAGAGAAGCTGAAATACAAAATATTTATTTCAACTTGCAGCCATTACTTTTGCGTATGCGCAAATTCATTGATAACTTGAAATGGTTTGATTTAAAATCTTTCTTATCTATCTGTTGACAGCTCAAATGGTAGGGAACGCGGCTAAGGTGCTAAATGTTTTTGTTTCGATACTTGCTGATGGTACTACAAGTCATTTTTCTTTTAATCTTTTGAAATTAGTACATACGTGCAATATAATTTTTTTTTTTTTTTTTTTTTTTTTTTTTTTTTTGTAGATTTTGTGTTCTTGCTTTTAATTTCATTAGAAAATAAATTTGTCGATTTATTTATTGTAAAATTTGATAAAGTTTTTCGGGAGTGGGGAGGGGCTTACATGTTTTGAAACGGGTTTGTATTACTGTACACAGATTCGAAAAAGTTGTCAAAAAACAAATATATAACAAATAAATGTTATCAAAGACAAGATAAGTTACTTTTCTACCAAACTGGATATATTTTTCATGTTTTTAGTCAATGTAACATGTTTATTCAGCCCCAAAAACATACAGTATTTACCGATGTATTGGAAAATTCAAGATGGCGCCCGACTCTCTCGTTAACACGGTAAGTTTGGGAAAAGGTGTTATAAATAATAAACTAGACAAAATACTATTAAAAACCCACCGAATATATGTCAACTTATGTCACGGTAACATATATTGAGCGAGTTTCTAACATTATTTTGTCTAGTTTTATATTTATAGTACCTTTTCCCAAACTTACCGTGTTAACGAGAGTCGGGCGCCATTTTGAATTTCCCAATACATCGGTAAACACAGTATGTTTTTCGAGCTGAATAAACATGTTACATTAAATAAAAACACGAAAAATTATCCAGTTAGGTAGAAAAGTAACTTATCTTGCCTTTAATAACATTTATTTGTTATATATTTGTTTTTTGACAACTTTTTCGAATCTATGTGTACAGTAATACAAACCCATTAACATATTTATATTAATCGATTATTTATTAAAATAAAAAAATGCAATAGCATAAATGAAGCGGAAGCAATTTTTAAAAAAATAATTTTATGGCGGGCCTAAACGAAAATCATCCTCTCTAAAACGGATTTCGGAATAAACACCCCCAACCTCCCCATGTTAAGAACGGCATTTGGAATAAACACCCCCAACCTCCCCATGTTAAGAACGGCATTTGGAATAAACACCCCCAACATCCCCATGTTAAGAATGGCTTTTGGAATAAATACCCCCAACCTCCCCATGTTAAGAACGGCATTTGGAATAAACACCCCCAACATCCCCATGTTAAGAATGGCTTTTGGAATAAATACCCCCAACCTCCCCATGTTAAGAACGGCATTTGGAATAAACACCCCCAACATCCCCATGTTAAGAACGGCTTTCGGAATAAATATTCCCAACCTCACCATGTTAAGAACGGCTTTCGGAATAAATGCTCCCAACGTGCCCATGTTAAGAATGGCTTTCGGAATGAACACCCCCCAACCTCTCCACGTTAAGAACGGCTTTCGGAATAAGCACCCCAAACGTCCCCATGTTAAGAACGACTTTCGGAATAAATACCCCCTAACCTCCTCATGTTAAGAAGGGCTTTCAGTTTTTTTTGCATTTTTTTTTTTTTTCAGTGGATTGATTATTATTGATTGAATGCTAATATATATGGGGGTGATTCTCGTTCAGGTCCACTAATTTTATTACAAAATTAAATTCACCAAAATGCATGTTGGTATATTCGTAAACATGTCAGTCATTTTACTATTTTCTTCATGACTCTTCAAAATTTGAAAAGAATTTAGAAACATTTTAAACTGTAAAATAAAATGACAAATGTCACTTCTGGCTTTAGAATTACTTTTGTCGTTACCAAATGTTACCAAACAAATATGGGCAGAAATGGGGGCTGATCTAAGCGCTAAACTAAAATTGAAAATAAGAAATGAGAACAACAGGTGACTCAAAGTCCGCAGCAAACAGTGTCAGATATGTAAGTAGTACTTATATTATAAAATATTCTATAATAAAATGAATGAAATCAATATTCACAAATAAAAATATTTTTTAATATTAAAAACAAATTCAAAACAATAACATTTATATATTTTTAATCAAAAAAAAAAAAAAAAAAAAAAAAAAAAAAAAAATAATAATAATAATAATAATGCGATTTTTTAAATCTGACACGGTTTGTTGCGGACTACGAGTCGCCTAATTCTGATTCACCAGAAAATAAATAACCATTAAAAAAACAAAACAATAAGTTGTCCATGTTCAACGAAACGCGGACAAAATACGTCGGGTAAAAGGAAAGATGGCCGATATAAATCAGGAAAGGGAGATAACTCCAAGTAATGTTTTTTAAATTATAAAAAGATTGTGAAATTATGTTTCTTTGCTATTTATGACGTGCGCAATATCACAACTTAATAACATTGTTTCTAACTAAAAAAAAAAAAAACTAAAGAAAAGAAAAAGGGGGCAAAGTGACAACAGGTCGGTAATTTGTGTCGTGGTCGTCGTCGTCGTCGTCGTCGCCGCATTTTTTAGCAGCCGCCACTTTTTGGGTTGACAGATTCAAATGATTTCAACACGAACCGGATTCGATACGCAAATGAAGAAAAATAAAAATCTTGCATTTTTTAATGGTTTTCTGGATTACATCGTTTGGTTAGTGTACTTACGTGTGTTCGGAAAAGATTATGTAGTTGTGTGTAGTCCGAATAACAAGTGTCAAATCCGAGGAAAAGGGAAGGAGAGATCATAGCAACAACAACAAAAAAAAAATGGAGCACGGACGTGAAACTCAGGTCATATGACCTGATCATGTGACTTAGAAGAAAAAGAAGAAGAAAAACAAGCAACGGAAACATTTGCCTTTTCTTTCTTTCATTTATGCTTCCCTTCTTTCTTTTCTTCTTCTTTCCTTCCTTTGTTCCCCCCCCCCCGTTGTCGATTTTTTGATCGTTCGCTTTTTCCTTTCTAATTTCTTTCTTCCCTCCTTTCTTTTATTCTTTTCTTGTTTCCTTCCTTCGTTGTCCGTTTCTTTCGTTTCTTCGCCTTTTCTTTCTATTTTTCTTTCTTTCCTCCTTTCTTTTATTTTGTCTTTTCTTCTTTCCTTCGTTCGTTCTTTTTCTTTTTGATCTTTTTTCTTTCTTTTTCCTTTCTTTTTCGCAATGTGTCCACCCATAATACTTTATCAACCAGAAATTCGTCCTTTCTTTCGTTCGCTTCTTTTTCTTTTTCGCAATGTCCACTACATTTAAAATATGATCAATTGTTCAACGTTTATTTATTTATTCATTCATTTTTCTAAATTGTTGCATTTGAGGTCAATCGCAACAATTACAATATTGCATAAATTGAAAAAAATAATAATCTTATTTTCTGATAACAACAAAACAACAAAAGAGAACCTATTCCAACACACATTATTACGCACATATGGAAATGGATGGCGCACTGGCGCAGTGGTTGCAGACGCGGACTGTTGGCCCAGCGAGTCGAGTTCGTCTGCTCGTCTACTATACATACATCACACTAATAGTAGGGGAGTTTAAATACTCAATCCTTTCCTAGAAAGAAAACATCAAAACAACACCAATATCCGGCAGTTTCCAGTCTTCTTGGATTTCTGTTTGCTACCGTTCTCAAGCAGTGACTTCATAAGAAATGCGGGTTGGAATTTCGCAACACTTACTTCACTATACAGTTTTGGTTGTAGTGGGAATACTCATTATCTTTTGAAACTAGAAGAAAATCTCTTGAAAATATACTTGATATATGCTTAATATATATTGCTAAAAATATTGTCTTGTTTTCTTTTTGTTTTTTGTTTTTTTTATTCCCCCCCCCCCACACACACATCTTGGATGGGGTGAGAGAGATGAACCCGTGAGCAGTTCGAGTAGCAATGGCAGTGAATGTTTTTATTTTTGCTTTTTTTTTTTTTACGTCGAATCTCGGTTGTTTATTTTTTTTAATGGAAATAGATCCAGACAAGACATGAAATCACTTGAGTTTAATAAAAAAAATAAACTACTTCAGTTTTTTTGGTTTTGTCTTTGTTTTTTATTTATTTTTTTTAATTATTAAACCATGGTCATAAAACCGTTAGCGATAGACATTGACTACTAAACTAATCAGGGACTGCATACAACTTAGGAATTCAGAACTCAGAAAATGTAACAAAAATGTTAAAAAAAAAAAAAAAAAAAAGATTCCGATCTAGAAAACAGCAATTTTCTCCCTTTGTCAGAAATATTATTCATGGAATATGAGAAATAAAGGACAAAAGAGAAAGGAGAATCACGAGGCTGGCGAAAATAAACCCAAGGTCTGCTTTCTACCTCGAGCATTATGCTGTAGTGAAAAAGCAATATCAATGAACAACAAAGAAAATTCATAGAAAAATTAATTGAAATTTATTAACTTGATTTTAAACCAAGTGTGAAGTGTCTTTAAAGAAGAGAATATTTCTTTGGCAGATTCAAAATGAGAGATTTGGAATTTTTAGCAGCAGTAGCAGCCTTCGTGCACGAACACAGTTTAGTAGTAATTGTTGATTGAGTCGTTTTGTCATAGAAACATCTGGCAAGGATTTATATGGAAATTTTAGGCTGAGTGTTATGGAGTCCATGATATGAATAGCGTGATTAGTGCCGGATGGCGTTGAGTGCGATGGGAGTCAAAAGGTTAAGACTCACTGAACCCAGCGACACTGTTCTGATGTGTTGTGAACGTATTGGCTGTAGGTGCATCCGGTCAGAGGCCACCCACAAAACACCCCATCCCCAAATATAAAAAGGAGGGAACACACGTGTTTAGATGGAGTTCAGTTTGAGTTTAGAGTTGACCGTTCGAGTCCGACAGACACGGTCATCAGTTATTTCTGAGAAGATAAAAGACTTCTCATGGAGGCAACGAGAGTTAGCGATGGATGGCAGATGAATCAATAAAAAAATTCCCACCCTCCTTCTAAGGATAGGTAGAGAACAGGGGCACGACTTCGACCATGAAATGAATAAAGTTCCAATTGTCCAGAGAAATGACTTGTATTTGTTGTTATGCATAAGAGAGCCTTTATTCCAGGGAAACCGACATGGTCAAGAGATGAGGAGACAAGGTATAAAGGTACGATCTGTTCCGACATGGTCAAGAGATGAGGAGACAAGGTATAAAGGTACGATCTGTTCCGACATGGTCAAGAGATGAGGAGACAAGGTATAAAGGTACGATCTGTTCCGACATGGTCAAGAGATGAGGAGACAAGGTATAAAGGTACGATCTGTTCCGACATGGTCAAGAGATGAGGAGACAAGGTATAAAGGTACGATCTGTTCCGACATGGTCAAGAGATGAGGAGACAAGGTATAAAGGTACGATCTGTTCCACATGGTCAAGAGATGAGGAGACAAGGTATAAAGGTACGATCTGTTCTGACATGGTCAAGAGATGAGGAGACAAGGTATAAAGGTACGATCTGTTCCACATGGTAAAGAGATGAGGAGACAAGGTATAAAGGTACGATCTGTTCCGACATGGTCAAGAGATGAGGAGACAAGGTATAAAGGTACGATCTGTTCCGACATGGTCAAGAGATGAGGAGACAGGGTATAAAGGTACGATCTGTTCCGACATGGTCAAGAGATGAGGAGACAGGGTATAAAGGTACGATCTGTTCCGACATGGTCAAGAGATGAGGAGACAGGGTATAAAGGTACGATCTGTTCCGACATGGTCAAGAGATGAGGAGACAGGGTATAAAGGTACGATCTGTTCCGACATGGTCAAGAGATGAGGAGACAAGGTATAAAGGTACGATCTGTTCCACATGGTCAAGAGATGAGGAGACAAGGTATAAAGGTACGATCTGTTCCACATGGTAAAGAGATGAGGAGACAAGGTATAAAGGTACGATCTGTTCCACATGGTAAAGAGATGAGGAGACAAGGTATAAAGGTACGATCTGTTCCGACATGGTCAAGAGATGAGGAGACAAGGTATAAAGGTACGATCTGTTCCGACATGGTCAAGAGATGAGGAGACAAGGTATAAAGGTACGATCTGTTCCGACATGGTCAAGAGATGAGGAGACAAGGTATAAAGGTACGATCTGTTCCGACATGGTCAAGAGATGAGGAGACAAGGTATAAAGGTACGATCTGTTCCGACATGGTCAAGAGATGAGGAGACAAGGTATAAAGGTACGATCTGTTCCACATGGTCAAGAGATGAGGAGACAAGGTATAAAGGTACGATCTGTTCCGACATGGTCAAGAGATGAGGAGACAAGGTATAAAGGTACGATCTGTTCCGACATGGTCAAGAGATGAGGAGACAAGGTATAAAGGTACGATCTGTTCCGACATGGTAAAGAGATGAGGAGACAAGGTATAAAGGTACGATCTGTTCCACATGGTCAAGAGATGAGGAGACAAGGTATAAAGGTACGATATGTTCCACATGGTCAAGAGATGAGGAGACAAGGTATAAAGGTACGATCTGTTCCACATGGTAAAGAGATGAGGAGACAAGGTATAAAGGTACGATCTGTTCCACATGGTCAAGAGATGAGGAGACAAGGTATAAAGGTACGATCTGTTCCGACATGGTCAAGAGATGAGGAGACAAGGTATAAAGGTACGATCTGTTCCGACATGGTCAAGAGATGAGGAGACAAGGTATAAAGGTACGATCTGTTCTGACATGGTCAAGAGATGAGGAGACAAGGTATAAAGGTACGATCTGTTCCACATGGTAAAGAGATGAGGAGACAAGGTATAAAGGTACGATCTGTTCCACATGGTCAAGAGATGAGGAGACAAGGTATAAAGGTACGATCTGTTCCACATGGTAAAGAGATGAGGAGACAAGGTATAAAGGTACGATCTGTTCCACATGGTCAAGAGATGAGGAGACAAGGTATAAAGGTACGATCTGTTCCGACATGGTCAAGAGATGAGGAGACAAGGTATAAAGGTACGATCTGTTCCACATGGTCAAGAGATGAGGAGACAAGGTATAAAGGTACGATCTGTTCTGACATGGTCAAGAGATGAGGAGACAAGGTATAAAGGTACGATCTGTTCCACATGGTAAAGAGATGAGGAGACAAGGTATAAAGGTACGATCTGTTCCGACATGGTCAAGAGATGAGGAGACAAGGTATAAAGGTACGATCTGTTCCGACATGGTAAAGAGATGAGGAGACAAGGTATAAAGGTACGATCTGTTCCGACATGGTCAAGAGATGAGGAGACAAGGTATAAAGGTACGATCTGTTCCGACATGGTCAAGAGATGAGGAGACAAGGTATAAAGGTACGATCTGTTCCGACATGGTAAAGAGATGAGGAGACAAGGTATAAAGGTACGATCTGTTCCGACATGGTCAAGAGATGAGGAGACAAGGTATAAAGGTACGATCTGTTCCACATGGTCAAGAGATGAGGAGACAAGGTATAAAGGTACGATCTGTTCCACATGGTCAAGAGATGAGGAGACAAGGTATAAAGGTACGATCTGTTCCACATGGTAAAGAGATGAGGAGACAAGGTATAAAGGTACGATCTGTTCCACATGGTCAAGAGATGAGGAGACAAGGTATAAAGGTACGATCTGTTCCGACATGGTCAAGAGATGAGGAGACAAGGTATAAAGGTACGATCTGTTCCGACATGGTCAAGAGATGAGGAGACAAGGTATAAAGGTACGATCTGTTCCGACATGGTCAAGAGATGAGGAGACAAGGTATAAAGGTACGATCTGTTCCGACATGGTAAAGAGATGAGGAGACAAGGTATAAAGGTACGATCTGTTCCGACATGGTCAAGAGATGAGGAGACAAGGTATAAAGGTACGATCTGTTCCACATGGTCAAGAGATGAGGAGACAAGGTATAAAGGTACGATCTGTTCTGACATGGTCAAGAGATGAGGAGACAAGGTATAAAGGTACGATCTGTTCCACATGGTAAAGAGATGAGGAGACAAGGTATAAAGGTACGATCTGTTCCGACATGGTCAAGAGATGAGGAGACAAGGTATAAAGGTACGATCTGTTCCGACATGGTCAAGAGATGAGGAGACAAGGTATAAAGGTACGATCTGTTCCGACATGGTCAAGAGATGAGGAGACAAGGTATAAAGGTACGATCTGTTCCGACATGGTCAAGAGATGAGGAGACAAGGTATAAAGGTACGATCTGTTCCGACATGGTCAAGAGATGAGGAGACAAGGTATAAAGGTACGATCTGTTCCGACATGGTCAAGAGATGAGGAGACAAGGTATAAAGGTACGGTCTGTTCCGACATGGTCAAGAGATGAGGAGACAAGGTATAAAGGTACGGTCTGTTCCGACATGGTCAAGAGATGAGGAGACAAGGTATAAAGGTACGATCTGTTCCGACATGGTCAAGAGATGAGGAGACAAGGTATAAAGGTACGATCTGTTCCGACATGGTCAAGAGATGAGGAGACAAGGTATAAAGGTACGATCTGTTCCGACATGGTCAAGAGATGAGGAGACAAGGTATAAAGGTACGATCTGTTCCGACATGGTCAAGAGATGAGGAGACAAGGTATAAAGGTACGATCTGTTCCGACATGGTCAAGAGATGAGGAGACAAGGTATAAAGGTACGATCTGTTCCGACATGGTCAAGAGATGAGGAGACAAGGTATAAAGGTACGATCTGTTCCGACATGGTCAAGAGATGAGGAGACAAGGTATAAAGGTACGATCTGTTCCACATGGTCAAGAGATGAGGAGACAAGGTATAAAGGTACGATCTGTTCTGACATGGTCAAGAGATGAGGAGACAAGGTATAAAGGTACGATCTGTTCCACATGGTAAAGAGATGAGGAGACAAGGTATAAAGGTACGATCTGTTCCACATGGTCAAGAGATGAGGAGACAAGGTATAAAGGTACGATCTGTTCCACATGGTCAAGAGATGAGGAGACAAGGTATAAAGGTACGATCTGTTCCGACATGGTCAAGAGATGAGGAGACAAGGTATAAAGGTACGATCTGTTCCGACATGGTCAAGAGATGAGGAGACAAGGTATAAAGGTACGATCTGTTCCACATGGTCAAGAGATGAGGAGACAAGGTATAAAGGTACGATCTGTTCCACATGGTCAAGAGATGAGGAGACAAGGTATAAAGGTACGATCTGTTCCACATGGTCAAGAGATGAGGAGACAAGGTATAAAGGTACGATCTGTTCCACATGGTCAAGAGATGAGGAGACAAGGTATAAAGGTACGATCTGTTCCACATGGTCAAGAGATGAGGAGACAAGGTATAAAGGTACGATCTGTTCCACATGGTCAAGAGATGAGGAGACAAGGTATAAAGGTACGATCTGTTCCACATGGTCAAGAGATGAGGAGACAAGGTATAAAGGTACGATCTGTTCCGACATGGTAAAGAGATGAGGAGACAAGGTATAAAGGTACGATCTGTTCCGACATGGTCAAGAGATGAGGAGACAAGGTATAAAGGTACGATCTGTTCCGACATGGTCAAGAGATGAGGAGACAAGGTATAAAGGTACGATCTGTTCCACATGGTCAAGAGATGAGGAGACAAGGTATAAAGGTACGATCTGTTCTGACATGGTCAAGAGATGAGGAGACAAGGTATAAAGGTACGATCTGTTCCGACATGGTCAAGAGATGAGGAGACAAGGTATAAAGGTACGATCTGTTCCGACATGGTCAAGAGATGAGGAGACAAGGTATAAAGGTACGATCTGTTCCACATGGTCAAGAGATGAGGAGACAAGGTATAAAGGTACGATCTGTTCCACATGGTCAAGAGATGAGGAGACAAGGTATAAAGGTACGATCTGTTCCACATGGTCAAGAGATGAGGAGACAAGGTATAAAGGTACGATCTGTTCCGACATGGTAAAGAGATGAGGAGACAAGGTATAAAGGTACGATCTGTTCCGACATGGTAAAGAGATGAGGAGACAAGGTATAAAGGTACGAGCTGTTCCACATGGTCAAGAGATGAGGAGACAAGGTATAAAGGTACGATCTGTTCCACATGGTCAAGAGATGAGGAGACAAGGTATAAAGGTACGATCTGTTCCGACATGGTCAAGAGATGAGGAGACAAGGTATAAAGGTACGATCTGTTCCACATGGTAAAGAGATGAGGAGACAAGGTATAAAGGTACGATCTGTTCCACATGGTCAAGAGATGAGGAGACAAGGTATAAAGGTACGATCTGTTCCACATGGTCAAGAGATGAGGAGACAAGGTATAAAGGTACGATCTGTTCTGACATGGTCAAGAGATGAGGAGACAAGGTATAAAGGTACGATCTGTTCCACATGGTAAAGAGATGAGGAGACAAGGTATAAAGGTACGATCTGTTCCGACATGGTCAAGAGATGAGGAGACAAGGTATAAAGGTACGATCTGTTCCGACATGGTAAAGAGATGAGGAGACAAGGTATAAAGGTACGATCTGTTCCGACATGGTCAAGAGATGAGGAGACAAGGTATAAAGGTACGATCTGTTCCGACATGGTCAAGAGATGAGGAGACAAGGTATAAAGGTACGATCTGTTCCGACATGGTCAAGAGATGAGGAGACAAGGTATAAAGGTACGATCTGTTCCGACATGGTCAAGAGATGAGGAGACAAGGTATAAAGGTACGATCTGTTCCGACATGGTCAAGAGATGAGGAGACAAGGTATAAAGGTACGATCTGTTCCGACATGGTCAAGAGATGAGGAGACAAGGTATAAAGGTACGATCTGTTCCGACATGGTAAAGAGATGAGGAGACAAGGTATAAAGGTACGATCTGTTCCACATGGTCAAGAGATGAGGAGACAAGGTATAAAGGTACGATCTGTTCCACATGGTCAAGAGATGAGGAGACAAGGTATAAAGGTACGATCTGTTCCACATGGTAAAGAGATGAGGAGACAAGGTATAAAGGTACGATCTGTTCCACATGGTCAAGAGATGAGGAGACAAGGTATAAAGGTACGATCTGTTCCGACATGGTCAAGAGATGAGGAGACAAGGTATAAAGGTACGATCTGTTCCGACATGGTCAAGAGATGAGGAGACAAGGTATAAAGGTACGATCTGTTCCGACATGGTCAAGAGATGAGGAGACAAGGTATAAAGGTACGATCTGTTCCGACATGGTAAAGAGATGAGGAGACAAGGTATAAAGGTACGATCTGTTCCGACATGGTCAAGAGATGAGGAGACAAGGTATAAAGGTACGATCTGTTCCACATGGTCAAGAGATGAGGAGACAAGGTATAAAGGTACGATCTGTTCTGACATGGTCAAGAGATGAGGAGACAAGGTATAAAGGTACGATCTGTTCCACATGGTAAAGAGATGAGGAGACAAGGTATAAAGGTACGATCTGTTCTGACATGGTCAAGAGATGAGGAGACAAGGTATAAAGGTACGGTCTGTTCCGACATGGTCAAGAGATGAGGAGACAAGGTATAAAGGTACGATCTGTTCCGACATGGTCAAGAGATGAGGAGACAAGGTATAAAGGTACGATCTGTTCCGACATGGTCAAGAGATGAGGAGACAAGGTATAAAGGTACGATCTGTTCCGACATGGTCAAGAGATGAGGAGACAAGGTATAAAGGTACGATCTGTTCCGACATGGTCAAGAGATGAGGAGACAAGGTATAAAGGTACGATCTGTTCCGACATGGTCAAGAGATGAGGAGACAAGGTATAAAGGTACGATCTGTTCCACATGGTCAAGAGATGAGGAGACAAGGTATAAAGGTACGATCTGTTCTGACATGGTCAAGAGATGAGGAGACAAGGTATAAAGGTACGATCTGTTCCACATGGTAAAGAGATGAGGAGACAAGGTATAAAGGTACGATCTGTTCCACATGGTCAAGAGATGAGGAGACAAGGTATAAAGGTACGATCTGTTCCACATGGTCAAGAGATGAGGAGACAAGGTATAAAGGTACGATCTGTTCCGACATGGTCAAGAGATGAGGAGACAAGGTATAAAGGTACGATCTGTTCCACATGGTCAAGAGATGAGGAGACAAGGTATAAAGGTACGATCTGTTCCGACATGGTCAAGAGATGAGGAGACAAGGTATAAAGGTACGATCTGTTCCGACATGGTCAAGAGATGAGGAGACAAGGTATAAAGGTACGATCTGTTCCGACATGGTCAAGAGATGAGGAGACAAGGTATAAAGGTACGATCTGTTCCGACATGGTCAAGAGATGAGGAGACAAGGTATAAAGGTACGATCTGTTCCGACATGGTCAAGAGATGAGGAGACAAGGTATAAAGGTACGATCTGTTCTGACATGGTCAAGAGATGAGGAGACAAGGTATAAAGGTACGGTCTGTTCCGACATGGTCAAGAGATGAGGAGACAAGGTATAAAGGTACGATCTGTTCCGACATGGTCAAGAGATGAGGAGACAAGGTATAAAGGTACGATCTGTTCCGACATGGTCAAGAGATGAGGAGACAAGGTATAAAGGTACGATCTGTTCCGACATGGTCAAGAGATGAGGAGACAAGGTATAAAGGTATGATCTGTTCCGACATGGTCAAGAGATGAGGAGACAAGGTATAAAGGTACGATCTGTTCCGACATGGTCAAGAGATGAGGAGACAAGGTATAAAGGTACGATCTGTTCCGACATGGTCAAGAGATGAGGAGACAAGGTATAAAGGTACGATCTGTTCCGACATGGTCAAGAGATGAGGAGACAAGGTATAAAGGTACGATCTGTTCCGACATGGTCAAGAGATGAGGAGACAAGGTATAAAGGTACGGTCTGTTCCGACATGGTCAAGAGATGAGGAGACAAGGTATAAAGGTACGATCTGTTCCGACATGGTCAAGAGATGAGGAGACAAGGTATAAAGGTACGATCTGTTCCGACATGGTCAAGAGATGAGGAGACAAGGTATAAAGGTACGATCTGTTCCGACATGGTCAAGAGATGAGGAGACAAGGTATAAAGGTACGATCTGTTCCATTCTGATAAACCCCTCAAAAGGGCTGATGTGCCGTAAAGTGAACATCTGACGCAATATAAGCAAACACACTTTCTCCTCCACAACAGAACATGAGTAATGTATGCTTCCTATATTTTAAACATGTGTATGCATGAACCATGTGAAATTGACTTTGAAGATGTTCCTTTCATCATCTGCTAAGAATCAATAGCCTAGCAGACAAGGCTAGGTTTGTGTTCATTCGCAAAATCTGTAGTAATAGTTAATAAGAGCATGTTATAACTGACAAGTGTTCATGTGGTAGGTTGAGTCTCTCACTGACAACTATTTTTGGTTTGTCGCTTAAGTAGCCAGTACTTAGTAGATACATAGAAACTAGTGATGAGACAATTCCAATATTTATCCTGATTCTGATACAATTATCGATTCTGTTTTGAATTACCAATTCCACTCCTTCACAAATTTTGAAACATAGAGTTGTTTTTATGTGAGGGTGGGGCGGATTTGCACAAAGACTCATGTAAAATGTGCATATATTTTCGAAAATGCAAAACTATATTTATGGGTGTGACCTATAGATTTTAGTTTTATTTGCAGTTTAAAATCAAATATTTATCATATTATCATTAATAAAAGACATGGAAAATTAAGTTTTGAACAAAAACAAAGAAATAGACAATAGAAAGAATCGTTTTGAGTATAGGAAAATAGACACAAACTTTTCCGATTCCAATACTGATTTCCATACCCCAAAACGTTCTAAAACTTTCCAATTCCAATTCCGATAAATCGTCCCAACACTAATAGAAACCCAAACTAACTCTTTTTGATTGGTTGATGTTCAATTTTGGTAATTAATCAAAATTGAATAATTTGTAAAAACATTAGCAAATCATAATCAAGTATTCGCGGAAATTGTTTTACTGCTGCTATTATTGTTATTGTTGTTGTTCATCATCATCATCAGCAGCAGCAGTAGCAGTAGCAGCAGCAGCATCATCATCATTCATTCATTTCATATGAATCAGATATTTATTATTGGCATTCGTTTCCCCGATATCTTTCTAGTTAGAATTCTTTCCAGAAAGGCATCAGGTACTTATGAGTTTTGAGGTTTTTTCTTTGTTTTTTTTTTTTGTTTTACTAATTTTCATCCCAAACAAGCCATATTGCCACTTGGAACATGAGGGGCTACTATGTGAGATAGTATCTAATAGGAGACTGAGAAGAGTTGAGCAGCAAAGTCTGTTCACATTACATGTAAGCTTCTACAGGTTAGTACAATCAGGGAAGCAGGAAATGGGAAGGGGATTCCAAAGTCTAGTATTGCAAAGGATAAAAACTATTAGAGTAGAAGGTTTTCCAATATCTAAGGACCGCAACAATCAAGTTAGATTTTGTTGCTTTTCAGGTTAGTTGGAAGTCTGTATGTCGAGCGAACACAAGTGCTATGAGTTCATCAGAATACATTACAATATTTGTAAAACACAAGGATGCGACAGATGTTGAGGCTTGGCTGATAGTACAGGATCTATTAAACTTTTTTAGACCATGTCTAAGAGGGAGAGACTGGAGGTAAATGCTCCAGCCCAAATTTGGCAACAATACTCCATGCATAGGCGAATTATGGCTTTGTTAAGATATAGGATGCTCTCTGGTGTGAGTAATTTTCTAGAATGGTAGAGGGAGACTACTTTTTTTTGCAGCTATATGTCCTCCATGTATTTATTTCAATTAATGTTGCTTGCGAATGTTAGGCTGAGGAGTTTGAAAGATGAAGTTTCAAGTAAGGTGTTATTTATCATGGCAATCAGTGGTTGAAAAGGTTTTTTGTAATTGTTACGGGAAAGAAGTTTAGTCTTAATAGAATTAAATGTTACCATACACTTACAGCAATCTCATTCCACTACCAACTTGAAGGTCGTTTTCTAGGATTCTGAATATGTGTACATTCGTTTTTCCCTAATGTCTGTTATAGAGTGTGGTTATAACCCATGGTTTATCAGGTTTGTATTTTAACATGTAATTATCTGACTCCATAAAATAAATAAGACAGGCATTCAATTTTAAAAGTGAGAAAAACAGCTTTATTTATTGATGAACTGTAAGTGGAAAGTGTTCGTTTTAGTGGTGGAGGAGAATGTTCGTGAATACGTGAGAGAAAGGTCAGCATGGAGAGAAATCAACAAAAAAACGATGTTCATTTGGTTTGTACTTATCGGTTTAGGTGTAAATCAGGCAAAGGTTAATAAATTAAGGTGCTCGGCCTGTAACGTGGGAGCAGAGTTGGCTTCAGTCTACTAATGTTTTCTTTTCTTCTTCTTCACATCTATTAACTTTTTGTGGCAGAATCAGTCCATATGTGCACTCGTGTAGTGAGACAAAGTTCCCTTTGAATCTTACTGCTGAAGTCCCACTAGTTCTTAAAATCTTGGGTTTTTATACTTCTGCTGGGGCTCCCAGCATTGATCAAAAATCAATGTTTCTTTTTAGGTGCCAAAGCTTCCCATTAGTTCACAATTATTCTTTGATTATTCGTTCTCTTTTTTAACTGGAAGCCTTGCATCGAGCCGGTGCATATAAGATATTTTTTCATTCAGGCTCTGACCGTGGATGTGTCGACATCCAGTTCACAGCCAATTCTCATCAATCCCCACATGGTACACAATTTTATCAGGGAGGTCATTTATGAATATAAGGAATAATAAAGTTCTAAGGATCGACCTCTGTGGCACACCTGCATTAATATCATGTTGTTTAGATATATGGCCATCAAAGACATTGTAGATTTTTCTCTTGTCTAAGATCTGCTTATGTTGAGCATTTGTCCAGAAATACTATAGAATTTAATTTTTGTGAGAATTCCTTTCATGCCAGAACTTGTCAAATGCTTTGGATATATCAAGAACAAAAGTTCTAGCTTCCTTACCTTATCCACTGCATAGGCTTAGAGATGACAATTAAAATTATTATCTGAAGTAGAAAGGACTTATCTAAATCCATACTGTTAGTTGGAAAGAAACTGAATGTTTACAAGATGGTGGACTAATGGTTGATTGATTAAAGACAAAGATTTTAACCAAGACAGACAGAAGATTGATGGGGCGTTAATTGAAGGGTGAGTTCTGACACCAGAATTCTTGAATACTGGTACAATCGAGGTAATTTTCCAGCTATCAGGAAAGCAAGACTCATCTAGGCATATGTTGAAGAGTTTTTAGAGGACTGGGGCTAGCTCAGTGGAGCATTGCTTAATTGATATGGCAGGAATGATATAAGATCACACACTTTGGAGGTGTCTAGTTTTTTATATCACGAACATGAGAGTGATTTTCAGATTTTCAGTCTGGCTTCTGACTGCAAAGGGAAATTTGGGAGGGAGTGGTTTGTGGAGTCTAAGGTGGAGTTGGAGGCAAACCGCCAGGCACACAGGTTGCCAACATCCTTAAGTGAAAGTGTTTGTCCAGCACAATCTGGATTCAAACTTGGCACACTTAGGTTGTTAGTTAGTGACAGAAGATGGCGACTTAGAAAAATGTAATCTCATATATAAAAGGCTAAATGTGTGTGTGTATCAGTGTGTTTGTGTGAGTGTGTGTGTTTGTGAGTGTATGTGTTTGTGTGCGTGTGTGTGTGTGTGTGTATGAGAGAATGTGTGTGAAGGTGTGTTTGTGTGAGTATGAGTGTGTGAGTATGAGTGTGTGTGTGCATCTATATGTGAGTGTGTGTGTGTCTGTGTGTGTGTGAGTGTGTGTATTTGTGTGTGGGTGTGTGTGTGAAGGTGTGTTTGTGTGTGTGTGTCAGTGTGTGTGTGTTTGTCTGTGTATGTGAGTGTGTGTGTGTGTGTTTGTGTGAATGTGTGTTTATGTGTTTGTATGTGTGTGTGTATATGTGTGTGTGTGTGTGTGTGTGTGCATCTATATGTGAGTGTGTGTGTGTCTGTGTGTGTGTGAGTGTGTGTCTGTGTGTGTGTGAGTGTGTGTGAAGGTGTGTTTGTGTGTGTGTGTGTCAGTGTGTGTGTGTTTGTCTGTGTATGTGAGTGTGTGCGTGTGTGTTTGTGTGAATGTGTGTTTATGTGTTTGTATGTGTGTGTATGTGTGTGTGTGTGTGTGTGTGTGTGTGTGTGTGTGTGTGTGTGTGTGTGTTTCACAAAAACTTTCCATGTACATGATGGATCCTCAAGAGATTGGTATCGTTTTCAAGCTCGATCCTTCAGACAACAAATATCGAAAAATTGGCCAAAAACATTCATTCCTTCACCCTCAACTCGGCCGTTTTTCACAAGGAGCCCAACAACAAATTCATCAGAGCACATTCCATTAAAATACTTGTAAAACAGGCACCGGGATGCAACATTGTGGTGATGGGACAGAGATTGGAGCTTAGTTGACAAAGTAGGACTTATTAGATTGAAGACTTTTTTCGACTCTATCCAAGAGGAAGAGACTAGCGGTAGATGCATCAGCCCAGATGTGGCAACAATGTTCCATGCATTGGCGAATGGTGGCTTTGTAGAGGTACACAATACTCGCAGGTGTGAGTAGTTTTCTAGCATGATAGAGGGAGCCCACCTTATTTGTTGCAGTTTCAAGTTTGCAGGATTATTTTTAAATCTTAGTAACACTGTATCACCAGAGTTTATGTCACTGATCACGGCTGTCTATAGTAAGACGCAAGTCTGCCTGATTATAATCCGACGTATGTCAGTGTCAAGTACATGTAAAAATCTTAATGATGGCCTGAAACGTTACATATAAATAGTGATAAAAAAGGAGAAATATATACTTAAATATTTTTAAGTCAATGACCTCGATTGATTGAATATATAAAAGTGTGAATATCAAATAAGGTGTTCCAAAGCTGTTGAAAATCCTAATTTCTGGACTTTGTCATCTTTGAATTAGTGAATTCACAAAAAACAAATTTTGTATTTAAACGGACAAAATCTGGATTGTGTTAAAATATAAACAATTTTTTTATATTTACTAGTTTTACTGGGAATACTGTGTTGAGGCTATATGTCTATAGGCCATTTCTCAAACACTTTATTTGAAATGTCAAAGGTTAAACATCTGGTTCTCTTCATGTGACTAAGAGTTGATTTGAATCCAAAGTCACATTCTTTTAAAAATTACCATGATTTTAAATTTAAAACTTTTCCTTAGAAAATATATCATTTATTGAATAAATGTTGAAAATTCTCTTAATTTGATAATTAAAAAATAAACATGTATTATTTGAACTGCTATTCCTATATTGGGTATTATTCTCACAACGTTTTGGTCGATGTAAACTCCGACCTTCTTCAAGTTTATATTAAACTCAGAAAATTTTATGTGGCACTTAGGAATCTATGGGGAATATAATATGAAGCTTCAGAATTCTTTAGATGAGGATTGATAATTTATATTATTTGGATTATTCAAACTACTGTTCTCATCTTGAGTGTAATTTATACAATGTTTTGGTTGTTGTACACCTTCAACTTTCTTCAAGTGTATCTTGTCCAATGGAGGAATCTGTACAGGATTTCAAACAGAAATTTTTGCTATAAATATGTGGATGAAATAAAGGGTTCAGATCAAAATCTTTGCTACTAATACATAAATGAAAAAAAAGTTCAGATCAAAATTCTTTGCTACTAATATATGGATGGAAAAAAAAGGTTCAGATCAAAACTCTTTGCTATTAATGTTCAGATCAAAACTCTTTGCTATTAATGTTCAGATCAAAACTCTTTGCTATTAATGTCTGGACGAAATAAAGGGTCCAGATCAAAATTCTTTCAAATTTTTTACTACTAATATATATACAGAAATAAAGGGTTAATATAAAAATTCTTTGCCACTAATATATGGATGAAAAAAAAAAGAATAAGTTCAAAATTCTTTGCTGCTAATATATGGATTAAATAAAGAGTTCAGTTCAAAATTCTTTGCCACTAATATATGGATGAAATAAAGAGTTCAGTTCAAAATTCTTTGCTACTAATATAGGGATGAAATAAAGGAATCAGATAAAAATTATTTGCTGCTAATATAGGGATTAAATAAAGGACTCAGATAAAAATTATTTGCTGCTAATATATGGATTAAATAAAGGAATCAGATCAAAATTATTTGCTGCTAATATAGGGATGAAATAAAGGAATCAGATCAAAATTCTTTGCTACTAATATATAGATTAAATAAAGGGTTCAGATCAAATTTCTTTGCTACTAATGTATAGATGAAAAGGCGCTCAAATTTAAATACTTTACTACTAATATATGGACGAAAAAAAAGAATAAGATCAAAAGTCTTTGCTACTAATATATGGATGAAATAAAAGGTTCAGTTCAACATTATTTGCTACTAATTATATATATATATATATATATATATATATATATATATATATATATATATATATATATAGAGAGAGAGAGAGAGAGAGAGAGAGAGAGAGAGAGAGAAAGAGAGAGAGAGAGAGAGAAATAAAGGGTTAATATCAAAATTCTTTGACTACTAATATATGAATGAAATAAAGGGTTCACATCAAAATTCTTTGCTACTAATGTATAGATTAAATAAAGGGTTCAGATCAAAATTCTCTGCTACAAAATATATGGATGAAATAAAGGGTTCAGATCTAAATTCTTTGCTAATTATATATGGATGAAATAAAAGGTTCACATCAAAATTCTTACCTACTAATATATGGATGAAATAAAGGACTCAGATCAAAATTATTTGCTACTAATGTATAGATAAAAAGAGGATCAGATATAAATATTTACTACTAATATATGGACGAAAATAAAAGGGTCAGATCAAAAGTCTTTGCTACTAATATATGGATGAAATAAAGGGTTGTCATAAAAATTCTTTATAGATTAAATAAAGGACTCTGATCAAAATACTCTGCTACTAATATATGAATGAAATAAAGAGTTCAGTTCAAAATTCATTGCTACTTATATATGGGTGAAATATAGGACTTAGATCAAAATTCATTGCTACTAATATATGAATGAAATAAAGGACTCAGATAAAAATTAATTGCTACTAATATATGAATGAAATAATGGACTCAGATCAAAATTCTTTGCTACTAATATATGAATGAAATAAAGGACTCAGATCAAAATTCTTTGCTACTAATATATACATGAAATAAAGGACTCAGATCAAAATTCTTTGCTACTAATATATACATGAAATAAAGGACTCAGATCAAAATTCTTTGCTACTAATATATGGGTGAAATAAAGGACTTATATCAAAATTCTTTGCTACTAATATATGAATGGAATAAAGGACTCAGATCAAAATTCATTGCTACTAATATATGGGTGAAATAAAGGACTTGGATCAAAATTCTTTGCTACTAATATATGAATGAAATAAAGGACTCAGATCAAAATTCTTTGCTACTAATATATGAATGAAATAAAGGACTCAGATCAAAATTCTTTGCTACTAATATATGAATGAAATAAAGGACTCAGATCAAAATTCTTTGCTACTAATATATGAATGAAATAAAGGACTCAGATCAAAATTCTTTGCTACTAATATATGAATGAAATAAAGGACTCAGATCAGAATTCTTTGCTACTATAATATGAATGAAATAAAGGACTCAGATCAGAATTCTTTGCTACTAATATATGAATGAAATAAAGGACTCAGATCAAAATTCTTTGCTACTAATATATGGAATAAATCAATGAATCAGATCAACATTCTTTGCTACTAATATATGGATGAAATAAAGGCAGATCAAAATTCTTTGTTACTAATATATGAAATAAATCCATGAATCAGATCAAAATTCTGTGCTACTAATATATGAATGAAATAAAGGGTTCAGTTCAAAATTATTTGCTACTAATATATGAATGAAATAAAGGACTCAGATCAAAATTCTTTGCTACTAATATATGAATGAAATAAAGGACTCAGATCAAAATTCTTTGCTACTAATATATGAATGAAATAAAGGACTCAGATCAAAATTATTTGCTACTAATATAATGATTAAATAAAGGACTCAAATCAAAATTCTTTGCTACTAATATATGAATGAAATAAAGGACTCAGATAAAAATTAATTGCTACTAATATAATGATTAAATAAAGGACTCAAATCAAAATTCTTTGCTACTAATATATGGATTAAATAAAGGACTCAGTTCAAAATTCTTTGCTACTAATATATGAATGAAATAAAGGACTCAGATCAAAATTCTTTTCTACTAATATATGGGTGAAATAAAGGACTCAGATCAAAATTCTTTGCTGATAATATATGATTGAAATAGAGAGTTCAGTTCAAAATTCATTGCTACTAATATATGAATGAAATAAAGGCAGATCAAAATTTTTTGCAACTAATATATGGATGAAATAAAGGACTCAGATCAAAAATTTTTGCTACTAATATATGATTGAAATAGAGGGTTCAGTTCAAAATTCTTTGCTACTAATATATGGGTGAAATAAAGGACTCAGATCAAAATTCTTTGCTGCTGATATATGATTGAAATAGAGAATTCAGTTCAAAATTCATTGCTACTAATATGTGGATCAAATAAAGGGTTCTGTTCAAATTCATTGCTACTAATATGTGGATCAAATAAAGGCAGATCAAAATTTTTTGCAACTAATATATGGATGAAAAAAGGACTCAGATCAAAATTCTTTGCTACTAATATATGAATGAAATAAAGGGTTCAGTTCTAAATTATTTGCTACTAATATATAGATGAATTAAAGAGTTGAGTTCAAAATTCTTTGGTACTAATATGTGGATGAAATAAAAAGTTACGTTCAAAATTACTTGCTAATAGTATATGGATGAGATAAAGGGTCTAGATTAAAATTGTTGGCTACTAATATATGAATGAAAGAAGGGGTTCAGTTCAAAATTATTTGCTACTAACATATGGATGAAATATAGGGTTCAGATCAAAATTCTTTGCTACTAATATATGGATGAAAGAAACGGTTCAGATCATAATACTTTGCTACTAATATATGCATGAAATAAAAGGTTCAGATCAAACGTTTTTGCTATTAATATATTGATGAAAAAACGGCTCAGTTCAAAATTCACTGCTATACATATATGGATGAAATAAAGGGTTCAGATCAAAATTCTTTGATACTAATATAGATTAAATAAAGGGTTCAGATCAAAATTATTTGCTACTAATATATGGATGAAATAAAGGGTTCAGTTCAAAATTCTTTGCTAATTATATATGAATGAAATAAAGGACACAGATAAAATTTTTTGTTACTAATATATGAATGAAATAAAGGACTCAGATCAAAATTCTTTGCTACTAATATATGGATGAAATAAAGGGCTCAGATCAAAATTCTATGCTACTAATACATGATTGAAATAAAGGGCTCAGTTCTAAATTATTTGCTACCAATATATAGATGAATTAAAGAGTTGAGTTCAAAATTCTTTGCTACTAATATGTGGATAAAATAAAGAGTTCAGTTCAAAATTACTTGCTAACAGTATATGGATGAAATAAAGGGTCTTGATCAAAATTGTTGGCTACTAATATATGGATGAAAGAAGGGGTACAGTTCAAAATTATTTGCTACTAACATACGGATGAAATATAGGGTTCAGATCAAAATTCCTTTCCACTAATACATGGATGATAGAAAATGTACAGATCATAATTCTTTGCTATTAATATATGCATGAAATAAAAGGTTCAGATCAAAATTTTTTGCTATGAATATATTGATGAAAAAACGGCTCAGTTCAAAATTCACTGCTATACATATATGGATGAAATAAAGGGTTCAGATCAGAATTCCTGGCTACTAAAATATTGATTGAATAAAGGGTTCAGATCTAAATTCTTTGCTACTAATATTTCGATGAAATAAAGGGTTGAGATCAAAATTCATTGCTACTAATATATGGATATAAATAAAGGGTTCAGTTCAAAATTCTCTGCTACAAAATATATGGATGAAATAAAGGGTTCAGATCAAAATTCTTTGCTACTAATATATGGATTAAATAACGGGTTTGGTTCCAAATTCTTTTTTGCTAATATAATGATGCAATAAAAATGGTTCAGATCAAAATTCTTTGCTACTAATATATGTATGAAATGAAGTGTTCCATTCAAAATTCTGGACAGATGCCCGAGTTTAAAAGAAAGATTACTGTATTTGATAAGATACACCCTAGAAGGCCGGGGATTATATTAACCAATTGTGAGAATCACATTCGAAATGAGGATAATTGTTCGAATGATTCAAATAATACATCAAATAGATTGATGGCATAATTTGCAACACTTCCTATCAATGGCGAAAACATTGTGGATATTACAACTAAGATACAGAGAATTATTAGAATTTTAAATTAATTATTATTATTATTATTATTATTATTATTATTATTATTATTATTATTATATTAGTTAATTAAAATTGTAAATTAGTTATTATTATTGTATTAGTTAATTAGAATTCTAAATTAGTTATTAATATTATCAATATATTAATTAAGAACAATTCGAAATTATTATTATTATTATTATTATTATTATTATCATTATTATTATTATTATTATTATTATTATTATTATTAGTTAATTAGAATTCTGAATTAGTTGTAATTATTGTATAGGTTAATTAAATTACTAAATCAGTTATTATTATATTGGTTAATTACAATTTTAAATTCTTCTTCTTCTTCTTCTTCTTCTTCTTATTATTATTATTATTATTATTAATGTATTAGTTAATAAGAATTCTAAATTAGTTATTATTATTATATTAGTTACTTAGAATTCTAATTTAGTTGTAATTATTATTAGTTAATTAGAATTGTAAATCAGGTATTATTATTATTATATTAATTAATTAGAATTGTAAATCAGTTATTATTATTATTATTTTAGTTAATTAGAATTCTAAATAAGTTAAATGATGTAAATAGCAGCATATTCCGAAAAGCTGTTTTCCCAAACATTTTTAGAAACATGTCAAAACTATTTTACAAAACCAGAGTATAACAAAAAAGTTAAGATATTTAAAACAAATTTAAAATCCTAAAGAGAAATTAAAACCAAAATAGATTTCCGTTCAAATGGTTTTATTTTGCAAACGTGAAACCTTAGAATTTATTCTTGTATTCTTGACAAGTTATTGCACAATGATAAAAAAAAAAACCTTGTCATAATTGCCATTGGAACAATTTGAAAACAGGAAATTAATCAATGAGAATTATCTCCCCTTTCACTCTCCAGTCAAGCAAACGACATATCTGGATTTTTATTTCTTTACTCACAATAGATTTTTCTTCTTCATACATACTTCATGATGTAACCAGTGGCAGATGCTCATCTTTTAGCAATTTGCTTCTCTGGGGGCGTTTTATTTACGCATTGTATTAACTAACCAGCCATTACTATTACCACTGTCGTGAATGAAGCTGAGGTTTAAAAATATTAATAATAATAATAAATAAGCGTCCAAACTCCTTGCCAACTCCTGACATCAACTATAATCTTCACCGACCGTTCTCACTGTCTCTCGCTCTTTCAGCTGTCCAAAAGAGAAGACTCGCCTGTGCTTTCCTCTTCATTCTTTTTCTCAGTAGTCATTGTTTCATATGCAAATTAATGCAGTATGTTTATAAATATTATCTCATGTGTCTGTATCTCGAATATGAAACACTGTATTATAGATAAAATAAATTGTATATTTTAAAGTTGGACTGTTTATATATAATCGTCATAATGTTTATTAGAGCAGAAAATAGAATAGAAAAGCTATTATGAACTTTTTGGTTGGTTGGCTTCAAATATTACTTTTTCTTTTTTAAGTCAAAAGTAAATGCATTCCACTTTTTGAAAAAAAACTGCTACACTCAGTCGGTGCAATTGATTGCTATGGACAGAGCAGACAGTAGACCTTAGGTTTTACATCAGAGTTTTCCTTCTCCTAGATGCATGCCTTAACAAAGTCTAAGAGTGTATCTTGCCCAGTGGTTTTTAAATGCCCTCCCAAATACTAACCTGGAAATTTCTATATCCCAGTGCAATATATATATTTCTATGTTTCTATATCCCAGCGCAATATATATACTTCTATGTTTCTATATCCCAGCGCAATATATATATATATATATATATATATATATATATATATATATATACTGCCTACGTTTCTGAATTTTTGAGATGAGGACTGGTTAGTCCTATTATTTGGATTCTTTGGACTACTGTTCTCATCTTGGGCTTAATATTGAAAATACCAGTCAGCCTCAGGAGAACTCAAAGGATCGCAAACGAGTAAGGCATGAACTCATCCAAGACAGAATTCATAACAGCCGGTGAAAAAAAACGTCAATTACAGACAAAATCTCAAACGACCTCATCTCGTTCCTCGAAAGTATATCTTGAACTGATGGCAAAACCCGCATGCAAGAGTACCTGGGCATATCCTATAAGAAAGAATTCAAGGAGGTTAAGTCTCGCCAAATAAAGAAAGTGGAAAATCTAAAAGCTAAAGACGTAAGACTCCATGTCTACCATTCACAAGAAGAGCCATTGTTAACAGAAGTAAACATCAGCTAACTTCCTCTGTGGAGTCAGTGCTACACAAAGGTCTCAACTTCATCACGACCATCAAGCGGATCCCATATTTAGACAAGATAGCTCCAATAGAAGAGACAGCCTTGAATAAACCCAAAGCACAAGGAGATGAACTAAGGTGGACAGTGAGACAAGGACCCGAGAATTCAAAGTCTCCAAAACCGAACTTCTCAAAGGAAGAATTACTGGTTATCAAGTCACCACACAGTGACAATGATATTATATTACTAGAAGCAGACAATGCTACAGTGTTTATGGATAGAGCAGCATATTCCAAGAAAATGGCAGATCTAATAGAATCTGGTAGCTACTGTAAAGTAAAAAAGAATCCGACTTTGAAAACAGAAAAGAAGCTCAGTAAGGACAAGGATCTAATACCTCAAGATGAGAACGGTAGTTCAAAGAATCCAAATAATATGAATGCTTAGTATTTCCAGATAGAAACCCATTTTTTTTTTTTTTTTAATTCAATTTTCACGCCAAACAAGGCACAGTGCCACTTTGAAGCAGGGGGCTACTATCAGGGACTTAATTAGCAGGGTCATTATGAAGGGAGATGAGTAGAAAGATGTTTGTTAACATTACACTTGAACTTCTGCATATCAGTGCAGTTGGGAAAGCAGAATCCCGGAAGGGAGTTCCAAAGACCCGCAGTTCTGGGGAAGAAACTATTGGAGTAAAAGGCTTTCTTGCACCTAGGGATCTCTACTGTAAAAGGATGAGACTTAGTAGCTTGTCGGGTTTGTCGGAGGTAGTTACGTCGGGGAAGTACAAGTGTTTGCAGTTCGTCAGAGAATTCACCATTAAAGTATTTGTAGAACAGGCAGAGGGATGCAACATCTCGTCGATGGGACATTTGATACTTTGTTGTTTAACTTCAGTGATTTAATGAAAACCGGCGTGTCAATGAGATTATGTTATGTGTATATGTAACAGGATCTCGGGCAACGCTGGGAACCTTGCTCAGATAGATGAGGATGAGAGAGGATGAGGTATAGTTAAGGGGAGGGGGTTATGCTGAGACTTGGTCAAGAAAAACAGATGTCCATAAAATTTTGTCCATCAGAAAAATAATATCTGTTTCGATGAAAGGAAAATATAAATGAACTTTGGTTTGATAATACAGAAAATATTGTCAGTTTGTTTTTTGAAACCTGATAATGGGATTTTTTTTTTTTTTTTTTTTTACACAGTGATCACCACTTATCAAGGCCCGGAAGCCACTCAGGGATAAGGGTTATTGCAAGTACATTACGTTAGTGTGGAGTTTGATGAAGTGTTTACTTAAGGGGGCGGTTCATTAGGAATTTGTTAACGTTGGACTTGAAGACATCCAAGTTGTAGTCCGGTGGGAAGCAGGCAGACGGAACAGAGTTCCACAGGCGTGCACTTCTAAGAAAGAAGCTTTGTTCATGGAATCCACATTTTGATTTAGGCACAGATAAAGAGTGGGGGAAATTTTTCACAGTGGATTCAGCTAGACGGGTGTTTTTCGTGAAAGATTGGCGAGGGGGGACCAGAGATTGGAGTTCAGATGAGCACCTGCCATGGAAATAACGATAAAACAAGGATAGGCTCGCAACGTCTCTTCTGTGGGAGAGAGGTTGCAGGGTAGAGAAAAGGGCATCCCCCCCCCACTAAGCCATGAAGTCTATTTTGTACTCTGTCAAGGCAGGATAGGCTGTTTTTAGCAGCTCCTGCCCAGATATGGCAAAAGTATTCCATCCTTGGACGTACTTGGCTTTTATATACATAGAGAATTGCATCAGTAGTGAGATATCTTCTGGAGCGGTAGAAGGATCCCACCATCTTTCAAGCGACCTTGGCAACAGACTTGATGTACGGATTTCTTTAGAACAAGGGATCTAGGGGAGGAGATGTTTTTCTGGGGGGTTTGGAAAAAAATGTATTTCAAATAACTAATGAATCAGACAGTTACACAGAATTTAGATTCAAAAACCATTTCAAAAAATAAAAAAAAATAAAAAAAGACTTGTGCTAAGAGATTTATGGAAAACTATAATTTGAGGGAGAACTATCTATTCAGTCTCCCAAGTGTTGTATGTTTGAATGGTCGACCACCCAGACAGTTGTAGAGCAGCAATAGACCACCAGTTGGGGAAATTATTTTTGTTCATAAGAAAATTATCTCCAGAGTTATAATTGATTATTCATTACATATTAGTTTGAGAGTAACTCAGTTGATTTCAGATCTACTGTGAACCCGATGCCAAGTTGCAGCTGAGATAAGCAACATACCAACCATTAACCAGAGCACCTATGAAGGATAAACTCAATTGCAGCATCTGACGACGAATGGCCAGCTGAAGATAAAAGTGTTGCCACACAGACTTAGGGTTGTGCATGTTTCATGTATCAGAACGGTAGTTTCAAATAACTAGTAAGCGTCTAGTTACATTTTGAGGGGTCCACCACTAGACAGAACTAAGAGTGTAGCCACCAGAACTTAGAGTTAGTGCACATTTTCTTGCTCATGTGTACGCCCTAACCCTGATGGGTTGCATCTATGGTCCCATGAACCAGGATTGGACGATGTGGCCAAGAAAGGGGTTTGCATATATATGATGGACTCTCCCGTCAATTTCAATGTATGAGCTTCTGCCACAACAACTAAGTTACTCAGAACTTCACACAGATGATTTGTTTATAGTGGTGAAGGCTTTGTGTAGAACTAACCACACTTTTTGGTATTACTGCTAACCTTTGTTGGTGCAGATGACTGCCACTGGACAGAGTATACAGTAGACCGCAGGTTTTTACATCAGAGTTTTCTTCTTCTAGATGCATGTCTTAATGAAGATTGGGAGTGCATTTTTCCCAGTGAATTAATGCGCCCCCAGATACTAACCTGGACATTTCTATGACTCAGTGTGGTACATATAGTGTTACATGATAAGGGCTGTCCCCTTTTCATGTAAGTATAAAAAATAGAGAGATTAGTTAAAATGAAAATGAAATAGCAATGGGCGAAATTCGAACCTCGTAATTTAGTTTTAGAAATAGATTACGTGTGAGAATTTAAAAATGTAAAACAAACTTGTTTAGAATATAGATAAAATATTTCAAGGAAAGAATGTGAGCTGTCAAGTTTGTTATGAAATTTTAAATTGAAAGAATGCAGCTTATAAGATAATGTTTTTAACATATTGGAAAAATAGGTTACTGAGAAATAGGAAAAGTTTTGGACACGTATGTCCAGAACACGTGAAAGAAGGCACATGTTTTAACATGTGTATGACGTCACGGAAAATAGAAAGTTCTAGGGATAGAGAAAAACTTGAGTTAGAAGTCAGTTAGTGAAGAAACTCGGGGGGAATCAGTCGTCTAGGGAGCGAGACGTCACGTTGAAACTAAAATGTGAAACTTTGAATTCTTGGTGATGGAAACGGCCGGTCGTGACGAAATAAACCATCATGTGTTTTGTAAAGCTCGTCTTGTCTTATGATTCTTAAGAAAAGGTAAAGTGAAATTGTATTATATATTTGTGTTATAAAATGTCTTTTCATACACATCTTGACTTCTCATATCCACAATGAGAATCTACATCATGTCTACACAATGTCCGAACTGTCTGAACACTATGTCATCACTCAAAGAGCTTTTTCTTCTTCTTCCAATCTACACATCTAAAGAATGAACATTTAATATATAAGAATCTCTCCTAACATGAAAAATCTCTCTAAGTCTCTTACAATAAAATGAACTTCTCTCTCTCTCTCTGAGTCTTAAACAGTCTCTCTAAGATAAGTATCTCTCTCTTTTAATGAAACCCAATATATAACAATAGCACCTAGCCTTCCCAAATGGTTACTCATCTGGTACTGGTCAGGCTCAACGTTACTTAACTTCAGTGATTTGGTGAGAACCAGTGTGTCAACATGATTGTGCAGTATACATATATATATAAGTGAGATAAGTCACAGATTAAAGATCAAGTAAATTATCCTGTCAGATATTACATTGATATAATACTTTCAGGATGATCCTAGTAAAAAAAGTAAAGCTCAACATTTAAAAAAGTAGAGCAATATATAAGTTTAATGGTTAAATCACAGACTTAACCTTCCCTCCTCATCCTCTCTACCCTATCTTCTCATTCCTCCTCTTCCTTTTTCCCCTCAAAATAGCTTTCTTCCCATGTTCTCATCAAGTAAAACGATCCTCAAAAAATCAAAAAATCGGCCCATATTAGAAGCCCATACTTATACATACTGGATTGAAAAATAATTTTTCAGAATATCTACCAATCCAAGACCTGTTAATTTCGAAGACTCTCGCACTCGAAATATGCATTTATGACTCAACGTACCAATCTCATTATCGACGCAAATATATGCTATGGAACATTGATTCAATATTTGATGCACTATCTCCACACCCACAAGGATTTTGGATTTCTTCTACCAACACATCTTTATATTGCCAACGAGAACGACCACTTTGTATGCCCTTCGGAATAACAGTATGATATATCATAACATTCTTGATATATCATATTACTGATTTTTCCCCTGGATCACTACTCCTCCGACCTGGCAGTTGGTTGGTTGTTTTTATTTTACGGCATATCAACCCTTTTCTGGTTATTTAATGCCGAATTCAAAGGTTTTGAAGAAAATTTTTTTAATAGAATATATTTGTTGTTTTCAAGTCGGTTTCTATTTAACCCATAGTTGGGACCCTAACAGGTACTACCACTCCGGGTCAGAGTGGACCTGGGAGCAATGGTAATTAAAGGGTGGCTCCACACTCTCCAAAACTCACAAGCTGGGGCCTCACCACTGGATAGTTTAAGGTCATATCCAGGACTCCGACCTGGCAGTAATATCCTGGAAATATTGAATTCATTCTGATAACGGACTACCCAGGTTGTATGAGATTCCTTTTCCTATAACTCTTATTCACAATTCAAATAACTTATTTTCAATATATGTGCTCAAAAGCAAAATACTTGTTTATTCATAGCTGAACATTTTACTAACTGCATTTCATTTCCTCTGATGATGAATTTCATCGTTATGGCATTAGATGAAACAGCACTTTATGATAGTTTGTCATAAAATGCAAAAAAATTTGTAATATGGTTATATCGATTAAAACATGTAAAAATGGGGAAAAAACTGAATATAGGAAGTCCAGAATGCATGAAGACTTGATGGTAGATCCAAGAAGCAAAGAAAAAATTTTCTTTTAAATAATCAAAATTTCTATCTCAGCAAAACTGCCAAAGTAAGTCCAGAGTGAAAATAATCCAATTTAGCTGGAGAATAAATCCAATGTAGCTTGAAAGAATACAGAAATCTTCTTGCATTCGCCGAGAATGTCCCCCCCCCCAAATGCAAGGATAGATCTTAAATTTTAGTCACTGAAAGCTAACCAGTCCATCTGCTTCCACGGCTGATCGAGCATCTAAGGCAAACAAACATTATATTTGAAAATTTGGTTAAAATAAGTTAAATGCACAACTATGTAGGCGTCGAGGTGTTAAAGTTGCTTCCAGTGGTAATAAGAAGTACGAGAGGTTGTAATTGTGCTAAACATTAATAAAATTAATAAAAGTAGTAAAAATAATAATATTAATTATAATAATTATTATACTGATATACCAATAATAATAATAATGATAATCATAATAATAACAAGCCACACATGCATGGTCCCCCTCTTGTGTTGCATGTGAGATGGCGCCACAAAAAATAGTGAAGAAATGATGAATGTTAGAGGTGTGAAGGACCAACGTTGCCTTCACATTTTCTCCAAGTTTCAGAAAAATCTAATGGATGGGTCAAAAGTTATGGAGTAAAATGCGTCATATTTTGCAATTTTGGGCATTTATGACCCCTTTTGAGCTCCTGGGAATGCCGCATCCCAGTGAAAATGGAGAAATGATACAGTTTCACGCCTTAAGATATGTATATTTGAATTCAGCACCATGGAAAACTACTATATAGGCATACATATCAAATTCTTAAGTAATATGAAAAAAGAACAATGCCCTCCACATTTTGGCCGATTTGGACATTCAGGAAAATCTAATGGACGGATCAAACGCTATGGGGCAAAAAACGTCTTTTTTGGCTGTTTTGGGGCACTTTTGAGTCCCTGGGGGCGCAACGGGAATTTTTGTAAAAAAAATTTTTTACTGTGCACATCTATTTAATGAAATACAGTTTGTGTCAAAATTTCAGGAAAAACTAATGAACGTTTATCTGGCAATAGTCCAGACTAACGGAGGCATGGAATCACAGACGTCAGTGAAAACATAGGTCCCTCTCTGATAAATCGGGGAACCAATAATAATGGCAATAATAAAGTAAAATAAAAAAAAATAGAAAATAGTAATAATAACTATTGGCACTAGTAAAAATAACAATAATAACAATGCTAATGATGACAGCGTATAATGTAAAACTATTAATAATAAAAGAAAAATAGATTATAAAGGCTATGTAGTTAGGGGTTATAAGAAATAGAATTAAAAATTTAAAGGCATTTGAAAGTCTAGAAAATTGCATTGAAATATCTTAATTGGCTAATAACTAATTTGGCATAATTCCCATCCCTAACATACATCAATTTTTCTATCGACTAACATACCTGCCTCTGCCCTATAGTTTATTTCTTGTTTCACCTTAACGCAACTAGTCATGTTCCCAGTTTTTTAAGAGACACTCTCCATTTCCTTTATATATAACTTTAATGCATTTTGATCTTTTTTTTTACCAAAATATTTTCTCAGAATGATAATTTCACTGCCAGAATATGTCAATAATTTGTCAGTAAAACCTTTCTTAATCTGTACCTAACCTTTTGTTTCGTTAGCCAAGCCAAATTCCTTTCCGCTTATATTTCTGAGAATTAAAAATCCTGTCACCTTTTCTTCTATTAGTTATAATGAATCATGAGAATTTACCAGTAAAATACTAGCAAGATTATTTGACTTCATCCAGGATGCACAATATCACCACAACATAGCCACCCAAAAATATGATATTCGTCTCCCTTGGATTGAGTGGACACTTCCGTTGGGGTGACATATTTGTCTCCATGTCTTCAGGATTTTAAATATTTTGTGTTCAATAAAAAGGACGAAATATGAAAGCGTTAACATATTGAATGCTGATCGACCTCCATGCTGCAACTTTCACTTCGTCGATGGCCACAGCTGTCGTTCATCACCGTTGGTTACGAGTTATCGATCAAAGTGGAGACAAAATTCCATAATTGAACTTTTTGCTGTGTGTGCTTAAATTTTTGCGAAAGTTGTTTTTCCTAGCAGTTTTTTATTTGGTTGTTTGTTTGGTTCTTTTGTTTTATGGCATATCAACCCTTTTCGAGTTATTTAATGCCAAATCCAGTTATTTTGGAAATAGTATTCATGTTGCATGCAGTTATTTTGTAGAAGGTTTTTATTCTTCAAGATTTTTGTATCTTCAATCGCTAGTTTGTAGTGCTTGCTTTGGTTGTTTTATAGTGTATTTTATCGTTTTTGTTCCTTGCCTTGCAGAACATGAATAAGTTTTGCAATGGGGGAGGGCAAAGGGGTCATAGTATTAATGTTTGGTACATCTTAAGTTAGGCAACCAGTCAGGAAATGGGGGAGATGGAAAACGTGGATTGTTGTTTTTGGTTTTGGTTTTGCAGAACATAATTAAGTTTTACAAAAGAAAGCAGAAAAACAAAAAGCATCAATGTTAGGTGCATTTCGTCTCAGGAGGCCAATATCTTCAGACAGCCTGATCTGGTAGCACCAGCAGTTTTTTATGTTTTTATTTATGAAGTGTTATGATAGAAAAGACATGTCAGCCATTTTTAAGTCTATTAATGGATAAATAAATTTGTTAAGTTTTGAGACACTGTGTTGAACACAGATGGCGGCGTAGTTCAGATCAGTAACCAAGATGGCGACCAAGAATCAAATGCGGTCCGTCGCATAGGTAACCTCTTAAGTTCTGAGATATTATGTTGGAGAAAGATGGCGGCGTAGTTCAGATCAGTAACCAAGATGGCGGCGAAGAATTAAATGCGATCTGTGACGTAGCAAATGGCAAACTGATTGAATCCAAAATTTGATGGTTTTTATAATAATTTTGCGACGTTTTGATTGGTTGTTTAGCACAGCCGTTGGTTACAAAATTTCTTTCCCATAGTGATTTTCTCGTATTTAAAAGTAATTTGGAGGTCATTAAACAGCCGAGTATAAAGTAATTTCTTATCCTGTGCATGATATCGTTGCATCTTTTCAGGTTAGTAATAATCAAAATAACATAGTGATATAATTAACAAAAAGTTTATTAGCAAAAGTATGTTACAGAAGTACACGTCATTATTCTCGGGCCATAACTATGGTATATTGCTACCCAATAACGTGTTAGATGTAAGCATATAACTGCCTATTCCAGAAATAGGTATATCAGCTTATTGTCCATGTTTATATAAATAAAAAATAGTAATAATTTATCTACCTATACACATATAAAGTTGGATTTTCTTTTCTCGCTCTGACATTAATATTAAAAGCCCACTTTTTCTATTGGTATTTATTTGCTTCCCCACCAGAGCAAAATGTGACACAAGGTCATTTTTAATGTGGGGGAAGACCAGCTCCCCCAAAAAATGCATTCTGGAAATAGGTAAACATAAAAATTGCCTTAGTATTAAAGACAAATTAACGTGTATGTAGCATCAGAACAGATACTACACTCTGATTTATTTTATTTTGAAAAATAAAATGTTTACAAAACAAAATTAAGCATAAGGTCAATCAAAAAAGTGGAGTGGGGGAGGGTCTATGGACATCTTTGTTGCTGTACCTTTTCTTTTTTACACAGAAATCACCACTTATCAAGGGCCAGATGATAAAGGTTAATGGATATAGATTAGTCAATGTGAGGATAGCGAAGTAAATATAAGTAGTAGAAATTTTGTGAATTGGATTATTTAAGGGGACGGTTCATCAAGAACTTGTTTACGTTGGACTTGAAGATAATCAGATTGTAGTCAGCTGGAAAGCAGGCAATCGGAAGAGAGTTCCACAGGCGTGCCGTTCATGGAATCTACATTTAGGTTTAGGCACAGATAAAGAGTGTGGGAAATTATTGATAGTGGTTTTGGCTAGATGAGTGTTTTTCGTGAAAGTTTGGCGAGAGGGGACCATAGATTGGAGCCCAGAAGATTCCCAAATCAAGTGTTTCTTTTTTTTTTTTTTAATAATAATATATAATTTCTGTAAAAATAAAATAAAACTACACTCTGATCTTAGCTTGAAGGTCAGATCTATCTTTTTTATTTAAAAATTATTAAAACGAACTTTTTAATATACTCAGTCACGGATATGCGAACAACTATATGAAGGTTAACTAATTTTTATATTTATTTGAAAAACGAGCGGTTATTAATTACTTATTCATTTTTTAGGATTTCTTATTAAATGATTGGTTTTATTTAACTATTACGTTGAATTCTATTTATGCATCGTTTCTACATTTTGCATATTTACATACATCTATATCTATCTATCTATCTGTCTTTCTATCTATCTATCTATCTATCTTTCTATCTATCTATCTATCTATCTATATATATATATATATATATATATATATATATATATATATATATATATATGTATATATATTCTTTGCAGTACTTCGCAAACGAATGTTCTATGAAGGGGGTTTTCCATGTCGACTGTGGCTGAGGAGCCCGATGTGGAACAAGCAGGTTTGGCCACAGCGGCTGCAGTCAAAAGTCACATCAGGTGTGGCTGCTGAGATTTTCTGAAAAGCATCCCCTCACATGGTTTAGCCCGCCAGCTGAAGTAGTTTATTGGGATATGACGCTTGGAGTCAACATGTGAGAGATTAAGGGATGAGTGGGGACCAGTGATGCTCGTTCACCCTACTAGGTAGAGAGCAACATGCTGGACAACAAAGGTACTATTCCTCCTCAGAACCCCTATGCCCCATATATATATATATATATATATATATATATATATATATATATATATATATATATATATATATATATATGGTGGTAGAGGATTACGTTTCTTAACATGGGATCTCAGTTTCGAATTTCGCTAGATTCATCTGCTCTGATGAGTTGTAGACAACGAAACACATGTCAGTGGATAATTATATTTCTGAATCTTCCTCCTGCAGCGCTTCTCTCCACAGATTCTTTGTGCAGGAGATCTCAAAGGAGGCGACAGCCTGGTGGACAGTACGTCAGCAGGTAACACGGTCAGCAGTGAGAGCAGACCACTGGACCACTAGCCTCTGCCTCCAAAAACCTTCCCCGGAGGCACAGGGAACATATTGGCCAATGAGCTCATCATGGAGCCCATTCTCTCTGGCTGGTGACCTCAGATGAAGTTCATAGGCCCAGTGGTGCAATGTTAGACACCATCCCCTAGAGGTGGTAGAGGATTACGTTTCTTAACATAGGATCTCAGTTTCGGATTTCGCTAGATTCATCTGCTCTGATGAGTTGTAGACAACGAAACACATGTCAGTGGATAATTATATTTTAGCAATACATATGCCCCTCCCCATTGGGGAGTACCAAATTGGTCATAGGAAAAATTATTCTCAACTCGCATTTAGGTAAAAATGCACTTTCGTATAAATAATTGATTTCATTTAAAAAGTATTGCAAAACAAAAACAAATAACATCTACGTAAAACGTGATACATTCAGCAGTCGTGCAAGATAGCCTAGTGGTAGAGGTTTACGCTTTTTACCATGAGATCCCGATATCGAATCTCACTAAATTAAGCCACTTGGATGAGTCATAGACAATGAAACATGTGTCAGTGGATAATTATCTTTTAACTACATATTGATATATAGATATAGATATGAAATAATATACATTTATAAGCCAAATTACAATGCAATATTTTGAACTTTCACCACTTGGCAGCCACGTTTTTGGCCAAAAATCGATTAAAAAGTTTGTCCTATGTCTGAATACACTTTATGTATGAGAGTAAACGAATTAATGTTTTTGACCAATTTTTCAATATTTGTCATCCAAAAGATTGAGCTTGAAAACGATACGGATCTTGTGAGGAATCTGTCATGTATGGCGAAAATTTTTGGCAGACATACAAACACACACACATACACACACTTTGTCTTTTATATAGTAGATTATATGTATTAATTATTATAGGTGGTGTTTTCTAGTGTGAGAGAGTTAACCTGTCTAAAATTAAATCATGTTCTTTTAATAGGAGTTTACTTATTAATGGTGATACATTATCGAAACCTCTATGTTGTTTACTTGTGCTTGAGTTTGTGATAAGCACTGATTTAAGAAGTCTCTGTCACGGTTTATCTGAAATGAATTTAATTATTTTTGCTTGTTTGAAGTCAAAAGTATGATTTTGCTGCAATGAATGCGAGAATAATGCATTCAGAGAATTGTTATTTCTTATATCTCTTTTATGTTCATTGAGCCTTTGCTTTAAACTACGTTGGGTTTCACCAATGTGTATATGATGGCAATTTTGGCAAGGAAAAATGTATATGCCTACATCGGAAATTAGTTTGTTTTGAAAATGTTTTGTTGTTTTTAATATTTGTTTTATAGTTTGTGATGTTGTTTGTATTGAAATTCATAGTTTGCTTAGTCGGTTGCAAATTATTGTATTTTTGGTGTGTGCAGGTAAAAGATGTCTGTTTATGAGAGAAACGTCTGGTGTAATAATTTTTGCTTATTTATCCGGGAAAATATTTGTGTGGCGGTTTTCTTTGCATTTAATAGAAAATATGTGGGATATTGCAAGCTTTTCAAAGTATTTGTGAGGTATTTGAATTCTTCGTCCAGATATTCTGGACTGCAAATTCTGAATGCACGTAAGTAGAAACCAATTATCATCTCTGTTTTTATTTTGTTATTATTGTGTGAGTAGAAATGTATGCAATCATTTTTTTGTGTAATTTTGCGGCGAACTTTGAAGGATAGTTTATTATTGGATTTTATAATAAGTATGTCTAGAAAAGGTAATGAGTGATTGTTTTCTGCTTTATAGGTGAACTTTATGGAGGTTTTGATTGAGTTTAATTTGTGTTTAATGTTATCTATATGTGTGTTTTCTGGAAGGAAAATTAAAATTTCGTCAATATATCTAAAATAGTCTGTGTTTGGAGATAATCTAAACTTGAAAGGATCAGGTTCTAAGAGTTCTAAGAACAGGTAGTTAAAAACATATTTATTTGAAGGGTAAAAATCAATTTTTGATTTTTACCCTTCACCGGACTATCCATTCATGTGAAATCTTTTTATTATTTTTCTTTTGGATAGTCCGGTGAAGGGTAAAAATCAATTTTTGGATTTTTACCCTTCACCGGACTATCCATTCATGTGAAATCTTTTTATTATTTTTCTTTTGCCTCCTGTTCCCCTTACCTCACCCTTTTTTTAACCAAGTAAGATCTTTGACTTACTTGTAGTTTCATTAAATACTTTTATATGCAAAATCCGATCCTGCATTTTGCTAATTCCTGCCCTCTGATGAGAAGGAGAGTATTTCTTCGAAACTCCGCGGATTAAGGACTATCCACTTATCTTGTGCTTCCTTTTTTAAAATTAAATATGTTTTTAACTCTTTTTCAAGATGTCTTTTAACATATTTTATTAATCATTTGTTCATATTATAAACTCTATTTCCTTTTCGGTTTTATTGAGCTTTTTATATTTGGCTGAGTTTATTTTACTTGTAAATATTAACTCTTTAATATTTATAATATATTTTAAGTTTACCATTTTGATTACCTTAGTAAACTTATTGTAACTTTTATTATATAATATATATATATATATATCATATAATATATATATCATATAATATATATATTATATTATATAATATATATATTATATTATATAATATATATATTATATTATATAATATATATATGTGATATTATATATATATATATATATATATATATATATATATATATATATATATATGTATGAATGACCTCACTTAAAAGCCATGATACAGCAAAATAGTCTATCTATGGATAACTTAATATAAGCCGCCCCCGCTTATTGCCTAGAGTACTCTTATAAAATGATATCGCCTGCTGTTTTCTGAGCCTCATGCAAAGCTTTTTTGTTTGTAAATTAACAAATAAATGCAAGTGCTGTAACAAGCAGCAGTCAAATGTTTAATTTGAGGAGATTAATGATTGTTTTTCTCTCAGAAAATATTCGCATTCATTTTAAGCAACGTGTGACACTCTTTCATGAAAATTAGTAATTCTAATCTTTATGCTGTTCTCACGAAATCTTCATTTAGCTAAGTCAGCATAATGAACATTCGTTACAAGAAAACACGTACGTTGGAACGATTTGAATTGATATTACTAACACGTAAATAAATGTTGTTATTTCATATTAATACAGTGTACAGTGATTTCGAGTTTTTCGTCAAGTGTCGTTATCTTCTGGAGTTATTTCTATATTTTTATTTTATGTATGTGAAGAGTGCTTTGGTGAAACTGCGATCTCGTTAAATTTACCTTTAAAGGTCCTGTGAATATTCTACTACTTTCGACTTCAAGAGATTACTGCACCTGCAACCTCGGTCCTATCCTGATTATGAATTGATGAAAACCGCCTGACTCGCCGACTGACACCCTTACAAGTTCCACGGTCCGTTCCTACAATTGGTAGCTCTTCCGTGAGTCTTACAAATATAGAGAATTTGCTCTCTAATAATAAATACGAAACCTGCATAATTAAAATATATTTAAACGTATGCTAGTGTGTCAATTAAGTACAATTTGGAGCAAACTTTAAAAAAATATTTTCGTGTATTATTATATGCTATCACGGAACAAATTTTTAAATCCTATTTAAAGAGAGATAATTATTTTAGAAAATGATAACCTGCTACAAACCAACATATTTATACAGATAAAATATTCGTACTGATAAATTCGAGCATAAACATTATTTGTAAATCAAGTAAGAATTAAAATCAACAAGAATAATTTTTCACAGGTTTTCAAATTACAAAGGGCAGTAACTCGATACATGTTGAGGGGAGATAACTCCAGAATTCATGATGATTGAAAAAGAAAATCCACTTTAAAAAAAAACATATTTTTTTAAAATATCTATCTTACCTTCTAGTATGCGCAGCTTAGGGGTTAAGTTTCAATGTTAAATCGTCGTAAATTGTGCCGTTACTTCCAGGCTGTGAATACAAGTACATATGCTTTTATCGTATTAATGGACACTTACTATTGTTGATGAAGGAAGAAAAAACTCATTTTAAAATGAATTGTGGATGAAATTATGCATAGGCTTACTTTACAATAAATAAATATTAAGAGTGAGACACTAACTAAAACATTTTTATTTCAAACTAGCAGGGTGACCCGACGTTGCCTGGGATTGAATGATGATATTGATCAATGAATATTTCACACTCCCCATATTTTTAGTGTCATCGAAACTGATGAAATTGCCCATTTTTCAATGAAAGTGATTGATTGCTTGCTCTAACCCATCGCGGTGAATCTGGAGAAAGCTCACATGCGTCTCTCAGTGACTTATTTCACAATATACTGGAGTCAACATTGCACTGTAGAGAACCTACTGTTGATTCTATAAAATTATTTTTATATATAATGGCTTGAATCAAAGTTTAAAATGCAAACGTCAAGTATCATACTTTCATACTCTAGAGAAACATTAATTTTGAACGCACCCCTAAAATATCAAAGAACCTACTGCTGTATATATATATATTATTCCTTAATTGGAATTCATTTTTTTGAGATGAGCATTATATGTTAATTTTATTTTTATTTCGGACTATTAGTCTCATCTTTATTAGTTGTTGTTTTTGGATCTTTTTTACGGTTCCAGATGAACATTGTCTGAAGATAGCGGTTTCAATCCCACCCAAAGCGTGCCAGAGGTAATTGGTCAAAAACGTGGTGAGACGACAACAACTATGGATGGCAGTGATGGCTGAAAATGCAGTTAGGAGATTCGAAGTTCCTATCCGTCGCGTTTACCACCTGACGAAGGCCAGAGGAAGTTGGCCGAAACGTTGTGAACCAATAAAAAGATCCAAAAACAACAACTAATAAAGATGAGACTAATAGTTCGAAATAAAAATAAAATTAACAACCTACTGCTGATTTTATATGTCGAGCGTTTTGGCTTGTGTGGAAATAAAACTTCTGAAATGCACTTGTGATGTTAGGCTGTGTAAAACGGTTAATTAGATTATTTCGATTATCAATTATCGATATTTATCGAAGATATTTTGATACAAAACACTGCCAACCACATAAAGTACCTTTATGTGAAATTTCATGAAAGTCGGCCTTGTTTTTAAGTCTGTAAGGAATGAACACACAGACAAAGTTTCTCTTATATAATGGTATATAAACTCTCGACATCTGCTATGATTCCCTGTTCCCACTGCAATAGAACTTTTCAAACAAAGATTGGGCTTATCAGCCATATCCGTACTCACCGATAATGACTCTGCCCACCCTAACCTATAAGATGATCAGATGGTCCTCATCGTTTCGAGGGATGAAAAAGAAAAAGAACACACAAACATATATATATATATATATATATATATATATATATATATATATATATATATATATATATATATATATATATATATATAATAAAAATTACAATAAGTTTACCAAGGTAATCAAAATGGTAAACTTAAAATATATTATAAATATTAAAGAGTTAATATTTACAAGTAAAATAAACTCAGCCAGATATAAAAAGCTCAATAAAACCGAAAAGGAAATAGAGCTTATAATATGAACAAATGATTAATAAAACATGTTAAAAGACATCTTGAAAAAGAGTTAAAAACATATTTAATTTTAAAAAGGAAACACAAGATAATATATATATGTATATATATACATATATATATATATGCATATATATATATCTACATATATATATACATACATGTATATATATATATACATATACATATATATATATACATATATATATACACATACATATATATATATAAGCGAGATAAGATACTGATAGAATTCAGATGAAAATCCTGATAGATATTACTTGAAGTAATATATATATATATATATATATATATATATATATATATATATATATATATATATATATATATATATAAAACTGCGTCAATCCCTTTATTCCAGATCAGTAAAATATTTCACAAAATATATGTCACAAAAAATAGAAATTGTATAATCAAATGACTGGTTTAGGGTTAGTTATTTCTCAAAATTTTATTCAAATTCGTACGATATTCACGAAGTTATGACATTTTTTTCTTTATCAAAGAATTTTCACTGTCCATTGCTTTATTGCAGGTTTCTTAAAATGTTGTATTAAGGCAAAAATACAATGTCTTATCATGAAAACTTTACATTTTATTATATTTTTCTGTTAAAGAAAAATATAAAAAAGCACATCCTAGGTGTTAAGCCTCAAATAAATTAATTATATTGACCAAGTTTTGAAATAACTTTAAACAACTTTTTTGTCCACCGAAGAAGTCAATTGTTTGAACTAAAAAGGAGTTATGGTTCTGGCGACATCAACTACTTTCCTCCACAGCGTATCCTTTGAATTAAATTTCTCTCCTCTCTCATAAACACTTCTTTTCAATATTGACCAGGGATGTTCAATGGGGTTAAGATCCGGAGAACACAGTGGCCAGCCCATGAGTGTTTCTCCAAAAACCTATAGATTCAAGGAAGGCTGCAGTCGCCCTAGCAGAATGGGATAGTGCATTGTCATGCATAAAAATCATCTGAAAATGATGTAACAGTGCTAGCCATGGTAACAAATTGTTGGAGATGCCCCTCCATGGGATTAATGGACTATCTCATGATGTCAATTCCTCTAATGACGTCACTTCCGTTAAGGAGATTGGCACTTCCGGAGTCAGAGATACGTCCCTTCCAGAGTCAGAGATTGGCACGCGGCCAAGGAGGTCATGTGCAAATGTTCTACCATTGAGGAATGGTATCGTTCCTAAAAGTCCCGTGTTCCTTTGTTTTATTACCATTTAGCCCCATAACAACTGGCGATGTCGGATTCGACTTTCACATGGGTTAACTCCACAAAAAAAGAAAAGAATGGAATGAATGTGACTTCAAAAGAACTTCGGATTTACAAGCTCAAAATTCGGCTGGCAATTTTGTTTTAAAAACAAAATTCTAAAAACAAAAAAAAAAAAGAGAAACGAACACATGGCAAAGTTATCAACTTAAATGCAAGTTAACATTTTTGTCTCTATATTTAAATTGAAAAGAACTGTACTAAACGCATTTTTGTTAAGGCCATAAAATTAATTTGGTTGCTTATTAAAAGAAGAAAAAGAAAAGAGAAAAATGTTGACCCAATTTCACCGCAAGAACAATTTCTAATTGTAACTTGTCTACGGTTTATTCTTATGCAAATTTGAACATTTTTCAAATGAAGTTAAAAGTTTTTTTTTTGCCTTTGTTTTTTGCTGCTAACTTTATGCAATATTTGGACAGGAGAAATGTCCCCCCCCCTTTTTTCGTTTTAATTGGACTAAAAAAATACTTTTTTTTCATTGAGTGGAATTTTCTGAAATATTCTATTTTTAACTGTTGGTCTTAAAGTGAAAATTTTTTTTTTCTTCCACGTGGGGACAACTCCCCCCCCCACAAACACACATAAAAAACGAGCCATTTTGGTTAACTTCTAGACAATTCCACAATTATTTTTATTCTTTTGCAACTGTATAGTATCACAGTATTTTTTTTTTTGTTGTTTTGCAAGTAAAAAACAAATTTTTTTTGTCCACTCTCATATTGGGTTATCTCTAAGGTTTTTACCAAGATGTAAGGGATACATTGCTCATATGCACACACTCAAAGAAAGGACATTTTCTTTCTTTATTATTAATTTATTTCTCTTCTCCAGTCAAAAACGGAAATAAATTTTTTTTTTTTCGTGCGCTTGGAAAAAAAGCCATTACAAGATGGGTGAGATTAAAGCAGTATTAATACAGCTAATCAAGACCCAGATGGACCAGCAGCAAAAGGCTGAGGAAAATTTAAAAGAACGTGATAAACAGCTCCAGTTACAATTTCAAGAGAGGCAACAAGTGTTGGAGGAGAGAATGCTACTTCAACAACAGAGACAAGAAGAGCAATTGTTAAAAATATTCAATAGAACGGAACACAGGGATGACAGGTTTGTTTTTTCCCAAACTACAACATGGAACGCAATAGAAACGTTCAACTACCAACCGGAGTTGGATGGGACGTTTGATGCTTTCTATCGGAGATATGAGGACCTATTCACTGTTGATTGTAAAGAGTGGAGCAACACTATGAAAGTTCGCCTATTTTTGAGGAAATTAGGGACCACAGAATATAGCAAGTTTGTGGATTATATTCTCCCCAGGAAGACAAGTGAATTGGAATTTTCTGAAGTGGTCAAACTTTTATCCAAACTGTTCAGCCTGAACTCTACGCTCTTTCATAGAAGATGGAAGTGCTTTAACCTACAAAAATGTGACGATGACGATTATCTGACCTTCACGTCCATGGTAAATAAACACTGTGGTAATTTCCATTTATCTGACCTATCGGCAGATGACTTCAAGTGTTTAATTTTTGCACAGGGTCTAGTCTCATCCAAAAACGCTGAGATTAGACATGTTAACTCTAGACTTGAGAGCGAACAGGGCCTCACCTTCTAGAAGTTGGCCGAGGATTGTCAACGGGTAGTCTGCATAAGGAACAACTCAAGACATGTCGAGGAGTCAGGCACAGCATTCATTAGAAGGATGACCTTCAGACTGGAAAAATACTCATCCCAAAGAAGCAAAGCTGGAAGAAAGAAAACTCAGGTTACACCTAATAAGTATCACCCAATCACAAGACTCAAATCCCCTACAAGCCCGTGCTATCGCTGTGGCAGGAAACATTGGTCGAGTCAATGTTTTTACAAATATGAGTACTGCAATGAGTGTGGCAGGAAGGGCCACAAAGTGACCCAGTGCAGGAAAAACAAGGTCAAGAACAGTGTCCGACGGACTAGATCTGACTTGGATTCGGATAAGAATGGCACAAATATGTCAAAGTTCACATCACAAATAAAACTGTGCATCTACAATTGGAGACCTGCCCATCATTAACCTTAAGATGTGGAAAAGGCTAAGAAAACCAACCATGTGGAAAATTAACAAATCAGCTCAAGCTGTGACAGGCGATAAAGTGGAATTTGAGGGAGAGATCACACTCCTGGTGACCTTAAATGGTGTTACTAAAAAAGTGAAAGTGTATGAACATGACTCCATTTTAATTTGTTGATTTTTAATTTGATGTAAATATTTGTAAATGTTTTTTTATTAGTAGCCATCAGGCTGAAACTAAGTAATTTCAAAAATAAATTGTAGTGAAATATATTATATTGCTAATAATACAATATAACAATAAATTTTTTAAAATTAGCTAGTCAGAAACAAAGTTTCATTTGTCAGTTTAAATACTATTTGGGTCTAACTTTGAAAATACGACAAGATAATTTTATACATTAGATTCATTTAGCTGTTTTGGAAATCATCTTTAATTTTAATCAATAAAATCGCCAAAAAATATACATCTGATTAGATATAGTCTGCTAATTCCTAATCTTTCAAAAGTCAAAAAAAGACAAAATGGCTGCTAATTATAGGAAAGAACAAACCCCTAAAAGTTGAGTTGAAACATTACAAAACAGAACGCTACCGATACAAGCGTAGTGGATCTTGGGTTTACTTTTTGTAACTCTTGCTTTTCTTATTTTGTCTTTTAATTCTCACATTCCATAAGTGATGTTTCTGACAAAGAGGGAAAAACTGCTGTTTTCTGGGTTGGAATTTATCTGTATAACACTTATCATTGGCTAGATTTTGACATTGAAGTAGTTTTTGCTTAAGCTCCTTACATCAAGTGGCTTCATGCTTTGTCTGGAGCGATTTCCATTTAAAAATGATTAATATTTAATATCCTCTTCATTTCTTAGTTTATTTCTTATTTTAATCAATTTTCTCATTTCAACTTTTAATGAAAAAATTAAGAAAAATGTTTTAATTATTTTACAATTTCACTGAATATATAAGTTATGAATATACAAATCAAATTCTTTCAAATATTCCATCCAATAGACCTTAAAATTTCCTTGTAAATTCATTTTTACAATTATTTCTGAATTTGAATCTTTATTTCAGGTCTGTGGAACTCTCTTCCTGCTGACTATTTCCTCCTGCCTATAACTTTAGTCTTTTTAAGACTATGGTCAATAGGCATCTCCTATTTTTTCGATAATTATCTTATATTCTGGTTACATCAAGTGGCTTCACGCCTTGTCTGAGGCGATCCCCCCCCCCTCAAAAAAATCATCCTATTTATACTTAAACTATATTCGAATTATTTTTAATTTCATTCATTCATAAATACAATATGTTTGGAAAGTCAATGGTATAACTTTGAGATTATGTTCTATACGTGCATATAGATTTGAAAATGTTTTGTTTCCGAGCGATAAGCGATTGAAACAAAAACTGATCAACATTATTTATTGTAAATTCTTTTTACATGTCAAAATTGTCGGAAATTTATCCGTTTTCAGATACATTTGACCAGAAACGAGTGCCTGCAAAAAATAAATAAATAAATAAATAAATAAAAGGATAAAATAACAGCGAGAAGGGAATAAATGAATAAAGTCAAAAGAGATCTTGCTTAAAATGAACAAAAAAAACAAAACAAAAAAAAAACAAAAAAAACACAAACAAACTAGTTCATAAATTATAAACGATGCTTCAACAAACGACTACCTGTAAAAAAAAAACTACATGTAAAAATTAGGAACGAGTACTTTCCAAATACTGCATACAATAAATCCAATAAATTGAATGGAATGTATTCACAAATTCATAAATAGAATGTACAATCATTTGCCTTTTTTTTAACTATGAGTTCAAGGCTTTCAAATTACTCCAAATTTCTTTCCTTCAAAAACACACACACACACACACACCACGCGTTGCGTATATAAAGTTGTAGTGAATAGTACGCCTCGTCCCGACCTGTGTTTTCTTTGTAGGACTGACCTGAGTCACCCCTAAAAGCTAAGAAATAGGACGAAAATAATACCATTTCCCCAAAATAATAGTTTCTTAGCCTCTCTCTTTCTCCTTCTTATAAACCAAACACAAACTAAGAACTGCTATCAAGAGTCCCTCATCATCTCCTCCCCCCCTCTCTCTCTCTCTTTCTCCTTAACCAAGCCCTAGCCAGCATGACAGGCAAGTATCCAGTACACTCTTAGCCACCAAACCAACAAGACGTACATTGCCGGCGAACATTATTAACAAGAGTACACCTCTTGTTAATAATGATAAAGTCAGCCAGTGTTACATCTTACAGGATTTATCTTCCAGAAGAAAACTCAGGAATCCTTGTCCACAGCAGGAAATGAAGCATATGTCCACTCTCTTGGTTCGCAGGATTCAAATAGAAAGATTTTTGCGCTGGATTTTGTGACATCAGTCCAAAGGAGCTAGCATTGCTTTTTATTCAAAATTAATGTCAGTTTCGTATGAATATCAAAAAATACAAAACAAAGTTCAATAAAGTATAAAATACAGCAAATATAACTTATGAACTAGAATAAAAACAGAATATAAAAATATACATAATTGTTAGTACAAAAAAAATCCGACAAAATAGATAAACACTATCTCTGTGACACGATCACAGAAAATAAGCTGCAAAAAACTAGTTCGTCCATTGAAATAATGAAGATCATCTGATTGTCTTAAGGAGAATGAATGAAAAACACTGCAAATTTTATTAAGGCTAGCCTAACTCTATAAGTAAATAAATGAAGGTAAAATAAATCCTAATTAAATAAATACAGTAAGTTTTACAGATTAGCATCTATGTTACTGTTGGAGTGGCACGTCTAGACATTCTGCCAATGGACTATTCCTAACGTCATTTCCGGTTCTGCTTTCCAGTGCATGTAAACCCAAAACTTAGAGGGAGAGAGTTGTAACATTACTTGTCTTTCACTTGAGCGGAGTTCCTACTCAACTAACATACTTGTCTGTATTTCTGTTAATATATAATTTATTTTATTGTTCTGAGTCTTCGCGTTATTCCTTTCAACATTTATACCACAACAGTTACCATCAGTCGTTTTTTATTCGCTTTACTAATTAATGATACTGGCTTTCTGGCGCTGTCTCCTGAGTTTTATTTTTTGCTGAACAAAAACATCTGATTAGCCATAATCCGTAGATCACTAATTTTTTACAAGTTAAAAAAAGAGGGAAGAATGACTGCTGAGAATAGAAAAGAATAAAACTCCTAAAAATTAAGCCAGAGTATTACAAAACTGCATGGTACCAACATGAATTGGAACAAATACATAGTGCTACAAAGAAAGTGAGCCTCTTGTACCTAGAAAAATATTCGCATAGCCTTTATCTCTACAAAGCCACATTTACCCATGCATGGAATATTGTTGCCACATAGGGGGGTACTACTGTTGTATTGTCAAGTTTATATAACTGTGTCTATGTATGTCTAATGTATATAAGGTATACATGTTTCTGTAATCGATGCTCATGTATCGTCTAGTGGTTAGAATTATAAGAACAGTTAATTTTCTTTGTATATGGGGTGTCTGTATGTGTTGATCTGTTATGTGTGTATTTGGTAGACTTTCTATGTATATATGGGTGTTTTCACATATTCATGACAATAACGAATGGGACAATAAAACGAAGAGCCTTTGACAATGATGAATAAACCCTTGTTTGCTTGGCACATATCTTATTCATTATCTCTCTTTCTTCTTGGGCAAGCACTTGAAACGAAGGCATCTTCTTCTGAATGGAACACTCAAAATGCTGTTATCATTTCCAGATCTTTATTTCCAAATATTCCACGCCTTGGAGATTGCAGCTATTAATCTTCTCCTTACATTTTCCCTAGTTGGTCCGTAGATGCTTCCATTGGACTACAGAGACAACTCCTGCCCCCACCCCACATAACTCAGTAGCTAGCTATCTCACAACTTGTCTCTTCGACTTTCCATTACAGACTAACTCCAAATTCTGATTTCTCCTGGCTTACATATCTCTTACGTCAACCAGAGTAGACAATCTTCTTTGTCACAAAAGCCACATCGTTGTTTACTAAACCAAATTCGAAACTAACTTTGTTTATGCTTTTCCACTATTCATAACATTTTACCTTGAGCCAAAATTCTCCAGTTAAATATTTTAACAAAAATATTTTAACTAACATCTTTTTCTTTAAAAACATTTTTCTGAATATCTTTGTAACAAATAATTTAATAATTGTCTGTATTTTTGAGATGAGGTGTTTTCATTGATTGAGATTGTCAGACTGACTTCCTCATCTTGGTTGTTAATCTCAATCAATGAAAACAACTCATCTAAAAAATACAGACAATTACTATCCAATCGGTATGGACCCGACATTAGGATTGTATGGCGACACCTAGAAAAGCGTCATGTGAAACTGGCAAGACTCGCTAACCATCTAACCTTCTTGTACAGATGTAGAGACTTAAAACTCATACCAGCAGGGTTGACATTACAAACACCAGTGGATTCCAGGAAGGCACGTAGAGTCATGGAAAGGGCAGGGCATGCCCTCGTTCGAGAAAGGATCCAACACACCCGCTGGAATAAACAAAAACTAAGGAACGAAATCTCCGACAAGGTGACTCAAGAGGAAGACAGGGTGAGAATCCAATCAGATCTGGATAAATCGTACAGACAAGAATATGAGAAGGTCAAAGAACGCCAAATCAAGAAGCTCACAAAGCTCAAAAACCAGAGGAATGTAACATCAAAACACCGCTCACCTGTGAAAGTGGTCATCAACCTCAGCAGCCGCCAACTGAGTCACTCAGAGGAAGCAGTACAAAATAAAGGTCTCAACTTCGCAACAACAACCAAACACGTTCCATTCTTAGATATCATAACACACATGGAAGATATAGCCTTGAGAATCTCATCAACCCAAGGTGATGAAATAAGATGGAAAGTGAGACAAGTACTCGAGAAAGCCAAGCCTCCTAAATTAAACATCTCTTGGGAAGATAGGCTGGCTATAAGAACCCACAGAGTGACAGCAGTATAATAATTCTGCCAGCAGACAAAGGCAATGCTACTGTGGTGATGGACATGTCGGAGTACTCTGAAAAAATGGCAGGCCTAATCGCAGATGATAGCTACGGTAAAATAAAGAAGGACCCAACTTTGAAAACCGAAAGAAAGCTGTTACAAATCCTTACCAAAAACAAGGAACATATCGCTCCGATGAGATATAGACAGCTGGTCCAGCATTACAGTAAGCTACCACAAATGTATGGTCTCCTCAAGATACACAAAGATGGTATTCCACTCAGACCCATTGTGAGCTGCCGAGGCTCAGCATGCCACCCACTGAGCAGGTACCTTGTGGATATAATAAACCCATTAGCAGGCAAGTCTTACACATGTAAAGAATTCTGCCCACTTCATGGAACTGATCAAGGGAGCACCTATCAGTACAAACCAAATGGTAAGCCTAGATGTGGTTAGCCTGTCCACTAAAGTCCCAACTAGTGAGACACTAGCAGTAATTCAAGACAAACTAGCTACGGACCTCTCCATAGAAGAGCGCACATGTGTACCATTGCCAAACAATGGAAATGCTGACATTCTGAATAGAAACAACCTACTTCAGAATGGGTACTCACCTATACCGATAAGAGGAGGGACTAGCTATGGGCTCGCCATTATCACCAGTGATGGCGTACATATACATGGAATACTTTGAAGACATGGCCTTAGGTTCAGCTCCCTTAAAGCCAACCATATGGCTAAGATACATTGATGACACCTTCATACTCTAGCCCCATCAGGAAGACATCCAGGCTCTCCTAGACCATGTGAACTCAATAAGACCATCGACACAGTTCACAATGGAGAAAGAAAAAGATAATCAACTGGCCTTCCTTGATATACTCATATCATGCACAGAGCAAGGGTTTAAGACATCCGTATATCGCAAGCCTACCTTCACCGGACAATACCTTAACTTCAACTCCCATCACCCATACAGTATCAAACATGGAATCGCACACTGCTTACAATATCGAGCAGAGACAATAAGTAGCGACACCATTACATACCACTAAGAAATGGTCAGGTTGAAGAATACCCTCCGTCGTAACAACTACCCCGATAGCATACTATCCACCAGACATGTTAAGAGTATAAGAGAGGAGAATGAAACCCCAAAACCTCCAACGGTCTGCCTACCATACATATGAGGCATCTCCGAAAAGATTCAGAGAATATGTGCACCCTACAACATCAGGACGGTATTCAAGAGCGAGTCAACACTCAGACGACACCTGGTATGAGTGAAGCCCTGCATGGAGGAGAACATGACCAAGAACTGCATATACTCCATCCCATGCAGTTGCAGAAATGTTTACCAGGGTGAAACATGCCGCCCCCTTAAAGTAAGGGTGGAAGAACACCGAAAAGCGGTAATTAAAGGGTAGACGGAAAAATCAAGTATAGCCAACCATGTCTGGATGGAGAGGAGGGACCATCGCCCCCTATGGGATGAAGTAAAAATAATAAACAGAGAGACCCACTGGAAAGTGAGAAAACTTAAAGAAACAGCTCACATGCTCGGACATAACAACCTACTGAGCAAGCCAAGCATAGAGCTGAATGCAATTTGGAAACCTTTGATAGAGAGATAAAACCTTGAATAACAACATAGGTTTAACATTAACAAAAACCAACAACCTAGTGACATATGGTCGAGTGGTCCTAGATGTTGTATCAAAGTTTATAGTTACCCAAAGGTGCTGAGTTCAATCCTGAACCAAGGCAGTGAAAAGTAACATTCAAAACAGAGAATCAGCAACTATGTCCCAGAGTCCAAACACGGTACCCCCATAATAATAATAAAGAGTTGGGTTCGAGACTCCTAACAAACGGTTCCCCAGTTCGATACAAAACACCTGATGAAGGCCGGAGGGCAAAACGGCCGAAACGTTGTGACTATAACAACCAAGATGAGGAAGTCAGTCCAACAATCTCAATCAATAAATAATTTAACAATTAATCATAATAATCGTTCTGACTCTTGACACTGCCTGCCACAGTATAACACAAATACTATGCTGTGATCATAACCAAAGGGCGACAACATAACTCTACATCAACTACTAATCTCTCTCTATTCGAGAGGGTTAAAGAAAAAAGGAGTCTAATAGGCTTGCACTGTCAACCAAGATCCAAAGCGTTCATTGCAATACCGAATACTTGTGCTTCTTTTACATGTACTTTCATGGTATGTGTTTTGAGAACATGTAATACTGTTGGCCTCTCAACATAAATAACCCTGACTAATCTGACAAGCAGCAAAATCCCACGCCTTCACTGTTGTTCAAATGGTTAGACTTTGTAATTTCCTCCCTGTATCTTGCTTCCACAACTGCACTAAGATGTATACATTTAAATGTAATTTGAATAGACATATCGCTGCTCAACTCCCTACTTAGAGTGTTTCTTTTGTCCCTAATTCATGCCTCGTACATCTCAATGGCAATGTCCTTTGTTTGGGGTACAGCTGAGTCCAAAAATGTTTTTTTTTAAATACAAGCGTATGTTCAAGATTTATGAGGTGCCTTCAATAAGTTTCCAGACTTTTTTCATATGGGCACTTTTATTAATAGTACACACATTAATCTCTAATCCACTTAGAAGTAATCTCCTCTGGCTGCAATGCACTTGTTGTACCATTCCAACAATTTCTGGAAATCCCTATGGAAGTTCTCTTGTGTGAGCGTGTCAAGGACCCTCGCCACAGACTCTTTCATTTCAGCAATTGTCTCATAACGACAGCCTCTAAGGTTTTCCTTGAGCGTAGGGAATAACCAAAAGTCACAGGGATCAAGGTATGGACTATAGGGAGGGTGAGGAACTGTCTTGATGCCATCTTAGTCAAATAGTTTGTGACAAGAATGGAGTTGTGGACTGGTGCATTGTCCTGGTGGAAATATCACTGAGCTGATTTGAAGAGTGCTAATCTCTTTTGACGGAATCTCTTCCTGAACTCCCTTAAAACTTCAACATAATATTCCTTGTTGATTTCTTTTTGATCTTCTCTGAGCACCTTTGGATACACTTCACGCACTAATTTTCCGCATCTTCAGTTCCTCGCGAATAATTGTGTGTACAGTTCCCACACTGACATCAAACGTGGGGGATGCCCTTTTCTCTACCTTGCAACCTCTCTCCCACAGAAGAGACGTTGCGAGCCTTTCCTTGTTTTATCGTTATTTCCATGGCAGGTGCTCGTCTGAATTCCAATCTCTGGTCCCCCCTCGCCAATCTTTCATGAAAAACACCCGTCTAGCCGAATCCACTGTGAAAATTTTCCCCCACTCTTTATTTGTGCCTAAATCAAAATGTGGATTCCATGAACAAAGCTTCTTTCTTGGAACTGCACGCTTGTGGAACTCTGTTCCGTCTGCCTGCTTCCCACCGGACTACAACTTGGACGTGTTCAAGTCCAACGTTGACAAATTCCTAATGAACCGTCCCCTTAAGTAAACACTTCATCAAATCCCCACACTAACGTAATGTACTTGCAATAACCCTTATCCCTGAGTGGCTTCTGGGCCTTGATAAGTGGTGACCACTGTGTAAAAAAAAAGAACAAAAATAAAACTGTGCACTTATTGTCTCTATAGACACATGATGGTCCTTATTCATGAAATTCTTTATTTGGCCAATCAACTCTGATGTTCTGACTTCCTTACTCCTCCCACACATCTCATCATCCCTCAAAAGTCCCTGCCTTCCTTGTATCTCTTATGCCTCTCAAAAACTGATGCTCAATTCATGCAAGATGGTCCAAAAGCAGTCTGAAGCATTACATATGTTTCCGTGGCATTTTTTTCAAGTTTAAAACAGAATTTTATTTCATATCATTCTTCTAAAGTGTCCTCACAACCAGATTGCATTTTTGAAATTCACCAGCTATGACAATCGGGTTTTAGTAGGGTGTATTCCAATTCCTGCTGCAGCTGTTCATTTGAGCCTGAAATCATAAAAATTGGTCAGTCGTCATAAGATGTGTAGCAATAACACTGAATTTTCAAGAGTCCATGCCAATTTTAAATGCCTGTACAAAAAACGTCTGGAAACTTATTGAAGGCACCTCATAATCTTCACTTCATTTTGAAGAAACAAATAATTTTCAATCTCGTGACTTTATTAACATCTGCATAAAGTAGATCATATGACCGGAAGTTAATTAATTTGATTTTGCGTGTTGGGCGTCTCACAGTCGAGAAATGACAAATTATATTCTGAATAATAAATGATGTACACAAGATGGGAGAATTGGGTCGATATGGAAATCGTGTTTGTTCATATGTAAAACAAAAACATGTTTATTCGTCATTCAACGATTGAAGATGTGACACAAGGCCAAGCTTAATGTAGACTTTTTCACTCTCAACAAAAAAAAAACATAGGATCATTCAGTTCTTCTATATTTAGGAATCATTTCAGCTTTTTATTAAGGCATCAGTGGCCTTCATTAAAGGAAAAAAATTTTAATTCTTTAAACAAAAGTGCAGAAAAATTAAAATTCATATTTACTTTTATAGATGAAAACTTAGAGAAAAAACTAAATTACCTTGAGATAAAAAAAAGTAAAACTTTCAAGCGACTAAAACTTCTACACATGACAGCCAATAAGTAGAAATAATAGACATTAAAGTTTCAGACATGTCTGTCGACTTGTCCACAAATCCCAAAACACCATCATGAAAAATCTCAATAGAAAACACACGATTAAACCCGGATCTCCAACTTCTAACGTAAACCCCCCACTATCAGGTATCCTTCTCTAACATCAGGGGTCTACGTTCTAACCTTCCAGAGGTTGAAACCCAATTACAGGAGACTAAACCAGACATATTATTTCTAAGTGAAATTGGCATTGGACAGACCATTTCCCTAGATGAGTTCGTAATTAAAGGATACTCTAATTTAACTTCCAAATTTAACCTCCAAGATCGTCATGAGCATGGAATATGTGCCTGTATAAAAGATGGCTTCCCATTCCAGAGAAGATCTTAACTTACCCTATATGTGCTTCCGGGTTGCACTTGCTCAAACCACTGCATTTATATTTGCTCTCTATTGCCACCACAACAGCAGAGTTACTATCTTTAAAAGCATATCTGAGAAAATTTACCACAGCCTATCTGCTTATCCTTCAGCTAATATTCATGTCTGTGGAGACTTCAATGTCCACAATGTGGAATGATTAATTCACTCAAACAAGACCGATGATGAGGGGAGGTTCTGTCATGATTTCTCCATTGCTTATGATCTCACTCAGATTGTTCACGAACCCACCCGTGTTCCCGAAACTGACGGCCAGTATGCAAGTCTCCTAAACATTTTCTCACAACTTGCCCCAAACTGTGTTCAGCTTCTGTCCTGTCTCCACTTGGATCTTCTGACCACTCAGTTGTATCAGTTAAGATAAAAATGAAATGCAATAAGTCCCCAGATGTACCTCTCTATCGTACAGTATATCGATACACTATGGCTGACTGGGATAGCTTCCGTACATTTATATCAGATCTACCTCTGCATTCCATGTTTAAAAAGGATGTATCCTCTATAGTATCAGACCTGACAGAATGGTTAATTGTAGGTATAGAGCGTTTCATACCCTCAAAAAAATTCCAGCACAAACCTAACAGCCAGCCGTGGTTCTCTCCGGAATGTGCTGCTGCCATTGTGCATAGAAATCACTTTTTCCATTGCTTCCAACATAATAGATGTACTGAGACTAAAGCCGCTTCCAGAACTGCCAGCAGCCACTGTAAAAAAGTAATAAAGAATGCAAGCAGAGTTGTATGCTCAGTCTGTCAAGTTCAAAGTAGCTGAGCAGCAGCTTGGTTCCCACCAGTTTTGGCAAATAGCAAACAGAATCCTGAACAGAAGCGTGTGCTCTATCCCAACTCTCATTAATTGACCTGAGGTAATCTCGTCAACATTAGACAAAGCCAACCTCTTTGCCAAGAACTTTGCAGCTAATTCTAACCTTTGCGACCAAGGCTGCCAACCCCTAATATTTCCTCCTGTATCAGAAAACATGCTATGTCATATACAAATATCTGTACGTGATGTTGCCAAGCTAATCAAAAACCTTGATTCCAGTAAAGCAACTGGCCCTGACGGTATTCCAATTATAGTACTCAAAAGACTTCAACCAGAACTTGCGCCCATCCTTACAAAACTGTTTAAACGTTGTCTTAAGGAGAATTGCTTCCCGTCACCCTGGAAAATCTCATCAGTATGCCCCGTATTTAAGAATTCAAGTTATCGCTCATCTCCCTCACAGTACAGGCTAATAAGTCTCCTGTGTGTCATGAGTAAGTTGCTGGAATCTGTGTTAAATACAGAAGTAATCAACCATCTTAGCAAGAATAACCTTCTTAGTGACACGCAATATGGTTTCCGTTCTGCTAGATCTACAGCAGATGTGCTTACAGTTATATCTCATAGGATTAGCGAATCTCTCGACGGAGGATACCTTTCAAGGGCAATTGCTCTTGACATATCAAAGGCCTTTGATAGAGTATGGCATAAAGGTTTACTTCACAAGATTTCCAGCTACGGTATAGCTGGAAATGTCTTCTCAATTATTAAATCATTTCTCTCTGATAGATTCATAAGAGTAGTAGTTGATGGGCAGAAATCAGAAGCTCTTAGTATTAATGCTGGAGTCCCTCAGGGGTCCATCCTGGGCCCAACTCTTTTCCTGATCTATATTAATGATCTTCCAAATCACATCCTTACATCATTCGTAGACATCTATGCTGATGACACTACTATCTATGGTAGCACATCTAAGACCAAAAACAACCAAGTTCTCTCTGATTCTCTCTCCTCTGATCTTGAGCAAGTGGTACAATGGGGAAAAAGGTGGCTTGTCACTTTTAATTCATCTAAAACCAAGCTTTTATCTGTACATCATCAACGCTCTGATCCCCATCTCGCATCAATTGAAATGAATGGCTCTCGTTTTAGGCTTGATCTTTACTCCTGATCTTAAATGGAACACATACATTAAATCCGTTGCCAAGGCCACTGGGAAAATGGTGGGATCCTTCTATCGATCCAGTGGATATCTCACTGCTGATGCAATTCTCTATCTATATAAGAGCCAGGTACGTCCAAGGATGGAGAACTGTTGCCACATCTGGGCAGGAGCTGCTAGAAAGGACTTATCGTGCCTTGATAGAGTTCAAAATAGACTTTGTAGCCTTGTAGGGGATATCCTTTTCTCTTCCCTGCAACCTCTTTCTCACAGAAGAGATGCTGCGAGTTTGTCTCTGCTTTATCGTTATTTTCATGGCAGGTGCTCGGGCCCCTCGCCAAACTTTCACAAGAAACACCCGTCTAGCTGTAAACACTATCAATAATTCCCCCCACTCTTTATCTGTGCCTAAACCTAAGCATAGATTCCATGAGCAAAGCTTCTTTCTTAGAACTGCACGCCTATGGAATTGTCTTCCGTTTTTCTGCTTTCCAGCTGACTACAATATGGTTGTCTTCAAGTCTAATGTAAACAAGTTTTTGATGAGCCGTTCCATATAAGTTAAAAAATTTACTGAATCTCCATTACTAACTGTTACTATATTGTCCAATTTCTACTGCACACTCTTTAACCCTTATCCTCGAGTGGCCTCTTGGCCTTGATAAGTGGCGATGCCTATGTAAAAAACAAAAAACAAAAAAAAAACAGGCGAGACCGGGTGGCCTGCTAGTATATATATATATATATATATATATATATATATATATATATATATATATATATATATATATATATTTCAGGTAGAAAGATATCCAAAAATTAAGAATAATTGAATTCCAACAAAGGTCGTTGATAGTGCTCAATCAAAGAGAGCAAATTATAGTTTTTATTATTCTTTATGTAAATACATTCGTATCTTGCTATGATGTGCAGACCGTTTCAATCATAATTGATCTCATCAGGCAAGAAAATTTAAAATCAAAAAGGGTTCAAACCATTTTTAATTTTAGAGGAGAGAAAATATACTATGTCATGACTAGCGTGAAGCAAGGTTAATGTTCTTATGGATTTAAAACTAGGAAATAACTAACTAGAAAGATATCAAGGAAACAAATGGCAACACTAGAATCATATGAAATGAATGATTAAAACTATAATTTATTGATCGGGCATTTATTGGCAGCAATTTGCCTGCACCAAGTTACTTGCCATAATTTACCAAAAGCAATTTACTGTTGCGCTAATTGGATTCTAATGTTTGTTTACTGACATGTACATTGGCAACGACGGGATGGGAGATGGATTGAAAGAAATACATCTTATATTGATGCAAATGCAGACTCCTTGACATAGTACCAACACTAACATGCACACTCTCTCCCAATCAATATGCAAGGGAATTACTTTTTGCAAAACAAAAAGAAAAAGAAAAAAAAACAATATAGTATTTTTTATAATCACTAGAAATCAGAGAATTATCTTATTTTAATTAAACGATTAGTTTTTATTCAATATACTAGCAGGAATTGTGCCCCATTGTTGCCTTGAAAAACCAAGGAAACCAAGAATAGAAACTACCAGAAGTAAATTGACTGGAAAGGACCAGAAAGACTTCAAAAAAAGCTAAGTCTATGTATAAAAAAGCTAAGTCTATGTATAAAAAAGCTAAGTCTATGACCCCAAAAAGCTAAGTCTAATTAAAACAATATTTGTCAAAACTTAGAATGGGGTGAGGGTGACAGTGTAAAGAGAGCAAGGGGTAAATGTCCATGACTGACATGTGTTAGGGTTAGGGTTAGGGTTCTGCAGGGAAACCGTGGGTGCATGCATGTTGGTAGCCCAGACTAGCTGAATAAAAGGAATGAGATTTTTGCTTGAAGATTAACTTTTGGCATCTCCATGAGATTTTTGTTTTTCTTCTTTTTTGGGGACAATTGTTGGTGAAGAAAAGGAAGAAGTACTACTGCTACTGCAGCTGATACTGAGAGTGAACGTTGTAATTGTTGTTTAGGAAGAGAAGAACAGGAAGAAAATAATCTGTCTCTCTGCGTGAATACTGTGGCATTCTGTGTGCTATTTCAGCTCTAAGTAATTTATTATTATTCATCCATACTTCGGCATTAGTTTATATATGAGAATGAACGTTCCACATGACCAGAACTGGTTTCAGCAAATAAAGTGCTTTCAGCATATATATATATATATATATATATATATA